>NC_083314.1:20446702-20779624 GCF_963455315.2 Globicephala melas | reverse complement strand
CCAGCCACCAGTGCCCTCCTCCGCAGGGTCAGAAGCTGCGGTCAGCGACCTGCATTCAGGGGTTTGGGGTTTTAGGTCATTTGATCTCTCTTGGGTTCCCAAAGTCCATAGCTGCTGCCCACCTGGTCTGTCTCACTGCCTACACTTCACTCTGGCTCACTCATCTTTCTGAGGTCTGGTCGGGTCTGAAACAACTTCATTGCCTGGTTCTTATCTTTGAATTAGATTTGCCCTGTATCAGTGTTCATTCATATTTATTTCAACGCGTTTTAGCTCCTGGCTCTCATTCCAGGACACCCCTGCGTGGGTGGTCCCTCCTCCCAGCTTCTGTCTTCATGAATAACCCCTCCAGACTCCTGTCAGCTCAGCTCACCTGGCCCCTCTGCTCACCTGTCCTGGCACCTGACCCAAAGAAGTCTGCTTCAGAGATGAAGATGTAGCTGTTTCACACCTTGCTGTATTTCATAAGAAAATAGGTCTGCACGATATCTTTGTAATATGACATAAGCCCAAATAATTTTCTTTAAAATCTGTTTGTTCAGCTGGCCTTATCTACCTTACGGTTTAATTTTATTTATTCATTATTTTATTTATTTTTTTTGCGGTACACGGGCCTCTCACTGCTGTGGCCTCTCCCGTTGCGGACGCGCAGGCTCAGTGGCCATGGCTCACGGGCCCAGCCGCTCCGCGGCATGTGGGATCTTCCTGGACCGGGGCACGAACCCGTGTCCCCTGCATCGGCAGGCAGACTCTCAACCACTGCGCCACCAGGGAAGCCCTAATTTTAGCTTCCCTATTATGGACTTGAAAATTCAGTATCTTGAATATGTATTGTTTGGGGCTTTCTTTCACCTGATATTACTACAAATTCAAGTCAAGCCACCCAGTACAGTGTAGGCATTTGGAGGCCAGCCCTGAGTGGTCTGTAAAAAGACAGAATTGAAACTAGACATCTTAACTCTGTTATTCTGAGCTGGTGTTCTCACTTCCATGTCTCTGCAGGGATTTTCCCGTCAGATTACATAAGATGAGAATTCATTCTGATGTTTGGATAAAACAACAGCTGCAAAACTGTCAGCAGCTTGGGGGCCAAGCTAGTTCTTTCCTGACAATATGAGTTCAATCTCAGAACACATTTATCTTGCAGTCACTTAAAATCCTCATTTGTGAAATCAGAGTCTCTAGTCTCTCTTCTTCTAGAACAGAGGTTGGCAAACTACAGTATTTGGACGGCGAAGCCTAAAATATTTACCATCTGGCCCTTTACAGAAAAAGTTTTCCAAGCCCCGTTCTAGAACATAAAACGTGGTGGTTGTTATAGGTAGACTAAGGGTTCTCATCATGAGGTTGAAAGGGGTAGCCTTCAGGAGGTCAGTAAACCCTCTGAAATTGGGTGCAAGTTTTGGTTTATGATGCAAATGTGCATTTTTGGAGAGCAAAAGGGCAGGCTTGGTCTATTGTGTTTACCACTGTATCTCCTCTTCCTAAAACAGTGCCAGATACATAGATGCTCAGCAGATATCAATTGAATAAGTTATTGAGGAGGGCGATGCTGAAGAGACAGGCAAGAGCTGGATGAAGGAAGTCTTTGCAGGGTTTTATTCCCAGAGCAGTGGGAGGAGCAGGGAGGGTTCTGTGCAGAGAGGCGTGGTATCACCTGGGTTATGTTTCTAAAAGAACACCCTGGCTGCTGTTTGGAAAATGGAGAGTCAGCCCAGATATAAGAGAGACCAGTGAGAAGTCTCAAGTCTAGCCCCATCAAGAGATGGCGGCTTGAACCGAGTAGACTTGGAAGGTGAAACTGACAGGATTTGCTGAAGTGTGGGTGACGTTTCAGAGAACAGAGGTGACCCTGCTGTTGTTACCCTGAGCCTCTGGGTGGAAATGGTGGAGAAATTAAGAGCCGTGATAAACATTCTCAGCGAGTTTTTTCTAATGATTATTAAATGCCTGGTTGTTTTTAATAGTAGGTTATATTTAATTACTACCAACAGGAAATTGTTTAATTTCAAATATGAAATGGCAATAGTTGTATCCCACCTGACAGTATACATCAGTATACTACCCTGCCCTACTCTTAATGTGTAAATGCCTGCTTTTGATATTTTGGGTCAACTCAGAAGTCAATGTCTACTTCTGATTTGCTGTAAATTGTGTGTCGCAGCCTCAAAGGTGCTATGGAAACCCCACCACAAATTACCCCAACACAGCGAAACGTCTTCAGAGCCGGCAAGTGGTCCAGGGCTGGTGCCCTCTCTAGCACCATGACTGCTTCACGCTGTCTACCCTGATATTGAAACTGTGCCAGTGATGGTTTTATAAACCAGGGCCCTCTTCCTATTTCTGTCTTTTCTTTCCCCCTCATTCTCCTGCCCTCTGAGCCATGTAGGTCTTTCCTTACCCGGCAACAGAGGCCTTCAGATATTACACATAGAGCAAGTTGAATACTTCGCAGGCACCGAGGTGGAGGTGCTGTGCAGATGGGTAGAGGCGAAGCTCTCTGAGGGGTGGGCCCTCGTGCACTTTCTCTGTACCCTTCACAGCTCCCAGCACAGCACTGGGAACATAACCAGATACACTCATTCAGTGCCGTTTGCTGCTGTGTGTGTGAAGCAAATGCTCAACTCAGACAGTGAATTCACCTATTGGGCTTAGGCAAGGGGACTGTTTTTTGTTCAGCTGTACACTCATGGGGTCACGCAGGTGCCAGGCGTGCAGGAGGTGCTTAATACATTTTTCTTCAACTGTTGAAATCTGACTCTTTGTGGAAAACGACGTACCCAGTTTTTATATTATGAGATGCACTGTGTAGGGAGTAAGGATGGATGAATGGAGATGACCTAGTATCCTTGACAGGTTAGAAGGGGAAGAAAATCAGTGGATTTATTTTCCAATCTTCAGCTGAGCCTGCCTTGGGCTAGGAATGGGGTCCCTGGCTGAGGTGAAGTTAAAATGTATCTCCTCCTGCTGTTTTCTCCAACTTCCATCGGCAAATCTTGAATGAATGAAGGCACAGACTTAGGAATGAATGCAGAGTTATCATAAAGGTTAAATGAAATATTTCGAAAGTACTTAGAACTGTGCTTGCTATGTAGAAAAATGCAACATAAATGATAGAGAGTGAGAAAAGCTCTTTCTACACCAGACAGCATCTGCCAACAGCTACAGCCTTGGATCCAGAGAAACAAAGGGTCTAAGAAACAGCCACATAACAGAGGAATCCCCCAAGCCCTAAGCACCCGTGCGCAATGCCTTGAGCTTAGATTCCTGTGTTTTCACTCTCCCTTCTTCTCCATAGGATCATGGGAAACCACCTTGACCTTCTCTTAAGAATGGTGCTCATGGCCAGTCCCGCGCTTGGAATTTCTTCCTGCTTCTTCGATGGTTGGAGAGCCGTATATCGTTTCTGCAACCTCACCCAAGTCCCCCAGGTCCCCAACACCACCAAGAGTCTCCTGCTCAGCTTCAACTACATCAGGACAGTCACAACCGCATCCTTCCCCTTCCTGGAGCAGCTGCAGCTGCTGGAGCTCGGGACTCAGTTTACCCCCTTGACCATTGACAAAGAAGCCTTCCAAAATCTGCCCAATCTCAGAATCTTGGACCTGGGCAAAAGTCAGATAGACTTCTTGCACCCAGATGCTTTTCAGAAACTGCCCCATCTCTTCGAACTTCGACTGTTTTACTGTGGTCTCTCCAGTGCTGTATTAAAAGATGGTTATTTCAGAAATTTGGGGTCTTTGACTCGCTTGGACCTATCCAAAAATCAGATTCAGAGTCTTTACCTTCATCGTTCATTCCGGGAATTGAATTCCTTGAAGTCCATCGATCTTTCCCTCAACCAAATAACCACTGTTTGTGAGCACGACCTCAAACCCCTCCAAGGAAAAACACTCTCCTTTTTAAGCCTTGCTGATAACACCCTGTACAGCAGGGTCTCAATGGACTGGGGGAAGTGTCTGAACCCATTCAGAAACATGGTCCTGGGAACCCTAGATGTTTCTGGCAATGGCTGGGCAGTGGACATCACAAGAAACTTCAGCAATGCCATCAATGGAAGCCAGATTTTCTCTTTGGTTCTTACCTATCACGTGATGGGTTCTGGGTTTGGCTTCAATAACATCAAAGACCCTGACCAGCACACCTTTGTCGGCCTGGCCGGAAGCTCAGTGATACGGCTGGACCTTTCACATGGGTTTATCTTCTCCCTGAACTTCCAACTCTTTGAGACGCTCAAGGAGTTGAAGGTTCTGAATCTCGCCTACAACAAGATAAACAATATTGCAGACAAAGCATTTTATGGACTCGACAACCTCCAAGTTCTCAATATATCACATAACCTTCTGGGGGAATTGTATAATTCTAATTTCTATGGACTACCTAAGGTAGCCTATATTGATCTGCAAAAGAATCACATCGGGATCATTCAGGACAAAACATTCAGATTCCTGGAAAAATTAAACACCTTGGATCTCCGGGATAATGCTCTTAAAACTATTTCTTTTCTTCCAAGCATACCTAATATCTTCTTGAGTGGCAATAAACTGGCTACTTTGCCAAACATCGCACTTACAGCTAACTTCATCACCTTATCAGAGAATAGGCTGGAAAATCTGGATAATCTCTACTTCCTTCTCCAGGTACCTCATCTCCAGATTCTCATTTTAAATCAAAATCGCTTTTCCTTTTGTAACCAAGACCATGCCCCTTCAGAGAACCTCAGCTTAGAAAAGCTTTTCCTTGCAGAAAATATGTTGCAGCTCGCCTGGGAAGCCGGGTTCTGCTGGGATGTTTTTAAAGGGCTTTCCCATCTCCGAGTCCTATATTTGAATAAAAACTACCTGAATTTCCTTCCACCAGGAGTATTTCGTCATCTGACTGCACTGAGGGGACTCATCCTCAAGGACAACAGGCTGACCGTTCTTTTTCCTGGCGACTTACCTGCTAATTTAGAGGTCCTGGATATATCCAGAAACCAGCTCCTCTCTCCTGATCCTGATTTATTTGCATCGCTGAGTGCCGTGGACATAACTCATAACAAGTTCATCTGTGAGTGTGAACTTAGCACTTTTATCAATTGGCTCAATCAAACCAACGTCACAATATTTGGCTCTCCGGCAGACATATACTGCATGTACCCGAGCTCCGTGGCTGGGACTTCCCTCTACTCTCTTTCCACGGAAGATTGTGATGAAGAGGAAGTTTTAGAGTCCCTAAAGTTTTCCCTTTTCACCTTCTTCACTGTCACTTTGACTCTGTTCCTCGTGGCCATCCTCATCGTTACGAAGTTTCGGGGGTATTGTTTCATCTGTTATAAGAAAATCCAGAGACTGGTGTTCAAGGACCCCATCAAGGGAAGAGAATCAGAGACGTACAAATACGATGCCTATTTGTGCTTCAGTAGTAAAGACTTTGAATGGGTGCAGAATGCTTTGCTCAAACACCTGGATGCCCAGTACAGCGACCGAAACAGATTTAACCTGTGCTTTGAAGAGAGAGACTTTTTGCCCGGGGAAAACCATATCGCCAACATCCAGGATGCCCTGTGGAGCAGCAGAAAGGTTGTCTGTCTCGTGAGCAGACACTTCCTTAGAGATGGGTGGTGCCTCGAAGCCTTCAGTTACGCCCAGAGCAGGTGCTTAGCTGACCTCAGTGGCATCCTCATCATGGTGGTGGTGGAGCCCCTGTCCCAGTACCAGCTGATGAAACATCCCTCCATCCGAGGATTCGTCCAGAAACAGCAGTACTTGAGGTGGCCTGAGGATCTCCAGGATGTTGGCTGGTTTCTCAACAAACTCTCTCAGCTCATTCTAAATAAAGAAAAGAAAAGGAAGAAAGACAATGACATTCAGTTGCAAAGTGTAACCACCATTTCTTAGTCAAAGGAGCACTTTTCCACTTATCTCAAGCCACAAGCAACTCTTCCCTTTTTATTTCCACTAAGTTACCATTTGGGGTCCTTTATGAAGTTGTTGTTTTCCTACGATGAGAACCACATAAATCTCTTGATTTTCATAGCAACACGACGTTGTTTCACTGATCTCTAAATGCAAAGTAATAGATCTAGAAAATTGCGACTGCCCGCAACGGTTCCCACTCTCCATCGATTTCCTTTCAGACCCGGTAACACTGTTCTCTCCTTTTGCATCGACTACGGGATATATCCTAGTCGTGGAAAGGGCACCTTGGGAGAAGTTACAGATGGCCGACACCCTTTCTCCAGTGTTCAGTTCCAGAAGGGGCTGCTCGGTGATTCTGAGGGCTCTGTACATGGCAGAACAACATTAAGTAGAAAACAGAGAGAAAGAGGTGTGCTTCCTACTATATCCATGGGAACAATGCCACTGCTCAGTGTAGGTCACTCTCAGTCTCAAGGATAAAAGGTGGCTCCAAAGAAGCTGGGTTGAGAATAACTAGATCTCTTAGGGCCATATTGCTCCTCTTCTTCTCACCTTTTGGGTCTAACCCTAGTGGGCCGTGAATATTCTTTTTGGCTTGCAACCTTTCTTTTGGGCTGGCTTTCAAGAACCTCCGTGACTTAGCAACAACCTATTTCAGCTTTATTTCCCCCTATATCTCATTTATCAACCACTCAGTCTGTTGCAGAAAGAACTTGTACTTGGACCAAGAACCTGGTTTGAGTTCAGATTCTGCTGCTCATGAGCTGTGTGACCTCGAGCACGTTACACACCCTCGCTGGGCCTGTTTTCTTATCTGTAGGCGTGATTGCCTCTACCTCACAGAAGATGCCATGAAAGTTAAATCGACCAGGGATGTCAGGGCATCTCCGATCTTATCCCTTCTTTTTCTTTTTTTTTCACATCTTTATTGGAGTATAATTGCTTTACAACGTTGTGTTAGTTTCTACTGTATAACAAAGTGAATCAGCTATATGCATACGTATATCCCCAAATCCCCTCCCTCTTGCGCCTCCCTCCCACCCTCTGTATCCCACCTCTCTACGTGGTCGCAAAGCACCGAGCTGATATCCCTGTGCTATGCAGCTGCTTCCCACTAGCTATCTATTTTACATTTGGTAGTGTATATATGCCCATGTTACTCTCTCACTTTGTCCCAGCTTCCCCTTCCCCTTCCCAGGGCCTCAAGTCGATTCTCTACGTCTGTGTCTTTATTTCTGTCCTGCCCCTAGGCTCATCAGAACCATTTTTTTCCTTAGATTCCATATAGATGTGTTAACATACAGTATTTGTTTTTCTCTTTCTCACTTACTTCACTCTGTATGACAGACTCTAGGTCCATCCACCTCACTACAAATAACTCAATTTCCTTTCTTTTTATGGCTGAGTAATATTCCATTGTATATATGTGCCACATCTTCTTTATCCATTCATCTGCTGATGGACACTTAGGTTGCTTCCATGTCCTGGCTATTGTAAATAGAGCTGCAATGAAAATTGTGGTACATGACTCTTTTTGAATTATGGTTTTCTCAGGGTGTATGCCCAGTAGTGGCATTGCTGGGTCATACGGTAGTTCTATTTTTAGTTTTTTTACGGAACCTCCATACTGTTCTCCATAGTGGCTGTATCAATTTACCTTCCCACCAACAGTGCAAGAGGGTTCCCTTTTCTCCACACCCTCTCTAGCATTTATTGTTTGTAGATTTTTTGATGAGGCCATTCTGACTGGTGTGAGGTGATACTTCATTGTAGTTTTAATTTGCATTTCTCTAATGATTAGTGACGTTGAGCATCCTTTAATGTGTTTCTTGGCAATCCGTATATCTTCTTTGGAGAAATGTCTATTTAGGTCTTCTGCCCATTTTTGGATTGGGTTGTTTGTTTTTTTGATATTGAACTGTATGAGCTGCTTGTATATTTTGGAGATTAATCCTTTGTCAGTTGCTTCATTTGCAAATATTTTCTCCCATTCTGAGGGTTGTCTTTTCATCTTGTTTATGGTTTCCTTTGCTGTGCAAAAGCTTTGAAGTTTCATTAGGTCCCACTTGTTTATTTTTGTTCTTATTTCCATTTCTCTAGGGGGTGGGTCAAAAAGGATCTTGCTGTGATTTATGTCATAGAGTGTTCTGCCTATGTTTTCCTCTAAGAGTTTTATAGTGTCTGGCCTTATGGTTAGGTCTTTAATCCATTTTGAGTTTATTTTTGTTTATGGTGTTAGGGAATGTTCTAATTTCATTCTTTTACATGGAGCTGTCCAGTTTTCCCAGCACTACTTATTGAAGAGGCTGTCTTTTCTCCATTGTATATTCTTCCCTCTTTATCAAAAATAAGTTGACCATATGTGTGTGGGTTTATCTCTGGGCTTTCTATCCTGTTGCATTGATCTATATTTCTGTTTTTCTGCCAGTACCACAATGTCTTGATTACTATAGCTTTGTAGTATAGTCTGAAGTCAGGGGGCCTGATTCCTCCAGCTCTGTTTTTCTTTCTCAAGATTGCTTTGGCTATTTGGGGCCTTTTGTGTTTCCATACAAATTGTGACCTTTTTTGTTCTAGTTCTGTGAAAAATGCCAGTGGTAGTTTGATAGGGATTGCATTGAATCTGTAGATTGCTTTGGGTAGTATAGTCATTTTCACAATGTTGATTCTTCCAATCCAAGAACATGGTATATCTCTCCATCTGTTTGTAGCATCTTTAATTTGTTTCATCAGTGTCTTATAGTTTTCTACATACAGGTCTTTTGTCTCCTTAGGTAGGTATATTTCTAGGTATTTTATTCTTTTTGTTGCAATGGTAAATGGGAGTGTTTCCTTAATTTCACTTTCAGAATTTTCATCATTAGTGTATAGGAATGCAAGAGATTTCTGTGCATTAATTTTGTATCCTGCTACTTTACTAAATTCATTGATTAGCTCTAGTAGTTTTCTGGTGGCATTTTTAGGATTCTCTGTATAGTATCATGTCATCTGCAAACAGTGACAGCTTCTTTTCCAATTTGGATTCCTTTTATTTCTTTTTCTTCTCTGATTGCTGTGGCTAAAACTTCCAAAACTATGTTGAATAATAGTGGTGAGTGTGAGCAACCTTGTCTTGTTCCTGATCTTAGTGGAAATGGTTTCAGTTTTTCACCATTGAGGACGACGTTGGCTGTGGGTTTGTCATATATGGCCTTTATTATGTTCAGGTAAGTTCCCTCTATGCCTACTTTCTGAAGGGTTTTTATCATAAATGGGTGTTGAATTTTGTTGAAAGCTTTTTCTGCATCTATTGAGATGATCATATGGTTTTTATCTTCAGTTTGTTAATATGGTGTATCACATTGATTGATTTGCGTATATTGAAGAATCCTTGCATTCCTGGCATAAACCCCACTTGATCATGGTGTATGATCCTTTTAATGTGCTGTTGGATTCTGTTTGCTAGTATTTTGTTGAGGATTTTTGCATCTATGTTCACCAGTGATATTGGCCTGTAGTTTTCTTTCTTTGTGACATCTTTGTCTGGTTTTGGTATCAGGGTGATGGTGGCCTCGTAGAATGAGTTTAGGAGTGTTCCTCCCTCTGTTATGTTTTGGAAGAGTTTGAGAAGGATAGGTGTTAGATCTTCTCTAAATATTTGATAGAATTCTCCTGTGAAGCCATCTGGTCCTGGTCTTTTGTTTGTTAGAAGGTTTTTAATCACAGTTTCAATTTCAGTGCTTGTGTTTGGTCTGTTTATATTTTCTATTTCTTCCTGGTTCAATCTCGGAAGGTTGTACTTTTCTAAGAATTTGTCCAATTCTTCCAGGTTATCCATTTTATTGGCATATATTTACTTGTAGTAATCTCTCATGATCCTTTGTATTTCTGCAGTGTCAATTGTTACTTCTCCTTTTTCATTTCTAATTCTATTGATTTGAGTCTTCTCCCTTTTTTGCGTGATGAGTCTGGCTAATGGTTTATCAATTTTGTTTATCTTCTCAAAGAACCAGCTTTTAGTTTTATTGATCTTTGCTATTGTTTCCTTCATTTCTTTTTCATTTATTTCTGATTTGATCTTTATGATTTCTTTCCTTGTGCTAACTTTGGGTATTTTTTGTTCTTCTTTCTCTAATTGCTTTAGGTGTAAGGTTAGGTTGTTTATTTGAGATGTTTCTTGTTTCTTAAGGTAGGCTTGGATTGCTATAAACTTCCCTCTTAGAATGGCTTTTGCTGCATCCCATAGGTTTTGGATCATCATGTTTTCGTTGTCATTTGTCTCTAGGTATTTTTTGATTTCCTCTTTGATTTCTTCAGTGATCTCTTGGTTATTAAGTAGTGTATTGTTTAGCCTCCATGTGTTTGTATTTTTTACAGATTTTTCCATGTAATTGATATCTAGTCTCATAGCGTTGTGGTCAGGAAAGATACTTGATGTGATTTCAATTTTCTTAAATTTACTGAGGCTTGATTTGTGACCCAAGATATGATCTATCCTGGAGAATGTTCCATGAGCACTTGAGAAGAAATTGTATTATGTTGATTTTGGATGGAATGTCGTATAAATATCAATTAAGTCCATCTTGTTTAATGTATCATTTAAAGGTTATGTTTCCTTATTTATTTTCATTTTGGATGATCTGTCCATTGGTGAAAGTGGAGTGTTAAAGTCCCCTACTATGATTGTGTTACTTTGATTTCCGCTTTTATGGCTGTTAGCATTTGCCTTATGTACTGAGGTACTCCTATGTTGGGTGCATAAATGTTTACAAATGTTATATCATCTTCTTGGATTGATCCCTTGATCATTATGTAGTGTGCTTCTTTGTCTCTTGTACTAGTCTTTATTTTAATGTCTATTTTGCCTGGGATGAGAATTGCTACTCCAGCTTTCTTTTGATTTCCATTTGCATGGAATATCTTTTTCCATCCCCTCTCTTTCAGTCTGTATGTGTCCCTAGGTCTGAAGTGGGTCTCTTGTAGACAGCATATATATGGGTCTTGTTTTTATATTCATTCAGCCAGCCTATGTCTTTTGGTTGGAGCATTTAATCCACTTACATTTAAGGTAATTATCGATATGTATATTCCTATTACCATTTTCTTAATTGCTTTGGGTTTGTTATTGTAGGTCTTTTCCTTCTCTTGTGTTTCCTGCTGAGAGAAGTTCCTTTAGCATTTGTTATAAAGCTGGTTTGGTGGTGCTGAATTCTCTTAGCTTTTGCTTGTCTGTAAAAGTTTTAATTTTTCTATTGAATCTGAATGAGATCCTTGCTGGGTAGCGTAATCTTGGTTGTAGGTTTTTCCTTTTCACCACTTTAAATATATCCTGCCACTCCCTTCTGTCTTGCAGAGTTTTTGCTGAAAGATCATCTGTTAACCTTATGGGGATTCCCTTGTATGTTATTTGTTATTTTTCCCTTGCTGCTTTTAATATTTTTTCTCTGTGATTAATTTTTGATAGTTTGATTAACATGTGTCTGACATGTCTCTCTTTGGGTTTATCCTATGGTACTCTCTGTGCTTCCTGGACTTGATTGACTATTTCTTTTCCCATGTTAGGGAAGTTTTCAACTATAATCTCTTCAAATATTTTCTCAGACCCTTTCTCTTTCTCTTCTTCTGGGACCCCTATAATTTGAATGTTGGTGCATTTAACATTGTCCCAGAGGTCTTTGAGACTGTCCTCAATTCTTTTCATTCTTCTTTCTTTTATCTGCTCCCTGGCAGTTATTTCCACCATTCTATCTTCCAGCTCACTTATCCATTCTTCTGCTTCAGTTATTCTGCTATTGATTCCTTCTAGAGTATTTTTAATTTCAATAATTGTGTTGTTCATCACTGTTTGCTTGCTCCCTAGTTTTTCTAGATCCTTGTTAAATGTTTCTTGTATTTTCTCCTTTCTGTTTCCGAGATTTTGGATCATCTTTACTATCATTACTCTGAATTATTTTTCAGGTAGGTTGCCTATTTTCTTCATTTATTTGGTCTTGTAGGTTTTTACCTTGCTCCTTCATCTATAACATATTTTTTTGTTGTTTCATTTTATTTACTTAGTTGTTTGTTTGTTTTTATGGGTGGTGCTATATTCCTGTCTTACTGGTTGTTTGACCTGAGATGTCCAGCACTGGAGTTTGCAGGCAGTTGGATAGAGCTGGGTCTTGGTGCTGAGATGAGGACCTCTGGGCAGCCTCACTCCAATTGATATTCCTTAGGGTCTGAGGTTCTCTGTTAGTCCAGCAGTTTGGACTTGGAGCTCCCACCACAGGAGCTGGCGCCTGACCTCTGACCTGGGATCCAAGATCCTGCAAGCTTCATGGCACAGTTTAAAAAAAAAAGAAAGAAAGAAAGGTAGAAGCAGTACAATATCAAAGAATAAAAAACAAAATAAAATTAGAAAGACAGAAAATATATTAGGAAAAATAAAACTATAATTGAAACAAGGTAAAATAAAACCACAACAGAAAAAGGAAAAAATAAAGGAGGGGGGGTGGTGGGGGAACACGCCAAAAGGAGAGAACAATAACAAAGTAAAAAGAATAAAATAAAATGGAAAAATAAAAGATTTATTGGGAAAAATATAAAAGAATCAACAGCAATGAATCAACAAGCTAAAACAGAACCCCAATCTAAAAGAGGAAAAAACATAAACAAAAAAAAGCCTTGGCTATGGGGGCAGAGCTTAGGCAGGGTGGAACTTAGGCAGGGGCAGGGTTTAGAGTGGGGCAAGACCTAGGCAGGTGGGGGGGCATGATGCTTGAGTGTGGGGTGGGGTCTAGGCTGAAGACCTATACAGCCAGAAAAGGCCTTGGGGGTGGGACCTAGGTGGGGCAACCTTCAAGCATGGGGCAGGGCCTCTGCTTAGGACCTGCCCGGGACGGGAGAGGCAGTGTGTGGAAAGGAGGGCCTCTGGAGTGTGGAGTTTCAGAGTTTGGATGTAGGGCCCTGGGTGAGGGTGTGTGGGTGGGGTTTAGGCCCAGCGCGTTGGAGGGGGTCTCAGAGGGGGTCTCCAAATGTAGAGGTGGGGCCCTGGGTTGGAGTGTAAGGGTGGGGCTTGGGCCCTGCACAGGAGGAGGGAGGCTCCGAGAGCAGAGGATTGGCCCCGGAACCCAACAGGCTCCCCGGTGTCCAAGTGGACAGCACTGCCACTTTCCCTTCCGTTCCTGTATGCCTCCCACACGGTCTCCCCATGGGTCTCCCCCATCACCACTGGACCCCTAACCGTGGGTGAGTCCTCTGGGTGTAGGGACGTCTTCCCTCCCCCAGCCATTCTGGTTCTGGAGGTCCGGCCTTTACTTTTGCTCCCCCTTCCCTGCCTCCCACTCCCTCAGGACCCGCATGGCTGGAGGGGGCCTCGGTGGGCAGAGGATCAGGCCCAGAATCTCAGCAGGTTCCTGGAGGTCCAAGTGGTCAGGGGAAACCTCCCTTTTGCTCCTCTGCCCTCCCAATGGTCCCCCAATTTCCCCCTTCGGGTGTGGAATCCCTTCACCTCCTCCAGCCGCCCCTCAGGGTCACCTGTCCTGTCTGGCCTCCACTACTTCTCTCTCCCTTCACTCCCCCCACACCCCACATCCTACCCGGTCACTGGGGGTTCCTCCCGTCCCCTTAGGTGTCCGTGGTCCCTCACCGGTGCCTGATAGGTGCCCTAGTTGTGCGGAGACGTGAATTCCACGTCCTCCTAGTCCGCCATCTTGACTCCGCTCCCTGTACCTTTCCGATCTTTTCCTTAGTCACCCTAATGGCCATGAGAGGGAACCCACACCCAGCGGGCTTCTGGAGGCAGTCGTGATTTCTTAGAGGTTGTATTTTTTTTATCTTAAAAGAAAACTATATATATTTTGTATTTTTTCATGTTTATTTTAATATAGAAATGTATTTCTGTAAAAGAATTAAGAAAATTTAAACCAAGGAAGGTGCGCCAAAGTTACCCCCGGCTTCCCAAACAGCTTCCTCCAAATCCAATCCAGCTTGGGACTCAGTATTTCACATGACACTCACTTCCCTCGCTGTGCCCGCCCCCCATCCTAACTCCAGCACACATACACACACACACACACACACACACACACACACACACACTACCTGTTGTCATCCCAACTTCTTGGGGCCCCTCTGATCCATAAGACTGAGCCTGTCCTGCGGCCATTGTTCTTTATTCTTTGAACAATGCTTGCACCCATTAGCCTTGTTCTTATGCACACACACACACACACTCTGTCCTTTCCTTCTGGAATGTTCTCCCATCACTGCAGTCCATGCTACATGCTCTTCAAAATGCAGTCCGCCAAGCCTCCTTGGATGCCTCCAACCCAAATCCTGTCTCCGTTTTGTGCAAACTTTTGGCGCTGTATCCATTCTTTTAAAACAAGCTCTTACTACTTCCTGCTTCCTCTGAGAGTTGTGAGCCTGTCTGGCCACCCACCCCTCTGGACTATAAGCTCCGTGAGAAAAGGTCCTTTCTTCCGTGTCCCACCCTCACTGGCCATAACAGATCACATATGGTTTCCAGACCACGTGAGACTTTCCCATCTACACTTGTCCATGCTGCTTCCTCCCCCTGGGATTCTTTTTTCCATACCCACCCCCCACCCCATGTCTGCCTGGTGAATTTCCTAGCACCACTGCTCATTCCTTGTGACCTCACAGATTTCTGTCACTGATATATAACGTTGTGTTGTACCAAAGTGTGTATGGGTATGCAGAGTCTACCTAGACTGTGACCCCTGATGGCAGGGACCTCGTCTCGTCACCTTTGTATCCTGAGCCCAGTATGCTGCCTGGGCAATAGCATATGCTTAATAAATGCCTGGTGAATGGATGAAGCACATTGCAAAGTCTCTCTGGTGTCAAAGCTGCTACTATTAGATGCTCCTGGGACATGCAGGGCAGGGGCCAGGAGAGCTGGACATCCACATGGGTGCTGAAGGGGTGGGAGATCACAGACTCTAAGAAACCTACTGACCTTTGTTTCAAATGATGGGGCATGGGTAGAGCTCCTCGACTGGCATCCAGGAGTTGGGTAGGATGGAGGGATGGAGAGATGGAGGGATAGGAAAGGAAAACAGAGTGAAGAAGTTCCTCAGGAACCTCATACTAAGAAATTCAGTAAAACAAAAACCAACAGCAGAGTATTGCTGCCAGTAACAGTTACAGTCACAAACTCAGAAGAGGGCAGCAAGGCCACTTTGTCTCAGTGTGATCTTTCCTGCCCGACCTGCTCAAAAGCCATGGTTCTCCCCAAGCTGCAGGAGCATGGGCAGTGCAGACACTGATGAAATCTCCCCATCAGAACCTCCTGTAAGGACAGGACCCCGGAGGAAGGAGCTGGGGGGCTCGGAGGCAGGTAGCTCTACATCCAGCATCACCCTTGCTTTGGGTGACCTTCACTTGGACTCTTTTCTCCAAACCAAACCTAGGATGTGTGAAATGACATGTGCACGTGTATTTATAGGAACAGTAAGTTGCAACATAGGTAACTCTTGACTTCTGAAAGGAGTCTATCCCACAGCCTTTTCTAATCCTCTTACTTAAACACAAATGAAACACATTGGAAAAGCACCTTTGGAATTTCCATACAGAGCTGATGCAGGACCTGTTCCCATAATACATCCCAGCCACCAGAGAATTCAACACGCCACTCTAATTTATTCTAAAACGCCTCTTTTCTGGCAAAGACCCAAAACTTCCTTAGGTTCTTTTCATTCATCTTCTCTTCCATCACCAGGCTCAGCAGTTGGAATTCTTTTTGAGGCTATTTTGCCAGGTCTCACTGTTGGCATGTATGGCAACAGAAAAGACTAGCAGTGCCTCCTTGAGATGTGGGTACTGGGGGGGGGGGTCCCAGCAATTCAGAGTCAGGCCTCAGTAAATTGATCAATTCCGTACAGCATTGTCCTTCGGGGGTCACTCCTAAATAGAAGGAAGTATTCGGTGTAAGAATGGTGAGAGCTTGCTGTCTTTGGAATTGAGACTATCCTGTCCATTTTACAATATTGATTGGGGCTGCGGAAGACTTCAAAGAGATTCTCACTCATCATCTCAAATATAACTCACTCTGAAACTTTCTTGTGGGCCCCATGAATCTGCGGTGAATACCATTTAGATAGCTTAATATAATGTAAAGTAAATGTGGCTGAGAGCTTGAAATTATGAAATAACTATATTGCGAGGATAGAAGGATGTGGAGTACAAGTGTAGGATAGATAAATGCTCACCTCCCACAATATAAAATCAATATAAAGTGTCTAGAATGTTAAATCAAGAAATTGCACTCAGAGTGTGAATGTGGAAATATGAAAATGTCAGAGGAAAGAACTAGACAAATTCATGGTGATTGCCTGAGGGAGTTTTGCCCAATTCTTCCGTAGGGGACATCTAGAAAATCTGGAGAAACTGTGTTTTAAATCTACTTAAAGGCATTGGAGAACTATAAGGCAGTAAACAGAGTGAAGATACAGGAGAAAGATGTGGATCGATTGAAATCAAGAGACTAATTAATTAATTAATGTGATTAAGACCCTATTCACCAAAAAGGACCATCAATGAGCAAATAGGCAAATGAGAGTATGGAAGGATACATGTATCTGAAAAGGATTCTCATAGCCAAGATGTGAAAACCCTCCTACAGATCAGTAAGAAAAAGATAACACAAAAGAAAAGTGAACAAGAGACTTAAGAATTTCACAGAAGTATATTCAATGTCCAAAAGCAGATGAAAAGATATTCAATCTCCTTTAGTCATCAGGGAAGTGCAAATGAAAACCACACTGCCATACCACACCCCAGAATGGCTAAAGTCAAGATGACTGACAGTATCAAGTACTGGCAAGGATGTGGAGCGCTTGAAACTCTCATATATTATTGGTGAGAATGTAAATTGGTGTACTTTAAAAAACAGTCCATTGATATCTACCAAAGTTGGGTGCACACGTGTCCTATGACGCAGCAATTCTACTCATAGATAGAAATCCATGCACATATGCAACAGAAGACAAAAATGTTATGGCAGCATTCTGTGCAGTAGCCAACAGTGGAAACAACCCACATATCCATCAGCCATAAAAGGCATAAGTAAATTGTGGTCACTGAAAACTCCACAGAAATGGCAATTAACCAATTAAAGCTACATGCAGCAACATGAGTGAATCTCACAAAAGGTTAAGTCAAAGAAGTGAGACGTAACTATGTCAGATACTGAGTGGTTCCATTTTTTAGAAATTTCAAGGAGGCGAAGCTCATGAATGATGATAGGGAGGGTGATGGTTACCTTTGGGGAGAAGGGAGGGGAGTGTTGGGGGGAGGGTGTCCCCAAAGCTGGTTATGTTCCGTTTCTTGACTTGGGTGATGATATGGGTGTGTCCACTTTGTGACAATACATTTTATCTGTAGCAACGAATTTGTTCACTTTTCTGTATGGTATTATTCTTCAATTAAAAAAAACAAAACAAAACGCTAAACACCTTATCTTCATTATAGCTGGCCTCTGGTCTAAGTGTGTTTCCTTGTTCAGCCTCAACCAAAGGAAAAACACAGGTGGTTGTGCTGGGGTGGGGGGTGGGGGCGGAGCTTAGGGAGATCAAAGGGGGTTGGGGTGAGACAGGGGGCTGCAAACCTCTCATTATGAGTCTTTGGTATTATTTAATGTTCAACTCTGTGCAGACATTTCATTAATAATACTTTGATGTATACAGAATACACAGTCAACTTATACGTGTATAAAATGGAGATGATAACTTCTGCTTTTGGCAGAAAACAGAGAAAATAGAATTAGCCAGAATTTAAAAATTAAAGCACCATCAAAGAAAAACAACATTCTTTCAACAGGTGAATATACATGATATTCACATGTACAGGTGAATATATATCATATGTACATTACATACACATCACAATATATATAAGGTCTTGTTCAATTTTATTTTTCTTAAGATTAAAGAAACTTTCCATCTATTTTGCTTAGCATTCATATATTTTATTTCTCCATGGCCACAATAACTTCCATTTAGACAGGGCTGTTAAGAAATTAAACATTTGTATTTTCCAGAAAATTCCACAGAAGGAACTCGCTAAGGCTCTGTGGCCCTCTCGGGCCCCATGGGTCTAGGCAAGTATGACAAGGCGGCTTTATTCCTGAAACTTGGGGACCTGCTCCAACAGGCCGCAAATTATGTTTCTTTTCCCAGCACAGACCCTGCACTTCTGCGGGCCCATGTTTTCCTGTCTCCTCCCCAGGAAGGTCACCTCACTCAGACGTGATAAAAATCAATGACATCGTGTCTCTTCGGGGACCCAGCCCCTTCAGGAAGCAGGTGCTTTGGTGGACTGGAAACGGGCAGTTTTCTGCTGCGTCGACCTGGGTTTTCCGCTCAAGCAGCCCTCCGGGCCTAACACTTGAGGCCGCTTTCATGGTTTTTCCAATGACCTTGGCCATTTATGGGCTCCCGGCTCTTTCCCCAGCTGCAGCTCTGTTGTGGAGCCAGCGTCTTCCAGGCCTGCAGGAGCCTGGCAGGATTTGCAGTGTTTCTGCGCGCTGGTCCACGTGAAAACAAGAGAGCCTTTTTTGGAGAGGGGGCCAGGACTCACCACTGCTTCTTCTAGGGTAGACTTTCAGGGTTAGTGTCCAACAAAGGAGGGAAAGCTGGTGTGGGCGTCCCTGGCTGGAGAAGACGCCGCCTCTAGGCTTCCTCAGCCTGCAGCCCTCAGATGAGCTTGGGGCAGGAGTTCCCACCTACGGTCGTCCCACTCCCCACGCAGAGACAACCACAGGAAGCCCTCAGCTTGGCATCCGAAGACTGAGTTACAGTCCGAGCTGTGCGTCCTTTCACTGCTTGGAGCTTCAGGGTTTGGTTTGTTGTTGTGTTTTTTTCCCCAGGATTCAACGGTACATAGAAACAAGTAGCACAGTTCTAGCACAAAATAAATGCACGTTAACACTCTGTGGGTGACAGAGACCAGGCTACATTGTGTAAGTTGACCATCCGGGTGTCCTTCGTTCCTTGGATCTGCCTTCCACTCCTCTAGTCTGGAAGCTCCATTGCTTGTCCTTGGAGTGAAATTGACCTCTTTGGAGGTCTAGGCAATGGCTCTGGAAATCTGAGAAGGAAATTCACTGGGCTGTTTTTTTTTTTTTTTTTTTAACATACAATAAAATGGACAGATCGTAAGTGTATACTTCAATGTATTTTTTAATTTTTAATAATATTTGGTTATCCACTCAGTTATTTTTTTTATTGGAGTACAGTTGATTTACAATGTCATGTTAGTTTCAGGTGTACAGCAAAGTGATTCAGTTATACATATATATACATATATATATATTCTTTTTCAGATTCTTTTCCATCATAGGTTATTACAAGATATCAGGTATAGTCCCCTGTGCTATACAGTAGGTCCCTGTGGTTTATTCAATACATTTTAATAATTGTCTATACCCATGTCATTACTACCTCAGTCAAGATGTGGAGTATTTACATCACTCTGGGAAGTGCCTGATTACTTTTTTTTTTTTTGGCCAGTACCCATTCCTGCCCCAACTCAGATAACCAGTCATGATTCCCATCAACACAGGTTAATTTCACCTGTTCCTGAACTTCGGGTAAAGGAAATCGGTAGTCAATCTTTTGCTCCCTTGATGTCTCAGCATCCCATTCCATCCCCTGTCACTGGAGCATCACTCTCGCTTGAATAGGGAAGCCCTTGGCCCAGGTGCTGTAGGTGACCAGCGAGGAGGTCTGGAAGGCTGATAGGGTTCTTGGGCCTGTGGAACTGGGCTTCAGGCGGGCAGAGCCCTGTTGTACCACACTCGCCCTGTAGTAGGTCAGGACCCAAGTCTGACTCCAGGATGTAGGGTGTCTGCAGGGTCTGCCCATCCCCTGAGTCCTCCCCCACCTTCCTCTGCCCATAACTTTGGGGGAGACAGAAGGAGAAGACACAATTCCTGTCTCCATCACTGCCATCCTTCATCCAGCCCTTTGTCAGAACTGTTGCAAAATGCTTGGGCTGGTTGAGTTTCTGCAACAGAGAGAGGTGGTCAAACCTCTCACTCGTGGACTCAGATTGACCTGGTTTTGAATCCCAATTGTCTCACCAATTAGATCTGTGATTTTGGGCGAGTCAATGAACTCTTCTGAGTTGAGGTTCCCTCATTTGTATTATAAGGCTAATAACAGAGTTTCATCAGTCTTACTTGCAATAATCCAAGTACTTGGCATCTACTACAAGTGCAACAATCTCTAGTGATGATCACTAGGTCTCTAGCTTCATCCCCATCTGAGATGCCTATTGACATTCACCCGTCGGTGGTGTCTGCTACTGGGAAGAGCTGTGCCCTCTTCCTGGGAATGGAGCTGAGTTGGCTCCCTTGGGATGGTCCAGGGGGCAGCCCTTAGGCCCACAGAGGACAGCAACAAACCAATGAGCCAAGTGTGCTCACTCATCTGCTCTGTAATATATATTTTTTAATTAATTTATTTAATTTATATATTTTTGGCCACGTTGGGTCTTCATTGCTGCATGCGGGCTTTCTCTAGTTGCAGCGAGCAGGGGCTACTCTTCGTTGCAGTGCACAGGCTTCTCATTGCGGTGGCTTCTCGTTGCGGTGGCTTCTCGTTGCAGAGCACAGGCTCTAGGCGCATGGGCTTCAGTAGTTGCAGCACGTGGGCTCAGTAGTTGCGGCTTGCGGACTGTAGAGTGCAGGCTCAGTAGTTGTGGCGCACGGGCTTAGTTGCTCTGCGGCATGTGGGATCTTCCTGGACCAGGGATAGAACCCGTGTGGACTCCTAACCACTGCACCACCAGAGAAGCCCTGCTCTGTAATTTTTAAATGTGTTTATTTATATTTATTTTTTATTTTTTGTTGTATGCGGGCCTCTCACTGTTGTGGCCTCTCCCGTTGTGGAGCACAGGGTCCGGACGCACAGGCTCAGCAGCCATGGCTCACGGGCCCAGCCGCTCCGCGGCATGTGGGATCTTCCCGGACCAGGGCACAAACCTGCGTCCCCTGCATCGGCAGGCGGACTCTCAACCACTGCGCCACCAGGGAAGCCCTTAAATGTGTTTATCTTTGCATTAAGGGAGTTGATGCCATTTTTTTAATCTTGAAATTTTCTGCGTATGTAATGATTCACCCCTGCATATATTGTGTCTTTAGGTAAAAACAATGCCCTTTCAATGGTGTTATCAGCCCTGCTCTCCGACTCCAGGGAAGCCTCGTGGCAGGTCAATGTTTACAATTAGAATGTACGTATCTGCCTCTTTACACAGTTACCCCTTGTGTGAATTCTAGGATTTCAGGTCTGATGAAGGAAAAAGGCATGACCACGAGGTGGCAGTGACACACAACGAGCTTTATTTGGATGGTACTTGGACAGGTTACCTGGAAGGAGAGTCCCTCAGAGCAGGAGAGCTTCCAGGGACAGAGGCTCAGGGCCACCACCCAGAAGGTGGGAGGTCAAGGGCACTCCCAGGAGAGAGGGGGATCAAGAGGGGATCACATGTCTACATGAGGTCACTCAGCAGTGTAGTGCGGAGTCTCTAGGTCAGAGCTCCAAAGGGCAGTCACGGTTTAGAGAAGTCATGTTCTTTTATAGATCTGGGGTTTGTCTTTATCTATGGACAGCAGATGCTGGGTGCTATTTCATGACTTATGGGTTATGCAAAGCAGGTAGGCCCTAAATGGGTAAAAAACGTACTTATTTGGGCTATATCTAAACCCACTGCAGAATGCATATATATATATATATATATATATATATATATATGAATCCCTTTACTGTACAGAACATTGTAAATCAACTATACTTGAATAAAATAAGTTTTTTAAAAAGCCATTTGATGTGTAAAAAATTGACCTTAGTGCAGGTAGGCATGAAGAAATCAACAACATAGGAGCCAATACACAAGGGCCACTCTTTAACTCATTTATACAACATACCCCTAAAGAAAATAGTAGACGGAACGCAAGACCTATTTGCCTGGCCTCCTTAAGTTGTTTCATAGTCTCTACCACCATGACATTTAATGTGGACGAGCCCTAGTGGCTGCCCAGTAAAGCTAAAAACTATTGCCCAAATCCTGAGCTCTCAGGAAAACACAGTAATAGAAAAAGCAGCAATAGAATCTAAGCTTCCCCAGACCCCTAAGGATAGGATTGCCATCACCAGGGTCACCGTCTACACAAGAAGCTCTTAGGCTCCTCCCAAGGGTCAGAACAGACCCAAAGTTTCAGGGCGTCAACAATACATGCGTCACAACCTCAGCTGACAAAGGACTTGCTTCTTTGGCCGATTTATCATTATTTCCGTGAAGCAGATGACAATGTATTTGGCCAACAGACATCTTGTTCAATGGATTTCCAAGTTGGTTATAAAAACAAAAGTGAAATAATGCATCATATCTAAGATGTCACTGATTATAAGATACTCCTTTATTTGATGTGTCACTAATACAATTTTTAAAACTTCCATTTAAATAATGGCCATTGAGTGTATTATGCATCCTGATTGCTCAGTGTTAAGTATGAAAAGAATGTGTTTTGGAATTGATGAGATGCAGCAGTACAAAGTATTCCCTTGTGGATGAGCCCGCACACATCCTCCCATTCAGCACCACCCGTGGTGACAGAGGTCTTTTAAAAAATTATTATTTTTTATTTCTTTAACTTTCATTGAAATATAGTTGATTTACAGTGTTGTGTTAGTTTCAGGTGTACAGAAAAGTGATTCAGTTTTATATATATATATAAAAAGAAACTTCCATGACCCACTCCCAGCCCAGAGTTCAGACTTTGTCTTGAGAACAAAGTCGTGTCACTGAAGGGTTTTAAACAAGAAGGGATGTGACTAGACTAGTATTTTGAAGAAATAGTCCTGCTGCAGTAAGGAAAAGGGGTGGAAGGATACAACCTGAGGACATAGGATTTTAGTTCATAGACTTTTAAAAAATTTAAATTAAAAAAATATTTGTAGGAACTCAGGAATGAGGGCAGAGGAAATGAGGTCCCAGCAAGTGGGACCCCAGAACTTTGACCTGAGCTGGAGGTCGGTGGCTGCTCTGGGATTGTGGAGTGAAGCAAGAGGGACAGCCACACAGGCTGGGTTGTCTAGGAGACCGTCCACGTGAAGGGCCCAACAAAAACCACTTTGGGCCTCAGTTTTCCCATCTGTAAAATTGGGATAATTCTAGTTCTGAGCTCACAGTACACTTGTACACAGCACAAGTGTACTGTGAGCACCTGGTACACAGTAGGCACTCATTACATGTTCACTGTTATTATTTCAACACCAAGGGGCTACCGCTGGGGTCAGTGAGAAGCAGGCAGGTTGAGGCTCGTGGATTGGAGGCTGAGCTGAGGCTCTCTTGGTTAGTGCTGGGCCCCCTTCTCTGAAGGCACAAAGGAGCCATTAAGCGGATGGGATTTGCCCTGATGGGAGGGATTTGAACTTGACCAAAGCAGAAGAGGAGTCAAGATGACCCCCAGGATTCTGGAGCCATTCTCTGATCACAGAGTGAAGAGTGGGCTGTGGATAAGATAACTTAGAATCAGAGGACCTGATACTGGAGGGATCCAGGGGGGGTTCTGGAGCTTAAGGAAGAGACCTAAGGTGCAGATACAATTTTGGGCATCATCAGTACCAAAGGAGAAGTTGAAGCAAAGAGTGGAAGAGTGTGGACAGTGAGCGACCCCAGGGTCAAGGACAGGGCCGTGGATAACACTGATATTTAAGGGGCAAGTAGAAGAGATGCTGGGAGAGAAGACTAAGGAGTAGGTGGGAGTAGACCAGGGAAGAGCAGTAGCATGGAAGCCAGGGGGCTGGTTCTAAAAGTGGAGACACATCAGGCAACTGTGTGGTGGATGCATGGATGTGTAGGTAGGTGGATGGAAGGATGAATGGATGCATGGATGAGTGGATGTGTAGGTAGGTGGGTAGATGGATGAAAGGATGAATGGATGGATGAATGGATGTGTAAGTGGGTGGATGGATGGATGAATAGGTGATTGGGTGACTGGCTGGCTGGCTAGGTAGTTCAGTGGATGTGTAGGTAGGTGGGTGGATGGACAGATGGATGAGTGGATGGGCAGATGGATGGTTGGATGGTCATTGTCAAATGCTACATGAAAATCCCATAATAAAATAAACAAACAACAAGGACCACTGTATAGCACAGGGAACTATAGTCAATATCTTATAATAACTTATAATGGAAACAAGCTGAAAAATAATATATAAAAAGTTCATATATATATATATATATATATATATATATATATATATGAGAATCACTTTGCTGTACACCTAAAAGACTGTAAATCAACTATACTTCAATTTTTTAAAAATCCTGTAAGAGGAGGCCTGGCTGTGGCTATGTAGATGTCACTGATGAACTCAGAGCAGTGTCAGGAAACCACACAGCAGTTGTTTGGGGAATGACTAGCGGGTGAGAGAGTGTAGATCACTCTAGCAAGCAACTTGGCTGTGAAGGGCAGAAAATATGTAGGGTGTTTTGGAGGGAGATGTGGCAAAGAGAAGGTTTTTGTTCAGTTTTAAGATGGAAGAGCCTTGAGGGTGTTGACATGCTCATGGAAAGAAGACCCAGTAGGGGAGGGAGCACTGAGGACCCAGGAGAAATAGGAGGCCCGTGGTTGGAGGTGGGGAAGAAAATGGGCAGGGGGGAGGTAGGAGGAGGGGAGGGAGAGGGAGGGGGGGCCTGGGGAGGAGTAAATTGGGGGAGAGGGGAAGGACCAGGCAAACTAATAAACCTCTATGCAAATGTCCATGGCTGTACTTACAGATAAGGCCATAAGGATACTTTTGAACTTGGAAGAAACAGAAATCAGATACAAATAGGATAAAACTCACAGTCTTCACAGAGCTGACTCCTTCCCTGTGTCAGTAAAAAGCATTTAAGCCGTTTTGCATTTAGGCTTCTAACCCGTCCCTTTTAGCACACAGCAAATTTATTCATGGCTGAACTGACTCCTTGATTTATGTATTTTTAAGAAACGTTCTTCATCAGTATTTTCAAAGACTATCATGTGCGCCTGTGTGTATAATTTCATCTTGTTGAAAGTTTCAGCTGAGAAAATGAAGCCATGCAAATTCGTAATGGAAAGAAGTGTTCACTTCTCATAATAATCTGGATGTGGAGGGGAACAGGCCATGGATCTGTTATGTGTTTTATATGTGTTTGTCAGACAGCAGCAAAATTGACATTACAGCCAACACTGAGGAATTCTTTTGCGCCCCCTCCGCAGCTCCCTCTTCGTTAATTGCAGCTAACTTTCATGGAAACGTTTTTCCTTGAAGTGTTCCACAATCTGATTCAGTCCTGGAGTGAAGCTTTTGGGGGAGAAAGTGAGCTAAAATTTCTTCAACTGTTTTTGACAGATGGGGTGTTGGAAAATACACACGCACGCACACACACACACACACACACATACACACACATTCTTCTTTAAAATAGAGGGAAGAAAAAGCACTGACCTATTTTTACCCTCAGGTACCTCACTAACAGTGGGACATTAGTAAACTCCAAGCTTGGCAAGGCTGGGGATGACATCTTTGAAGAGGCAAACCCAGCTGGCTCAAAGGAAAAAGGCCACAGACATCACAAAATTTTAAATCCTGCATCTGAGCCGACAGAGGAAACATTTCCTACCCAGAATTTCAGCAAACCTCATTACGGGAGCCCCACTAAAAGGCTTCAGGGACGTTGCCAACTGCCATTTCTTTTCATTAAGAACAAGCCTGAAAAAAAGATGAAAGAGAAAAAAGCAAAGCAACATTTTTCACCCAGCACCACGGGAAAGTGACAAACTCCGAAGCCTGTCTTCAAAGACCTAAGCTCCGGCACACACCTTAGCTGACTCTGGAGACAATGGCAAGAGTTTTTCTGGACCGATGTGGATATTTGAAACCTGCGTTTGAAGGCACAAACAGTAAACCCCAGGCACTGGGAGGCTGACGAGTGAGCTCATGAAAAGAGTAAGGAGGCCAGTAGATTTGATTCCCCCGAAGTGTGCCTAAAAATTCAAACACAGTGGATCTCCTATTAAAAAATGGCTCGGCTACATCCAAGGACAAACTGTGAGGACAGCACACTAACAGGGAAAAGGCAGACTTCACCGGGTCAGTCTGTAAGGGATGTCCTAGTCCTACCCAACCTGGGGCTGGAGGAGCTTCCCCTCTCCCCTTATGTGTAGGGTTGGAATGAGCTACGCCCCGAGGAAAGGAAAGGCCAGGAAGCACATGGAACGTGGGGTTTGGGATCAGAGGACCGAGGTTCAAAGCCCAGCTCTAATAATGACTTGGATTCTCCAAGACTCAGGGTTTTTTTTGCAGGGCTGTTGTGAAGCCTGGTACATAGTACGTGTTCAATAAACAGCTGAATGTAGGAGTAACAGGAGCAGAAGCCCCAGAGCTACACGTTCTGCCTCTGCTATTTACTTCTTGCTCTTCAGGGAGCCCCAGGTTCTTTGAGACTCAGTGTTCTCATCTGTGAAATGGAAATGACAATGATGATGATGATGTTTGCTTTCTCTAAAATATACTCCTTGGCTCCCATATGTTTCCAGATGGTTCCTGGGGCAGCTCCCTCTCCCAGAGTTAGAGATCAACGAATACGTACACAAAAGAATTTGTAAGCAGAAAAGTACTATCAAAATGTTAGTTTATTTTTATTATCGCTCCACGGTACATGAAAACAATGTGTAAAACACACTGCATGGGTATTCATACATTCCCAATGATGGGAATGTGCTGAGAGCAGTCTCCCTCTCCCAGCAAGCCCATAGCAGGGCTCTCTGCCTCCTGGTTTGAATAGGGGCAGCCCAGAGCCCTCAGCAGTGCCAAGTCTTCCAAGCAGCAGAGGTGGCAATCACTGTCACTGGCCCGTGATTGGCCTACTGGCAGCACCGCTGACCGGCAACCAGGGGCTCTCAAGTCCCTGATTTGCAGGGACTTCCCTGGTGGTCCAGTGGCTATGACTCTGCACTCCCCATGCAGGGGGTCAGGGTTCGATCACTGGTCAGGAAACTAGATCCCTCATGCCGCAACTAAGAGTTCGCATGCCACAACTAAATATCCCGCACGCCACAACTAAATATCCAGCACCCCGCAACTAAAGATCCCACATGCCACAACTAAGACCCAGCGAGGCCAGATAAAAAAATAAAATATATTAAAAAAAAAAAAAGACTGGGCTTCCCTGGTGGCGCAGTGGTTGAGAGTCCGCCTGCCGATGCAGGGGACACGGGTTCGTGCCCCGGTCCGGGAAGATCCCACATGCCGCGGAGTGGCTGGGCCCGTGAGCCATGGCCGCTGAGCCTGCACGTCCAGAGCCTGTGCTCAGCAAAGGGAGAGGACACAACAGTGAGAGGCCCGCGTACCGCAAAAAAAAAAAAAAAAAAAAGACTTGGGGGCTTCCCTGGAGGCGCAGTGGTTGAGACTCTGCCTGCTAATGCAGGGAACACGGGTTCGAGACCTGGTCTGGGAGGATCCCACATGCCGCAGAGCAACTAGGCCCGTGAGCCACAACTACTGAGCCTGCGCGTCTGGAGCCTGTGCTCCGCAACAACAGAGGCTGCGATAGTGAGAGGCCCGCGCACCGCGATGAAGAGTGGCCCCCGCTTGCCACAACTAGAGAAAGCCCTCGCACAGAAACGAAGACGCAACACAGCAAAAATAAATAAATAAATTAATTCCTACCCCAACATCTTCAAAAAAAAAAAAAAAAGACTTGATTTGCTGGGATAGCATCAAAGAGGGCCCCCCACCCTGCCCCCACCCTTCCCCCACCACCCTTCCTAACCTCGTGCTAGCCTCTGGCTCCAGCTGTCCTTGCACACCCCTCCGCTCACAACGCGGCCCTGCTCCAGCTCCAGATTTGTACCCGTGGAGAATCTAGACAGCCCATATGTCCTCCCACGCGGCCCGAAGCAAAGCCTGTGTCAGCGGGTCTGGCGGCCTTGAACCCGTTGTTCTCCTGACTGTTCCAATCCATCTCGAACACGTTGTCCCTGAAACCATTATCATTCCTTTCAAACAGAATTTATTAAGTGGGAAGGGATTCCGGGAGACTATCAGGCAAATTCCATCGCTTTGGCGCCTGAAGCAAACAGCCCCTCCGAGCCTGGTTTAGATCTGCCTGGGGTGCCAAACACTTCTCTGGCTCCTTTGCCTGAGGGCGGGCCTGAGATCAAAGGGAGCGGCAGCCACAGACCCTCGTAAACACAGGGCTCTTCTAGTAACTTCCAAACCCTGCCAACATTGGTGAGAAGGGAGAAGTCTGAAGAAGACCTTGGGAGGAGCCGCTCCCAAGCTGTGAGGGTCACTCTTCCCACCAACATTCTAGGCACTGGGCCTGCATCTGGGGAGCCGGGGGTGTGCATGCACCTGGCGCTGCATTAATGCTGGTATAAAGGGGCATGAGGTGGGTCGGCCTTCCAGAGGTCTACAGTTTATAGAAGCATGCTTTGAGCACCTGCTGTGTGCAGGGCATATATTAAGCACCCTGGGGTGGGGTGAGGGAGGAACAGAACTGACTCGTGTTTGCATCTGGACGTGTGCACAAGAACCAGCCAGGAAGTAAGGCTAACAGCTAGTGGGCTGGTCGTGGTGGGAATGGTGTGGATGATCCGTTTACTGTAACGTGGGTGTTTTGGCTGCAACAAAGGCAGCTCAGCTGTGCAGGGCAGAGGGCCGTGAACTGGTCTGAGAATGAGCAGGATCTAGATTTATTGGGGCTCTCCATGGGCTGCTCAGAGGTGCTTGCCCTTGCCCTTGAGCCAATCTGGGTGTCCTCACACTGCATCCCCAACGCAAATGGAACTCCAATCTAGGGATAAATAAGGTAACACTTGCTAAAGTTTTCCAAAGGAGATGGAAGAGAAGTTTATCTCACACTCAAAGAGCAAAACCTTCCCCCAAACTGTTTCTTTCCACAGGGCTCTGATCTTTGTCAGGGTTTCTGTTGCTACTGGAGCTGCCTCACCCATCCTTTACATCCCCCCAAATCTCCTCCTCCCTGCTCTCCGAGCTTCCAAGCCATCTTCCAGCTCAGAATTTCCATTCAGAAATCCATTCCCTTCAGCTTTCAGATGCTTTAGCACGAGGAAGAGCCCAGTGACTGTCTGACCAGAACTACATACTGTTACGGGCTGAACTGTGTCCCCTGCAAAATTCATATGTTGAGGTCCTCAAGCCCAATTCCTCAGAATGTGACCTTATTTGGAGAGAGGGTCTTTAGAAAGGCAATCAGATTAAAACAAGGTCATTAGGGTGGGTCCTAATCCGATATGACTGGTGTCCTTATAAAAAGGGGAAATTTGGAGACAGGCAGGAATATGGGAAGAATGCCATGTGGAGAGACACAGGGAGAATACGGCATCTGCAAGCCAAGGAGAGAGGCCTGCAACAGATGCTCCCTCCCAGCCCTCAGAAGGAACCAACCCTGCTGACACCTCAATCCTGGCCTTCCAGCCTCCAGAACCCTGAGATGATACATTCCTGTTGTTTAAGCCCCTCCCCACCCACGCCGCCTGCCATACTTTGTTACGGCAACCCTGGCGAATTAATCCACCTCTCCAGGAGCCCCTGGCTGAGTGGGGCTTCAGCTCATCCTGCTGCAGAGGAGAGGAGTAAAGCAGGCATCCCAGCAAGGGGACCCAGCCAAAGCCAATGCCTGGGGACAGAGCATGCAGGGAGGCCAGTGGCCTGGCTCTGGGGGAGGGTTGGTGATGACGAGCATCAGAGAACAAGGCGGCCAGGCCAGGCCAAAGGAGAAGGGGGCTGGGCTGTGGAACTCAGATGTGAAATTTATTGCAATATTCATTCCTTCTTTGTTCCACAGAGGTTGCATGCAGCTGCGTCCAGGTTCTCCAGAGCCGCAGCTCTCTAGAACCCAGGGTTCACTCTGGATATCTTCACGGTAAGTGTGCTGCCTCTGTGCCGCCCCCCAGGGTCACTCTGTCCACGTTGTGCCCGTAGCTCCTGTTCTGAGACATTCAGCTCCGTGCTCCTTGGCCTTATTCTCTGGTCAGCCTCCCTCCCTTCAGATCGTCATAGGTCCTCTCTGTTCTGTTCCGTGTGTCCCCTGAGCCCCTCTGCTGGGGTCCGACGGCCCGCTCCGCACGGCGGGTGGACCATACGTTGCAGGACGGGGAACGGGAGGGGCTCGGGGCTGGGAGTCAGGAGACAGCCTTTCTGAACTTCAGTTTCCTCATCTATAAAATGGCCTGGCGGACTCCACTGTCTCCCCAGTTTGAATCTCCTAAGGGTCTTTAAGTAATTGTTACCTCTTAATAGAACAGGTATTCTGACAAAAAGTGGGGCAGGAAGGGTGGGGAATGGGGTCTTCTGGTCGCTCTGGGATTCCCCAGCAAGGCAATCCCACAGAAACTAGGGCTTTCAGGGAAAGTTTTTTTCTGTCTACTGATGGAAGCAGGAAGCAAATGCCCAGGGTCTCCCAAGAGACTGGGGAGTCTCCTCTGGGGTCAGTGCCAGAGAGGAGCCCCTGGCCACCCACCGCGGAGCGTCCCTCTGGCTCATCCTCCGGTGGCCATTCTCCTCATAGCCCCCAGGTGGCGCTGCAGGACCATAGCCCTGAGCCATCCTCAGCCCAAGGTTCCCCCAAGCCCTTCCTTGGAGAGAAGAAGCCAAGAGGCTAAAGCTTAAACTCGAGGCCTGGCCTTCTTCTAACGCTCCAATGCCTTCTAGAGCCTTTCAAGCAGTTGAGCCAAAGACATCTAGCCTGTCCCTGCCACCTGACGTCAGAAGGGGCAAAGTGCTGAGAGCCCGGCTGCTGGAATCCACACAGGCCAGCACCACCCAAGGGTCTGAGCCCACCGTCCTGCCATCTGTCCTCCTCCAGAAACCAGACCCACGCGACATCCACAGACACTCGCTTCAGGGAGGAAAACCTCTGTGAGTCTCAAGGTCACAACAAACAACAAAAACAGAAAAAAACCAAACAGCAGTCTTCACAGAGGGAGCCTTCTGCCTGGGAAATCAGCTCACCTCCTCCACCTCCATTCCTCCTGGAATTCCTCCACACTCAAGGGGGGACCCACACTACACCGCACACACACACCACATAAACACATACACATACCGTGTAAACACATACCCCACATGTACACACTATGCACACACATGCCATACACCAAGTACACACACCACATACCACACACAGAACACACACCCCACACACACATGCACACACTCACCACATACACCACACGCAGCAGCTTCGAAGGGTGATCCCAGAATTGGCCCCTGTGTGACATTCACGCTGATTTCGAAACAACTGAGTGACCATCCTTCCACGTGAAATGCCAGCTCATGAGAAGAGCTGGCCAACCCCCTGTTGCATTCACCTGCAGAACTTGCAGTGGGCGGCACAAGTGCAGGCAGAGAAGGACCTGGGAATATTCTAGAAAGTCTGATCCATACACGTTTCCTCGGACTTTTGCTATTTTTGTCAAGAGTTCTAGGCTATTGAAAGGAAAGATCAATGAGGTAATGCAAAGGAGGGGATTAAAGCTGATAGACCCCAAATCACATCTTTTACATTTTAGGTAACCTCTTCGGCCCTAAGCCTCGGCTACTAATGAGGGAGAATTTTCTTCCCTTTTCTTGCAGAAGAAGGGCCTGTGTGACCCAGGAACAGTGTTCCTTTCCTCCCAGAGCTCAAGGGCAGGTCACCGCTTGGCATTAAGCCAAGAGCAAGGGCCAGTGAGACCATTGGAACCCCTAAGGCCAGAGACCTCAGAGGGTCGGCCAGGCCAGCGCTGTGTGAGGGTCAGGGTCAGGCCACCTTCCCTCCAGGCCCATCCGCTGCTCACAACAGTCAAGGTGGTGTGTGAGCCAGAGAGGAAACGCACCTGCGGAGGCCCTCATCCCCCAGGACTGGCCTCCCTACGGATCTTGGAGGCCTAAGGACAGTGCTCAGGGCCAGGACAGTGGTCAATACAGACGTGAGAATCAAAAGGCGCCGGGCACCTCGTAGGGAACGCAGCTACGAGTCCCCTCCAGCTCCATCTCAGCCCAAAGACCAAGCAGAGAGAGGGACCAAGGCTCTGCACAAACTCGTTCCTTGAAGCCCAAGTTCCATCCAGGCATCTTGAAGTAGAAACACTCAAAGCCACTTAGACCCACCTAACAAGTTGGTCATGAACTTGATGCCTGGGAAGGTAGGGTTCAACCTGCCAGCCCCTGTTTCTCAACAGTGACAGGGTGTTGTCCCCCAAAAGGAGAATTGCCAGGACTTGCAAGGTGACAACCGTCGCCCAGTAGGTTCCAGACAGTTCGCATGAAGGGTGATTAAAGGTGTGAGGAATCTCGAGACTGAGCCCCCTTTACGGATTTGTTCTAGTCCTTCCGGCAGGGGTGATCCAGCTTCTGCTTGAATGCTTCTAGGAACAGGAGACTCCCCCTTTCCAGAAGTTTGACCCACTGGTCCAAATTCCACCTCTGAAGCTCCACAGAAGGGTCTTCTCTTCCCACGAGGCAGGGTGACCCGGAACTTGGTCACTGATCACTGTCTGCAAGGGGGGCGGGGGCGGAGGGGCTGTGTGAAGGAGCGAGAGGGGCCACGGCTGCTGGACCAAGGCCACTGGCCACGCTCCTTCCTGGGAATCACCCAGAGCCGGCGGCTGGGGTGGAGGGTAGACCTTTATGGATCTCAGATTCTGGGGGTTGAAAGGATCCCAGAGCTGGCAGCCTCAGAGGAGAGGTTCATGGCTCTCGGGGCTGAACCCTCCCATGTGGAAGGGCAGAGGCATTGACGTTTCTGAGACCTGGTGACCCTCGTGCCATGTGTAGACAGTCTCCAAAGAGGGCTTCTGGCAGCCGCCTCCCTACCCGTCTACACATGCTGTCCACTGTCAAGAGGTGGAGGTTTGCTCCCTGCCCCCTGCCCCTGGGCTGGTTCTGTAGCTTGCCTTGACCAATAGAAGGCAGCAGAAGTGACCACGCTAGTTCTAGGCCCAACCTTTAGAAGGCCTGCCGGTTTCCACTGTCTCTCTGGGGAACCCCAACCACCCTGCAGTAAAGCACCTCTGACGCGTCTACTCAGTGATGAGGCCCCCGTGGGGCAGAAGCTTCCGCTCCTGTCTCTGGCACACCTGCAGTCATGTCCACGTACTAGTTCAGCCCAGCCCTGTAGCCCTTGTCCTCTGCTCAGGCCTCTGCCCTCCTCTGTGGCAGCTCTGTAACCCTTCTGCCTGCAGCATGCTGGGCCCGTGCCCGTCGGAGGCGTCCCTCCTTCCCTCCTGGGGCCCCCCTCCCTGGCTTCACATGGCCCAGGCCCTGACGGAGAGACAGTGCTGGCAGCCAGGGCAGGGAGATGTCCAGACAAGGTGATGGATTTGATAGATGGAGGCCCAGATTTCCTGAAGGCCTCCTAAATATCGATACTGTTCCCTCTCTGTCCCTCCCAGCTTCACTGCAGGATCAGCATTTGGGGGGCTGCCAGAGGGAGAAGCGAGCATGGGAGGGTGGGAGGGAGAGTCTGAAGGGTGCGTGGCTCTGCACATTCCATCTCCTCCGCGGAGCAGTTACAGACATTACCTCATCTCTCCGAGACCGGTCTCCGGATCTCCAGGATTCGAGGGGAAAGTGACTCCTTTCCTCCCTCCCTGCCCTTCTCACAGCATCTACCCCCATGCAGACCCAGGGAGGCTGGGAAGGCCTGGAAGGGCAGAGTGGGTGGCCCGAGGGTGCTCCTGGGAAAGAGAAGAATCTGCCCGGACCCCTTCCCCTCAGCCCCAGAGAAAGGGTCCCCATGAGCCAGAGCTAGACCCTGCCCCTTGGGGATGTGAGGTGACCCTCTGGGCTGGGCTGGCTGCCCGGCATCACCTCGGGCCCCAAGATTTGGTGGCCCCACTTCTCTTTGTCCCTGCACCCTGGCCTTTGTGTCCAGCTTAGCTGTGTGTCTGCGTGGTCCTCTCCACACTGAGTCTATGGCCTTCTCAGGACAAGGGCTCCTATATCCATTTCGGTCTCTCAGAGACCCTTCTGCAGGCGATGTCTTTCATATAATAGTTGCTCAGTAAGTGAGAAGTTAAATGAAATGAAATAACTTAGAGTTTTGTGGAGTGGAGATAATGGGGAAGGACCTTGACCTTCCCTGGAACCCAGAAGATGGACTTCAGGCCAGATGTCTCGTCCACATCCAGCCCCACTGTCCATGACTATGACCAGCAGACACTGCATGAGGCACAGGTGCCCATGGAAGGTCACAGGGGTGCCAGGACACTTGTCCCCACCCACCCTCTGGTTGTGCCGTATGCCCGGGGTCAGGCTGCCCACCACTGCTCCCTGTGGATGCAGAATGGAAGGGAGAGATTTCTGGAACAGAGCCCATCTCTTGGGCCGCAGTGGTGTCCACTCACTTGGCCTACTGTGGCTTCCCCTCCTTTCACTGCGGCTATTATTGGCACTTCCCACTCATCTGCAAGACCTAAAAGGAATCTTTGGAAGCCACATGAAGGGGAGGAGGGACGAGAGGAGCTCCGCAGGCCAACTGCTTCTGGAAGTCACTGATCTCCAAACAGGAAGGCTGGTCTTTCCTGTTTAGACATCATGTCTGGCAAGAGGAAGTCAAGACCCAAGTAACAATAATAATTACATAAACCCCCGATACGTTAACATCACTCGTGGATGAAAATGGCTCTGTTTGGGTAGGACCGGCCAAGCCCTGTGGGGCACAGCTCTGCCGTGGGCTGCTGTGGTCAGAGCTGTGAGCTGTGGTGTTTGGAAGACTTGACCAGGAAGGGGATCCCTTAGGGACACCCCTGGATGCCCGAGGGACCCTTCAGGACCGAGGAGGGGTAGTGAAGGGGTGTGGGCTTCCTCTCAGCCCAGGTTCAAATCCCAGCCCAGACCGTGCCAGCTGGTGAACATGTCTGGTTGCTCAGCTTCTCTGGACTCTGAACTGGAGAAAATACCCAGTTTCTCTGCGTGCATGGCCCGTATTGCCCATACCCTTGAACGGCCTTGAGCCAACTGGAAGAAATGCATGGGCCAACGGTGCAAGCTTTACTTAATCTTGAGAGGAGAATGGTTGGATCAAAAAGGGGCAAAGGGACTTGGTTTCCAGTGGGAGAAGCCATCTCCCATGGAGCCATATGTCGTAGGCCTGGTCCAGCTCTCCTTGGGAGCTGATTGGCTTCACCCAGTGAAACCCTCATCCCCTTCGTGGGTGCTGATAAGCTAGGCTCTGCCCGGTGCAGTGACTGTCCACACGCAGTCCCACCATGTGTGCTCAATACAATTCAACCCCAGACGCATTTGTTGACAGCTGACCCCACGTGTCTGTACACAGAAAGGGAACCAGGAAAAAAGTGGCAATGGTTCCTTGGAATCCAGCACCACCTGGGAGAACCATCGCTTGGCTATTCCTTAGCTACTGAGAGTGGACTTTTCAATAGCATTTAAATGAATGGAGTCCTAGAGGGAATTCTGATTAAATACCTGAAGACACTTCCTGAGCGTGAGGATTGCGCGTGGAGATTTTGTTTCTTTCGTTGCTTTGTTTATTTTAGCATGTTTAGCTCCAGCCATGTTTAGGGGAAGAACTAACAAAGAAGGAAACCGAGGCACCTTAGGAAGAAGCGTGTGCCCCCCGCTCCCACAAGCGATTTGCCAAATCCAAGAGCACATCTGGAGAGCTGGGTGATGCCCCATTGATTCAAGTTAACGTCGTCTCCCGTCTGATCACAGTAAGCAAGTTGGTTCTGCAGGGCTGTCTGGATTTTTTAATCTGATGCTTGTTTTTATTTAACTGTGTCTGAGGTCTTCGTGAGAGACCACAAAGACATCAAAAATAGTGTTCCCTAAACCTAAAAGATTGTGAGCAAAAAAGTATGCATGAAAGGCTAATTGTTGAGCTATAAATTTTCAACACACTGCTGATGAACTCAGAACCTCTTAACGACAGTTGAATAAATAAGCCGTGGCCTTTAGAACAGAGGCAGTAACCAAGGCACACGCTTCTCATTTGCCAGCTGCCAGTGGACACGAAGCAACCGCACCCCGCCCGTGTCCCCAGATACGCTGCCCCCGAGCCAAAGACGTGTCACCCGGGCCATGCACAGCCTATGACCGCTTTGTCATCTGCTGTCTTCCCAAGACTACGAAAAGCAAACTATGTCTTTCTAAAGAAAGAAGTGACCACCAAGATGGGGTGCATAGAACCCGCCGCTCCTGTGACTGAGGTCACCGCTCCAGGTGGGTCGTGGCCACCCCTGGTCACTCAGGCTCCTCTCCACCTGCCTCCACCCACATACCCTCCCAGACCCTGCAGACCGACAGCTTCTTTCCACACACCAGGGACCCTCTGAAGCCAGGAAGTTTGCTGTCCGTCGGCTTCTATTTTGGGAGCTTGGACTTGGCCCTGGAATTTTACAAGCCTAGGAGGAATTGGCGGGACCTTGGTACTTTCCTTTGTCCTTGCCTCCCCTCCCCACAATGCCCTGTCCTGTGTATCCTCAGGATGACAGATGCCCGATATCCCGTACGGTCCCAGGCAGATGTGGGAGAGCCAGCTCCCCACGCTGGCCTGCAGTTGTGGAGGGGGCTAGCTGGGAGAAGCAGGGGCCAAAGCCTGGTGGGGAGGACCTGGGCCGCCTTCAACTTTGCAGAAGGCCCCCAATGCGGGGAAAGTCTAAAACGTTGTGATTTTCAGCAGCAAAACTGTATTGCCCAGAGGCGAGCACCACGTCCGTTTCTGAGCTTTTGATACTGAGCAAGGAGGCTTATGAATGAGCCCCTTAGCGGATGCCCTTGTTTTGGGGAATTATAACCCCAACCCTAACAATCTTATCCTCAGCTTAGAGTCCCTTCTGTAGTTTTCCCTCCTCTATTCCAGAGACCCCCAAAAGCTTGCCACTTGGCCAGTTGCTTCATAGTTAAAAAAAAAAAAAAAAAAAAAAAACTCTCCTGTATAGCCTTTATGTTCCTAAATGGAAACATAACAACCCAGTCTGCACATCTTGTCTTTGTTCATTTCTCCAGTGTTGGTCCCAAGAACAATGAATAGGAGCCCAGCGTACACTGGTGTGACCAGAGGACTCACCGAAGTCATCCTCCCAGAGTGAGGGACAAATCAGTGCAGAGGTGCAGCCTGCTTCTCCTTTTAGAGCCAAATAAAGACAATTTGGATTCCTTTTAGAACAATTCTTTGCCTCTGCTTGCGTGGGCCCAGAAGCATTGAGGCTCAGTTTCAGAGCGCCCAGCTACTTGCTAAAGAAAATCTGTTAATGATCAGGAAAGATCATCCTTGAAATTGTCATTTGCCAGACAGGAAGCTCCAGTCGCAAACTCTTGTGAAAAATTGACTTCTGGCGAATGAAGTCTGGGTAGCCCCGGTTGGCAAGCCAAGAAGTCCCGGCTTCTGATCTTTTGGGCACCACACAATTTGGTTTTTGGAGATTACCCCTTAGTGCAGGTAGACCAGTAACTCATGAATTGTCTGTACCCTGCACACTGCCTGGCTCTCACTGAGTATCTGCTGGTTCAGTGTTTGTCACTTGGTACTGAGTGACACCCTCCCCCCTCAGCCACACCACCTCATTTCAGACCAAGGACACTGGTGTTATAAATAGGACTGGGATAACCAGTCTTCTGTAACTTAACCACCAGCTCCTCACAATTTTACTGTCTTTCTTGGGGCTGCACGTAGGACCACTTAAGAGACTTGCCAACGCACACATCTGGTCCCAGTCTGTCCAGACTGATTTTTTGTGACATCTTGAGACCTCTCACCACCAGTCACCTTACAGGTTCCCATGCTAAGAATGCCCCCTTCCCCTTTTCCTACCCAGCCTCTGCCCATCCTTCACCCACCTTCTCAACACAATCATTCCTAATCACTCTCAGACCACCATGATCCTTCCCTTCTTAGCTGTTCAAATCTGAATTACCCTTTTGGGACTTATTCATTGATTTAACAAATATTTATTGAGCACCTACTATGTGCTAGGTGCTAGAGATGAAGGATAAGTCAAATGGCCCTACCTTCTTGGGGACCTGCCAAGCTGAAAGACTATCTTCTAATGGTCACTTAGCTTTCCAGGCAGCCTAGCTATAGAGAGAGAACTCAGCAAACCCTTAAATGGTTAAGGATTTCATTCTGGTCTATAGATCAGCCTCTGTGAGTTTGGTTAGTTTGACTCAAGAGACAGAGCCATTCTTGGTGTACTGACAGCAAAGTTTCTGGACATATGGGGCTGAGAGCCAGACAGAGGGATTATCGAATTCATGAAGACGAAGCCTCTGTGGGTTTGCCTGAGTTCATCCCGTCTTGTCACTTTGTACCTCCACAAACTGAGCACAGTCATCTCATGACTGTTTGGAAATACAGAGCACACACAGATCACCATGGGGCCTCCTCATTTATGTGCACAGACAGACCCCAGAGCATTCACGCTCTGATGGACTGGACCTGCTTGGGTATCGTCTGGCTTCTGCCCTGCAGGGCCTCCATAGGTGTCTGTTCCTGAGCAAAGAGCTGATAAATGCCTGATTTAGAGCTTAAAAAACCCAGAAGGTTAATTAAAAGGAGAGAGTGCTTTCAATGACTTGAAAACTGTAAGTACAAGGCAATTAAGTTAATCAGTCACACTGTTTTTGTGCTCAAAAGTGTTTTTAATTCAATTACTTCTAATTCTCTGTCTATTAACTCAATAGAAGGAGAGTTTTACAATAATTAACTTGTTCTAAAAAATAAAATTTCAGCCACAGCCTGAGCCGAAACAAGTTAAATCTGAGGGAGGATGTCCAGAGAGTCTCTGTGTTGGCCGAGCTTAAAGCTGGTTCCCTCCACTCAATGTGCTAAAAGTCGGTGATGCTAATATGGTGATAACGGTGTCGTAATTTTCTATGTGTTCCTGCAAGTCTGTTCATTAATTGACTGATGTTGATGTTAGCCAATGCTTGGATCTTAGCCATAATCTCTAGGAGTAAATGATTTTTAAAAATCACCATTGATGGAAATTCTATTTTTTATACAAAATCTTCAGTGCTTCCTCTAACAATGAGTATTGTCCCCTTCTCCACCACCTTGGAATTCCGTCTCCCTCACTTAGTCCAGGTCAGACTCATGTCTACATCACAGATTCTCCTCCAGTACGAAGTGTTGAACAGATGATGCCAGAAGAGGGGGCAGGGCTAGATCTTAGCGCCATTCGGCCACTCGTAGGCACTGCTAATTTTCTTTCTCTTTTTCTCTTATTTTTTAAATTTATTTTTTAATTGAAGTATAGTTGATTTACAATGTTGTGTGTTAATTTCGGCTATACAGCAAATTGACTCAGTTATACACATAGATACATTCTTTTTCATATTCTTTTCCATTATGGTTTGTCCCAGGATATTGAATATAGTTCCCTGTGCTATAGATAGGACCTTGTTGTTTATCTATCCTGTAAGTAATAGTTTGCATCTACTAATCCCAAACTCCCAGTCCATCCCTCCCCTACCCTCCCTCCCCCTTGGCAACCACAAGTCTGCTTTCTATGTCTGTGATTCTGTTTCTGTTTCATAGATAGGTTCATTTGTGTCATATTTTAGATTCCACATCTAAGTGATATCATATGGTATTTGTCTTTCTCTTTCTGACTTACTTCACTTAGTATCATAATCTCTAGTTGCAGCCATGTTGCTGCAAATGGCATTATTTCCTCCTTTTTTATGGCTGAGTAGTACTCCATTGTATACCTGTACCATATCTTCTTTATCCATTCATCTGTTGACAGACATCCTGGGCATATATCCAGACAAAGCTATAATTCAAAAAGATACATGCACCCTTACGTTCACAGCAGCATTAGTCACGATAGCCAACACATGGAAACAACCTAAATGTCCATTGACTGTTTATTTCCTTAATGATATGTTTTATAGCAGCAGGACTGAACAACCTATGTTTGTGTGACTAGGGCAAGGCTGAGGGACTCTTCCATCCACACCCTGTCCCCAATTTCATAGGCCTCCAAGGAGATAGCAAGGAAACCCAGAAGATTCATCCCACCCCCCAAGAGCACAGTGGCATGTCCCAGGAGCGGCCGTTCCTATTTGAACTCCCATCCCAGATGAGCAGGGTCTGCTGCTCCTGCCTGAACTGAGGTTCGCGTGAGGCAGAGCTGACCTTTAGTGGTGCCTCGTGGAGCTAAGGGTGAAGGGCTCGAGAACCAGCTACAGTTCAAGTTTCAGTTTCAAGAGTTCAAGCCCAGGGGTGAAAACAGATCCAGAGTAAAAGTCTAAATTCTATAAGGCAGCTCTGGAGATGAGCTGAAGGCAGTGCCAGGAGAGCGAGTGGGAACAGGGGACCCCCAGGAGCTCTGGGGTACATCACAGGGAGAGGAGCAGAATGGGGCATGCAGCCCCGTCCTACTGTTTTATTACCCAAGTCGGAAGTAGCCCTGAACCTGGGCCTAGTAGGACATAAGCCAGAGCTTTAGTCTACACCTACAGCTGCCCAGATGTGCACCTTTGTGCACAGCTGCCCTGCTCTCTGGAAAGCCAACATGATTCTCTATGTCCCTCCTGTTCACATTCAAATTGTAGATGCGTGTGTTTCTTCTCCAACACGATTCAGCCTCTCAACAGCAGAGAACATGTTTTATTCATCTCCATATCAACCTCTCAATATTAACATTTGTCGTGCGTTAATAATTACATTAATAATAAGAAAAAGATGAACAACTCCCCGAGTGCCAGGCACTTGGCTAGGTGTTTATGGTAAGGCTCGCATTGACTTCTCAGAACAATCTTGGGCCATAAGAATCAACATGTCCATTTCAGAGATGAGAAGACTGAGGGTCAAAGAGGTTGAGCAAGGTAACCAACTCCTCCAGCTGGTAAGTGGCAGACCCTGGCTTCAAACCAAATACGTTTCACACTGAAAGCAGGGCTGACTCCACAGAGGAACCTTACATCCGACTCTGGGCAAAAGGATGAGAACCAGACTATCTGGGGAGGTGTGACGGGAAGTTAAAGGACTATGAGTGTTTCGGGGAGAGTCAGAGGAAGTAAGAATACAGATATTCCCCTGCTCTGAGAAATATCCAGATACAGCATTTGTCAGCAAGACGACAAGCCTCATCTTGTCTGTAGACCCCGCCAGAACTCCCTGCTGCGGCTCCCTCATGATCCTCTTGGAAGCCAGGAAATTGCCCTTTAGCTTCATAGAAGAAGCCTACATACCTGGGAAGCAGGAGGGGTATAGATGCTCCAGGCCGTACACTGCAGTCGGCCCCAGCCTTGTGAAAGGGGGTCAGCCATCTCTGCTGAGCAGCTGAGGAGCTCAGAAAGAGGGGCCCTTTAGTCCTCGGGAACCCCTTGTGAAAATAAGAAGAGAATGGCTCACGTGCAAGGTAAACCTCCAGCTTGCTTTAATTCTACACGGAAACCCAGCCAGACTCTGGGCACAGAGTGGGCCAGGCCCAGGGATAGACACTCTTACAGCTTGTGACAGGGCTCTAGGGTTGCCTTTCCAGTATTTCACACACACTGCACAACAGCCCTACAAGTTCAGATCACGCATGGAATTGTATCTTCATGTTACAGATGCGGGAAATCAGACTAAGACCCTCCCAAGGTCACACAGCTGATATCTGGACACAAGTCCAAGTCCACCAGTTGCCCCAGCACTCTGCTGGGACAAAGCAAGGAAGGGTGGGACTCGGTGTTGGAATTAGAAAGGTCCTCTGAGGCCGTCTAATCCACCCCCACCCGTGCAGGAGTCTCCTGGGCTTTGGGCCGAGAGGCATCGCCCAGCTCCCCTTGCTCAAGGGCGCTAGGCCTGTAGAGTCAGCGTCCGGCAGGACAACACACACCATTTTGGATGGTACCCAATGTCACAACGTTCATCCTCATTTATTCGTTTGGAGCAGGGCTCCACTTGAGGCTCAGCTGACTGAGTCGCTCAGAGTTCAGGCTGGACTGCAAAGCTCTGGGAGAGCGAGAGGACAGGCCATGCAGCATTCTGGCAACTAGGCCACATCGACACCCACGCTAGTCTCACGCTGAGGGCAGCCTCGCTGGTTTGCTTCCAAATCCAGAATCTCCACTGCACGGCCTCTTTGAGGCAGTGGGCGGTGAGGGGCAGGCCTGCTCCTACTATAGATGGAAAAGATCTGCTGCATGTATAAAAGGATTGTACGAATACCCGGAAGACAGGAAGCGCTCCAAGAAATAACAAGAGAAAGCCAATCTAGCGGCATAAAAACAAAGGATATGAATAGGCAAGTCACGGAAGAGGCAATACAAATGGCTAATTAATACGCAAAAATATGCACAACACAAAACAAATTAAATCTCACAATTAGATGCTATTACTCATCAGTTGATGAGTTGACGAGGCAAAAATCAATGTGTTGACGAGGCAAAAATCAATGTGTTGACGAGGATGTGGGAAAATGGGCACTGTCTGCGAGAACGCACGCTCATACAGACCTCTTGAAGTACATTTTAGCTGGATTTATTAAAATTTAAAATATGTGTTGGCTTAGACCTGCACTACCCAATATATAATTGTCACCAGCTACGCGTGCTTAAGTTTAAATGTTAATTAATTAAAATTAAACACAATTACAATGTCACTTCCTCAGTTGCAGTAGCTCCGTGTCAAGTGCTCAAAAGTTAGATGTTGGCAAGTATCTACCATCTTGGATAGTGTGGAATAGAACAGTTTCATCATTGCAGAAAGTTCTATTGGCCAGCACTACCTTAGATGCAGAAATTTCACTTGAAGATGTGAAATCTTTAAGAAATAATAACACATGAACCCACATGCACAAGGGTGTTTCCTGAAACATTGTTTGCAACAAGAGAAACTAGAAAAACTGGAAACCAGGACTACTAAAAAGGAAACGGTTAAATCATGGTCCCTTCGTACTATCCTTAGTAGTTTTCCATTTTACTAGAATAAAGATCTCTCAAATACAGTGTTAGGCAGGGAATTCCCTGGTGGTCCAGTGGTTAAGACTCTGCGCTTCCACTGCAGGGTGTGCAGGGTGTTCACGACTGTGAACGGTTTTATTCCTAGACCGGTGGACCAGTCTGCTCAGGCTGCCATAAGAAAACAAAACAGACTGGGTACCTTAAGCCAGCAGTCCCCAAAAGTTTTGGCACCAGGGACCAGTTTTGTGAAAGACAATGTTTCCACAGACTGGCGGGGTGTGGGGGGAGGTGGGTGGGCAGGGATGATTTCGGGATGATTCAGGTGCATTACATTTATTGTGCACTTTATTTCTATTATTATTACATTGTAATATATAACGAAATGATTATACAACTCACCATAATGCAGAATCAGTGGGAGCCCTGAGCTTGTTTTCCTGCAACTAGATGGTCCCATCTGGGGGTGATGGGAGACAGTGATACCCAAAGTGTGTGGCTTAGGTCCAGTCTACTCCATAATCTCGTTTTCGTTGCTGTCAATGCAGAAAACCCTGCTTCACAGCCGCATAGCACAGGGACATCAGCTCGGTGCTTTGTGACCACCTAGAGGGGTGGGATAGGGAGGGTGGGAGGGACGCAAGAGGGAAGAGGTATGGGAACATATGTATATGTATAACTGATTCACTTTGTTATAAAGCAGAAACTAACACACCATTGTAAAGCAATTATACTCCAATAAAGATGTAAAAAACAACAAAACAAAACAAAACAAAAACCCTGCTTCACAGAGATAGGATGTTGGAAATGGAAGCAGGCTTTCCAGTGCTTTGTGTCAATCTCAGGATATTCCACCTTGACTTTAATCCGGAATGTATGGAGATTTGAAGTTGTCTCAAACATAATTTTTAAGGCCACCGTCATTTGCGATCACAAGCAGTTGATCCTCTTCTAGCACAGACAAAGTCGATTCACCTGGCTTATTCACAAATGGGTCATGGATCCATTCCTTCCCAGTTCGGGGGTCTTTTGTGGTTGGGAAGTAATGCTCAAACTCTCCTGGAAGCTGAGATAGGTGACCATGCACCAGCTGGGAGAAAGAAGGCCCTGGCTCAGTCTCTTTCAAAATCTCTGCTAATGATTGAAACATGTCAGAAATCCCAGGGCTCACTCATCGCCCCCATAATTCCAGTTCGGCTTCGAATGCAGTCACTTTACCTGCCGACTTGAACACGGTTGTTCTCCCCTGAAGTGACAGACTGAGTTCGTTGAGCAGGTTGAATATGTCGCACAAGGAAGCAAGTTTTGCGATCCATTCTGTGTCACTGAATTGTGCTGCCAGGGGTGACTGTTTTTCTAAAAGAAATCTCTAGCTCAGCTCTCGTAACTCAGAAACTCTGGCCAGTGATCTCCCTTTAGAAGCCATCTCACTTCTGTGTATAAGAGAAGGCATGGGTTCTCTGCGTCCATCTCCTCACAGAGCTGCACGAACAGACGTGAGTTAAGGGTGTATACTTTAACGTGGATGATAATTTTAATCACATCCTGCAAAACGTTGTCAAGTTCACGTGACATTTTTCGGCTAGCCAGCATTTCTCTATGGATGACCCAGTGCGTCGACTCACATTCAGAAGCGACCTCTTAGACCCGAGTAGTGAAACCAGAAAACCGTCCGGTCATGGCAGCCGCTCAGTCCGTGCATATACTGACACAAAATGACCAATTCAGTTTTCCTGATATGTAATCATTCAAAGACTTGAATAGTTCTGCAGCTGTGGTGTTGGTTGGCAACAAAAGTGCACATAACATATCCGCGTGCACATCCTCCTGAAAAATATATTGCACAAAAACAAGCATTGTTGCCTTGTCAACATCGGTAGACTCATCAACCTGGATTGCGTACCACGGTGACTCATTAATCCTCTCTAACAATTGTGCCTCAATATCCTTTGCTATTTCATCAAGTCGTCTAGTTATGGTGCTAGCCAAAAGAGGAACACATGCCACCTTTTGAACTGCAGCCTCTCCTAAAAGTTCACAACAGAAGTCCCTAGCAGCAGGCAGGATCAACTCTTCACCCATAGTAAAGGGCTTCTTAGCTTTAGCAATGCGGTTAGCCACTAAGAATGATGCTTTCAGTGCAGACATATTTGATGAAGTGGTGGCCTTCAGTAATTGCTTCTGTTCTTCGTGTTCACGATTTTTTCTTTTGAAAAACTCCAAAAGCTTGTGTTTTAATGCAGGGTGATTGGTCTCCATGTGGCAAAGCAGTTTTGAAGCTTTCATGGCTTCGTTGGATAGCCAGTCGCCACATATTATACAAAGCGGGCTTGGAGAATGTGAATCACCTGTTGCAATGAACCTGCAATTTAAGTAGGACTCTTGGTATTTTCTTTTAAATACAGCTTGCTTTTGGTGGGCAGTCTTAGAGTCTTCTGCTGTCTCATCATTGGGTCTTTCCCCCTTTGCAAAGAAGCTCTCCCGTGACGTTTGTTTTTCACTCATTTTGGCTAGGGTTAGCTTGTGGGCTTCCCAAAACTATGACTGAGACAAGTGTGCAGTGCAGGAAAGAGGCACGGACAGAAGTGGTGAATCAAATAATGGGCGGGCCACGCACGGACTAAAATAAGTGTCAGATTCTGACTTTAAGCCTGCCACCAGATGCAGCTGTACAGTTGAAGTACATCAACTCACTTTCCACTATAAAGCCTGCCACCAGATGCAGCTTAATCGTCACTTGCCACTCACTGATAGGGTTCTGATATGAGTCTGCAAGCAACTGATTTATTATGGTCTCTGTGCAGTCAAACGTCTCTGCTAATGATGATCTGTATTTGCAGCCGCTCCCCAGCGCTGGCATCACCGCCTCAGCTCCACCTCGGATCATCGGGCATTAGATTCTCATAAGGAGCACGCAACCTGGATCCCTTGCGCATGCAGTTCACAGTAGGGTTCGCACTCCTATGAGAATCTAACGCCGCCACTGATCTGACAGGAGGCGGAGCTCAGGCGGTAACACAAGCAATAGGGAGCGGCTGTAAATACAGATGAAGCTTGGCTCACTTGCCTGCCACTCACCATTGCTGTTTGGCCCAGTTCCTAACAAGCCACGGACCAGTACTGGTCCATGGCCTGGGGGTTGGGAACCCCTGCCTTAAACAATAGAAATTTATTTTCTCACAGTTCCGGAGGCCAGAAGTCAAGATCAAGGTGTCAGCAGGGTTGATTTCTTCTGAGACCTCCTTGGCTTGTAGATGGCTGTCTTCTCCTCTGTCTTCACGTGGTCTTCCCTTTGTACATATCTGTGTGCTTACCTCATTTTCTTATAAAGGCACCAGTCATATTGGAATAGGGTCCACCCTAATGGCCTCATTTTAATTTAATCATCTCTTTAAATGCCCTATCTCCAAACACAGTCACATTCTGAGGAACTGGGGGTTAGGAATTCAACCGTGAGCTTGGGGGAAGTGTACACAACTCAGACCACAAAACTGGTATTGCCTGGGAAACACCAGTTGCTCATTCAGTCAATCATTTGTTCACTTGAGAAATATTTATGGAGCCTCATCTGTGTGGCAGGCACTGTATTTAGCACTGAGGATACAAAGACGAATGAAACACAGACTTGCACCTCAAGAAACTTGTCATCAGGAGACGAGTGCACAACTAACTCAATAAAACACAGATCTGCCTTCTTGAGCCCAGCCACCAGCTGTCTGCTGACCTTTTTTCCAAACCACCAACCACCATGGAGCCTCCTAGGCCCAGCTCTGCTTCCCTGCTGGGACACCTGACACTTGAACTCTCTCTCTAATGCAAACTCCTTGCCTGAACAAGGACCAGAAATCATCATCCGTGATTCCTCATCCATTCATTCAAGACTCATCTATTAAGCACTTATGATAAGCCCTGTTCTGGACGCTCAGAGTTGTAAACAAGCAGACATGTCCCTGATCTCAAGGAGTTTATATTCTAAAATGGGGCAACATACAGGGATCAACAAAACAAATAAGTATAATCTCTGTGTTGAAAATAAAGTCAGGCAAGGGGATACAGAGCGATTAGAAGGGCTATTTTAAATGAAGTGGTCACCAATCTGATGAGGTGAATTTTGAGCAGAGAGATCTGAGGACCTGGGAGAGTGAGTCCTTCTGGTGAGTGTCTTCAAAGAGCATCGAATTGGGCAGATAAAACAGCAAGTGCTGGGCTTCCCTGGTAGCACAGTGGTTGAGAGTCCGCCTGCCGATGCAGGGGACACGGGTTCGTGCCCCGGTCCGGGAAGATCCCACATGCTGCGGAGCAGCTAGGCCCATGAGCCATGGCTGCTGAGCCTGCGCGTCCGGAGCCTGTGCTCCGCAACGGGAGAAGCCACAACAGTGAGAGGCCCGTGTACTGAAAACAAACAAACAAAAACAACAACAAGTGCTCAAGGTGAGAGCATGGACTATTTGGGGGAGAGCAAAGAGGCCAGCCTGGCTATCACTGTGTGGGAAGATGTGATCTGGCACTGAACAGAGGAGGCACTCTCCTGCAGGACCTGGTGGGCTCTGGTCAGAAATTGTGCTCTGCTGACTCTGTGGGTGATGAGAGATCATCACAGGATTTTTAAAAATTAATTAATTTATTTTTGGCTGTGTTGGGTCTTTGTTGCTGTGCACGGGCTTTCTCTAGTTGTGGCAAGTGGGGGCTACTCTTCGTTGCTGCACATGGGCTTCTCACTGCGGTAGCTTCTCTTGTTGCAGATCATGTGCTCTAGGCACGTGGGCTTCAGTAGTTGTGGTGTGGCTCATGGCCTCTAGAGTGCTGGCTCACTAGTTGTGGCTCACAGGCTTAGTTGCTCCGTGGCATGTGGGATCTTCCCAGACCAGGGCTCGAACCCATGTCTCCTGCATTGGCAGGTGGATTCTTTACCACTGCGCCACCAGGGAAGTCCCCATCACAGGATTTTGAGTGTGATTGCTCACATTGGCTGTTTGGAGGGGAAATGACAGCAAATGTTGGGCAGCTCTATAAGAATGCAGGGAGAGAAGATGGTGTCCTAGCACTGGAGGTGGTGAGAAGTGATTAGATCAAAGGTAGAGCCAAAAGATAGGACAAATGATTCAGACTTGCCCCCAATTTAGTCTAGAAATGGACAGAAGACATAAAAACAGGGTCAGTCTCTCTCCGTTCAACTTGCTAGTCCAAAGTCAGCATCACGAATGGGGCCAATGGTGATGCTTTAGAAAGACACCAATGATGCGATGTCTGATTTTTATTAAATATCATAAGCAAATGAATAAATCACACAGAAACAAAGGTACGGGCACCATCACAGTGCAAGTGAATTTACTCTGAGTTCAGCCAACGACCAACCCTTTTCCGGATCTGACAGTCAAAATTACTGTGAAGGACCTAGAACAAGGACTGGTGTGCCCATCTGACAAATGGGGTCAGAGGGGTAGAGCCGTGTCTATATTCCTCCTAGTGCCGCTGGAGAGAGTGCTGTGTTTTGAGAGTCTCTGGAATGGTGACTGTCACAGAACACAAAACCACTTCAACTCACAATTTCTGATCACAAAACTGAATGGTTAGGCCTGAGATCAAGCACCAGCCCAGCCCAGTTCTACCCATATATGGTCTCTGGACAGTCTGGCCCAGGGGACTGAGCAGTGGGTCAGTAGGCAGCATAGATTCTGGTCCTAGTTCTGCTTTGATTTAATGCGGTGACCCAGTTTCTCCATTTATACAGTGGTAACAGTATCTCCCTTTTCCTTCCTTGCTGGGAGACGAAGGCCCTAGCTATATCCAAGACACTAATGCGGTGTTTGGCAAGACCTAACAGTGCTGATTGGATTGCTGTCTCAGTGCAGGAAAGACAGGATTGTGTAGGGTCAAATGCAATTACTTTACCTTGCACCAGAGAAGTGCTTTTGTCATCAGAGCACCTTCTACCATTATTATGGAAAGAAAGACAAGGATACCCAATGTCACCACTTCCATTTAACACTGTACCATAAGGCAAAAGAAAGAAAAATATAGCAGTTTTTCTGAAAAGAAGTAAAACTGTCTCTATTAGCAGATGACGTGATTGTGTATGTTGAAAGTCCAAAACAATACACAAACCATTAGAATTAATAAGTGGATTTAACAATGTCACTGGATAGAAGGTCAATATAAAAAATTAATTGTATTTCTATATACTAGGAAAAAGAATTGGAAAAGGAAAATTTTTATGGAGGTATAGTTGATTTATAATATTATATAGTTTCAGGTGTACAAAAATACTGATTCAAAAATTTATAGGTCATACTCCATTTAAAGTTATTATAAAATATTGGCTATATTCCCTGTGTTGTACAATACATCCTTGTAGATTATTTATTTTATACATAAGGGTTTGTAACTTTTAATCCTTTATCCCTATCTTGTTCTTCCCTCCGGTAACGACTAGTTTTTCCTCTATATCTGTGAGTCTTTTTCTGTTTTGTTATATTCATTCACTTATTTTTTTTAGATTCCACATATAAGTGATATCATGCAGTATTTGTCTTTCTTTATCTGACTTATTTCACTTAGCATAACGCCCTCCAAGTCCATCCATGTTGCTGCAAGTGGCAAGATTTCATTCTTCTTTTATGACTAAGTACTATTCCACTGTATGTATATACCACATCTTTATCCATTCATCTGTTGATGGACCCTTAGGTTACTTGCATATCTTGGCAATTGTAAATAATGCTGTTATGAACATTGGGGAGCATGTGTCTTTTCAAATTAGTCTTTTTGTTTTCTTCGGGTATACACCCAGTAGTGGAATTACTAAATCATATGGTAGTGCTATTTTTAGTTTTTTGAGGAACCTCCATACTGTTTTTCACAGTGGCTGTACCAATTTCCATTCCCATCAACAGTGTATGAGGGTTCCCTTTTCTCCACATCCTCACCAACATTTGTTACTTGTGGCCTTTTTGATGATAGCCATTTTGACAGGTGTGAGGTGATATCTCATTGTGGCTTTGATTGGCATTTCTCTGAAGATTTAGTGATGTGGAGCATCTTTTCATGTGCCTGTTGGCTATCTGCATGTCTTCTTTGGAAAAATATCTACTCAGGCCTTCTGCCATTTTTTAATCAGGTTGTTTTTTTGTTTTTGTTTTTGTTTTTTTGATACTGAGTTGAATGAGCTGTTTATATATTTTGGGTATTAACCCCTTATCAGTCATATCATTTACAAAGATTTTCTCCCATTCAGTAGGTTGTCTCTCCATTTTGTCAATGTTTTCCATTGCTGTGCCAAAGCTTTTCAGTTTAATTAGGTTCTATTTGCTTATTTTTGAGTTTGTTTCCTTTGCCTTAGGAGACAGACCCCAAAAAACATTGGTACAATTTGTGTCAGTGTTCTACCTATGTTTTCTTCTAGGAGTTTTATGGTTTTTGGTCTTACATTTAGATCTTTAATCCATTTTGAGTTTACTTTTGTATATGGTGTGAGAAAATGTTCTAATTTCATTCTTTTACATGTATATGTCCAGTTTTCCCGGCATACTTATTGAAAAGACTGCCTTTTCCCCACTGTATATTTTTGTCTCCTTTGTTGTAGATTACTTGACCATAAGTGCATGGGTTTATTTCCAGGATTTCCTATTTCATTTATCTATATGTCTGTTTTTGTGCCAGTGCCATACTGCTTTGATTACTGTAGCTCTGTAGTATAGTCTGAAGTCAGGGAGTGTGATACCTTCAGCTCTTTCTCAAAATTGTTTTGGCTCTTCAGGACCTTTTGTGTTTCCATGCAAATTTTAAAATTGTTTGTTCTACTTCTGTGAAAAATGCCATTGGTAGTTTGATAGGGATTGCACTGAATCAGTAAATTGCCTTAGGTAGTATGGTCATTTAAAAATATTACTGTTTCCATGGGCTTCCCTGGTGGTACAGTGGTTGAGAGTCTGCCTGCCAATGCAGGGGACACGGGTTCGTGCCCCGGTCCAGGAAGATTCCACATGCCGTGGAGTGGCTAGACCCGTGAGCCATGGCCACTGAGCCTGCGCGTCCAGAGCCTGTGCTCCACAACGGGAGAGGCCATGACAGTGAGAGGCCCGTGTACCACAAAAATAAATAAATAAAAATAAAAATATCACTGTTTCCAATCTATAAGCACAGTATATCTTTCCATTTTTTAGTGTCATCTTTAATTTCTTTCATCAGTGTCTTATAGTTTTCTGAGTACAGGTCTTTTACCTCCTTAGTTAGATTTATTCCTAGGTATTTTCTTATTTTTGATGTGATGGTAAATGAGATTGTTTCCTTAATTTTTCTTTCTGATAGTTCATTGTTAGTGTATAGAAATGCAACAGATTTCTGTATATTAATTTCATATCCTGCAGCTTTACCAAAAACATTGATGAGCTCTAGTAGATTTTTGATCATGTCTTTAGGATTTTCTATGTAGAGTATCATGTCATCTGCAAATAGCAACAGTTTTACTTCTTCCTTTCCAATTTGGATTCCTTTTATTTCTTTTTCTTGTTTGATTGCTGTGGCTAGAATTTCCAACACTATGCCGAATAAAAGTGGTGAGAGTGGGCATCCTTGTCTTCTTCCTGATCTTAGAGGAAACACTTTCAGCTTTTCATAGTTGAGTATGATGTTAGCTGTGGGCTCATCATATATGGCCTTTATAATGTTGAGGTATGTTCCCTCTATACCCATTTTGTGGAGAGTTTTTATCAGAAGTGGACGTCAAAAGCTTTTTCTGCATCTATTGGGTTGATCATATGATATTTTCCTTCAATTTGTTAATGTGGTGTATTACATTGATTTGCAAATATTGAACAAGCCTTGCATCCCTGGGATAAATCCCACTTGATCAAGATGTATGACCCTTTTAATGTATTGTTGAATTTGGTTTGCTAATATTTTGTTGAGGATTTTTGCTTCAGTGATTTTGGCCTGTAATTTTCTTTTTGTGTGTGATATCTTTGTCTGGTTTTGGTATTAGGGTGATTCTGGCCTCATAGAATGAGTTTGGAAACATTCCCTCTTCTGTAATTTTTAAAAAAATAGTTTGAAAAGAATAGGTGTTAACTCTTCTCTAAATATTTGGTAGAATTCACCTGTGAAGCCATCTGGTCCTGGACTTTTGTTTTTTGAGAGTTTATTACTGATTCAATTTCATTACTAGTAATTGGTCTGTTCATATTTTCTATTTCTTCCTGGTTCAGTCTTGGAAGATTGTACATTTCTAGGAATTTGTCCATTTCTTCCAGGTTGTCCATTTTATTGGTGTATCATTGTTCATAGTAATCTCTTATGACCCTTTTGTATTTTGGGGATGTTAGTTGTAAGTTCTCCTTTTTCATTTCTGATTTTATTGATTTGGGCCCTCTTTCTTTTTTTCTCAGTGAGTCTGGCTAAAAGTTTATCTGCTCTGTTTACCTTTTCAAAGAACCAACTCTTAGTTTCATTGATCTTTCTATTATTAGTTTAAGCCTGAGGTAGGCTTAAACTTTGCTATAAATTTCCTTCTTAGAACTGCTTTTGCTGTGTCCCATAGATTTTGCATTTTCATTTTCATTTATCTCCACGTATTTTTTTATTTCTTCAGTGACCCATTGGTTGTTTAGTAGCATATTATTTAGCCTCTGCATGTTTGTGTTTTTTGCAATTTTTTCTTGTAGCTGATTTCTAGCCTCATAGTGTCATGGTCAGAAAAGATGCTTGATATAATTTCAATTTTCTTAAATTTACTGAGGCTTGTTTTGTGGCCTAGCACGTGGTCTATCCTGCAGAATGTTTCATGTGCACTTGAAAACAATGTGTATTTTGTAGCTTTTGGATGAAATGTTCTATATATATTTATTAAATTCATTTTGTCTAATGTATCAGTTAAGCCCAGTGTTTCCTTATTGGTTTTCTATCTTGATGATCTGTCCATTGATATAAGTGGGATGTTAAAGTTCCCTACTATTATTGTGTTACTGTCAATTTCTCCCTTTATGTATGTTAACATTTGCTTTATGTATTTAGGTGCTCCTATGTTGGCTGCATATATATTTACAATTGTTATATCTTCTTGAATTGATCCCTTGATCATTATGTAATGTTCTTCTTTGTCTCTTGTTACAGTCTTTGTTTTAATCAATATTTTTAACTGAAGCTTAGTTGATTTACAATGTTGTGTTAATTTTGCTGTAAGGCAAAGTGATTCAGTTTTATATATATATATATTTATATATATATTTGCTGTACAGCAAAGTGATTCAGTTATATATATGTATATATTCTTTTGCTGTACAGCAAAATTAACATGACATAGTAAATATATATATTTTTTCTTATATATACATATATTCTTTTATTATATCTTTTCAATTATGGTTTATCATAAGATATTGAATATAGTTCTCTGTGTTATTCAGTAGGACCTTGTTGTTTATCCAAAAATCTTTGTTTTAAAGTCTATTTTGTCTGATATAAGTATTGCTACCCTGGCTTTCTTTTGATTTCCATTTACATGGAATATCTTCTTCTACCCCCTCACTTTCAGTCTGCGTGTGTCTTTAGATCTGAAATCTCTTGTAGGCAGCATATATATGGGTCTTGTTTTTATATCTATTCAGCCCCTCTATGTCTTTTTATTGGAACATTTTTAAAATGTTATTTACATTAATATCAAAAACACATCAGCTATCTAGGAATAAGCCTAACAAAAGATGTGCAAGATCCTTATACTAAAAATCTGCAAAATATTGCAGAAAGAAATTGAAGATCTGAATAAATAAAGATGTATACCATGTCTGTGAATTGAAAGACTCAATATTTTAAAGATGCTAATGCTCCCTAACTAGGTCTATAGAGCCAATGCAATCACAATCAAAATCCCAGCAAGTTTTTTTAAGAACATGGAGAAACTGATTTAAAAATTCATATACAAGCTCAAAGGATCTAGATTAATCATGAATGTTCAGGACTTTCCTGATGGTCCAGTGGTTAAGACTCCATGTTTCCAATGCGGGGGGGCAGCGGGTTCTATCCCTGGTCAAAGATCCCACGTGCCGTGCAGTGCAGCCAAAAAAAAAATGTTCAGAAGAAGAACAAAGTTGGTAAGCACATTTCAAAGTGCAGTAATTAATTTCAAAGCTGCAGTAATTAAAAAAGTGTGGTGAAAAGATAGACATATAGACCAATGGAACAGGATGCAGAGTTCAAATATATATATATATATATGGTCACTTGGTTTCTGACTGCTATTCAATAGGAAAAAAGAAGGGTCTTTTCTTCTTTTTTAAAAAATAAATTTATGTATCTATTTTTGACTGTGTTGGGTCTTTGTTGCTGTGCATGGGCTTTCTCTAACTGCGGCGAGCGGGGGCTACTCTTCGTTGTGGTGCGTGGGCTTCTCATTGTGGTGGCTTCTCTTGTTGTGGAGCACGGGCTCTAGGCATGTGGGCTTCAGTAGTTGTGGCACACAGGCTCTAGAGCGCAGGCTCAGTAGTTGTGGTGCATGGGCTTAGTTGCTCCGCGTCATGTGGGAGCTTCCTGGGCTAGGGATCGAGCCCATGTCCCCTGCATTGACAGGAGGATTCTTAACCACTGTGCCACCAGGGAAGTCCCAAGAAGGGTCTTTTCAATAAATAGTGCCAGAACAATTAGATTTTTACAAGAAAAAAAACATGAATCTCGGGCTTCCCAGGTGGCGCAGTGGTTGAGAGTCCGCCTGCCGATGCAGGGGACACGGGTTCGTGCCCCGGTCCGGGAAGATCCCACGTGCCACAGAGCGGCTGGGCCCGTGAGCCATGGCCGCTGAGCCTGCGCGTCCGGAGCCTGTGCTCCGCAACAGGAGAGGCCACAACAGTGAGAGGCCCGCGTACCGCAAAAAAAAAAAAAAAAAATGAATCTCGACCTCCACCTCACACTATATATAAAAATTAATTCAAGATTAATCATAGACCTAATGTCAAAAAATGATAAAACTTCTAGAATAAAATATGAAACAATATTGCCATGACCTTGAAGCAAAAATTTCTTAAATTAGATGCAAAAAATTAACCACAAAAGAAAGTTTGATAAAATGGAATTCAGTGAAATTAAGAGCTTCTGCTTATCAAAAGACACCATCAGAGCATGAAAAGACAGACCACAGACCAGAAGAAGATTACAAGAATACATATTTTTTAAATGCCTACCACCTAGATTAGCATTTCCCAAACAGTGTTTTAAGGCACACTAACGTTGCATTGGATGTTAATACGTATATTGTATATACGGGATTCCATGTTCAAATATGTGAAAACTTGTGTTAAGCAAAAATAACCCCAAAAGAAGTACTTATTGCAAGACTTCTCAGAGTTTTTTGACATTAAAGTTTTGGGAAAGTATATCTTCTCTCTAGTGTGTGTGTAACACAGTTGTTCTGCAAAACAGTTTCAGAGTTGCTGACTTGGGATAATGCAATTAAGAGTATAACTCGATTCCAGGAACTCAAGGGAATCATGATTTTGTTAGTGTGTCAGTTGGGTCATTCTGAGAAGCAGACTCCAAGATGGAGTTAGAAGTGCAAGAGGTTTATTGACGGTGATGTGTATGAAAGATAAAGGGAGGAAGGAGCAACAATAAGCCTTCCCATTGTGAGGGCTGTGATAGGCAGAGGAGAGGGGGAGGAAAAAGGATGGGGTAGGAAAAGCCCCTGACTGTTGTGCAGCTCCAGGAAGGTCTTGGCCAGCCCAAAGGGGAGCTCTGATGAAAAAGTGCCTTTAGGAGAGTCCCAAGTTGGACAGAAGGAGCCATTCCCTGGGGCCCCTGCCTTGTTCTGTCATTGGCTGGGGGCTGCCTGGGAAGAGTGTGGCATTAGCTCAAACATTACAGCTGGAGGCTCACAGCTGACTGCACAACTCAGAGCTGATTGGCAAGTCCTTTTTTAGAGGGAGATCCAAGTGGCATATTTCCATGGTTCTCACAGGAAGCCTACAAGGTCTTCAGGAAAGATGAAATTTCCTACTACTAAATTCTAAGAAGAAAGTGACATGAGCCTTTTAGAAGGGACAGTGAAAATATAACAGATACAGGAGGAGACATTGGAGCAAGGCATTATTTGGTGGTTTCCTATAGAAGTTGTTTTCAGCTTTCAAATCCATCTTGCCAAGAACCATATTAAATTGAGTGAAGGATTGCCTTGCTATCAGCTAGGGTATATCCTGTAAATGCAGTCCTTGACATCAATTTGGAAAATCCTTCCCACAGATCCTTTAGCACTTTCAAGCACTCCTGAAAATACAAAGCCTTACAGAGAGGACTTAAAGGACAGGGTTACTGGCCACATAGGGTCTGGGGCCAACAGTGGCTTCCTGACATCACAGCTAGGGGTTAATAAGTCCATGGGAGCCTCATGGGTTCTCCAGCCCCTCCAGAGTCTCCACTAAGTATTCACACATGACCACTCGCTGTTTCCAGCTTCTGAAAGAAAACATCTGGAGTCCAGCCCTCCCACCCATGGGTTCCATCCTCTATCTAATGAAATCTTTCTCTTTCTCCAGGAATATTGTCTCCTTTCCACCTTCTCTTATGTCCCCAAACCATTGTTCCTCAGAATAACAGCTATATTACATGTGGACTGAGTCCTGGGTACATGAGATTATGATGCCTAATGTAACTGATAAAAAAGAATCCTATTAAAAATGCTTTAAATAAAAAGAATGATACAAAAATAGGGAAACAAATGAATACTTGACAAATAAATAGAGCATTTGGAATGGTAACTCGGTATGCTGAATGGAACTTAATTACAGAGGTAAGAGTGTGAAATTTTTAGGAAAATGTATTTGTTTACATGTGGAAGTAATGAACCAAAGAACATCTGATTTCTGTTTCAACACCAAATTTCCTAACGTATCCCCCAAATAATATGGTTTGCTTATTAGATTTCAAGAATTAATCCCTCAAGAGGGAGGGGATATGGGGATATATGTATATGTATAATTGATTCACTTTGTTGTACAGCAGAAACTAACACAACATTGTAAAGCAATTATACTTCAATAAAGATATTTTTTTTTAGAAAGAATTAATCCAAGTTGGGCTTCCAAATGCACATTTTGGAAAAACTGAATAATAAGGAAAACGCAATAAACTGCAAGTGTTCCTTTGCTGGCAACAGGAAAACCTATCCACAGCTGAAAGGCTCCAAGTAAAGTCCCCAATGGTTCCACCACCCAAAATACTCTTCAGTGTTCTCATGTGGATGTCTTTCCCTTGGGGTCCACCCATACACACATCCAAGCACTCTGGGACCCCCCTCTCCCAGGGGACTTCCTCTTCTATGTGGAAAAATTCCCAGGCGATATGATTTCCTGTCTGTGGACAGGTGGTCATCTTTTGCATATGCAGGACACCAGCTGACCATCCAAGATGATGCCACCTCCCCTGAAGTGTTAGTCTGGAGTCCAGAGGAGTCGTTTCCTCTTGGGGAAGGTAGGGTGCTGAGCAGGAACGACTGGGAAGGGGCATGAGGAAGCCTTGTGGGAGCTGGCAGTGTTGGATGTCTTGATCTGGGTAGTGATTATATCTGTACAATGTCACTGGGCTGTACACTTAAGATTCATGCACTCAAGGTATGTGACTGTCTCAAAAAAAAAAAGTCAGAAAAGAAAAAAGAAAGAGAATGGGAGGAGATGAATGGGAGATGGCAAGGAAAGACTCTGTTGTGAAAAGTTTTGCTATAACAGGAAGCAAAGAAATGGGTCAGTGGCTGGAGGCAGGTGTAGACAGGGATACAGGAAAGTTGCTTAAAATGGAAGATATTATGGCATGTTGTTATGCAGTTGTAAGGATCTAGGAGGGAGGGGATGCTAATGATGAAGAATGGAACGTGCTCAGTTGCTGCGCAGGGAATCTAGTACAGATACGCTCCACTCCCAGGGTCTGGCCTAGGAAGCCCACCAAACCCCCGCCCCTGCCTGGAACATCCCCACCCCACCAGGTCATCGCTGTAGACTCTGCCCCCCATTCCTGCAGCTCTGGGAGAATGCCATGCTGTCTTCCCTGCTTTTCCTGGGGTTGAAGGTCAGGAGCCTGACATAGACAGTATCTACTCTTATCAGCCCCTCCCTTACCCTAGGATAGAGGCCAAAGGTGAATGTCTCCTGAAAGGCCCACCAGGGAAGCAGATTCCATCACGCAGGGCCTCTGAGGTTGTTTGGCGTAAAAACAGCAGAAAACTGGTATTAAATCCTTGTTTGAGGCATGACCTTGGGCAACTCACTTCCCTCTCAGTTTCCCTCTCTGTAAGGTCAGCAGGTTTCCAAGGTCCTTTCAGTTCTCACATTCTGACTTGGTGAGGCTAGGAAAAGATGTGTTTGCGTGCCATAGAGGAGACAGCCTGAGTCAGTCAGCTAGTGCTAGTTCCTTTGCCTCTCTGGGTCTCTTTTCTGTGTGGGGTGTGCCACACAAGGAAGGCCAGCCCGTGCTTCTCAGAGGCCTCCTCAGGGCTTCCCAGGTGCAGAATCAGAGCCCACCATCTACCAAGCGTAATAACTAGTTGCTAGATTAAAAGCAGAGGACTCCCGAGTGTTTGTGAACGAGGCAGGACACTGGCTGAATGCTGACTAAGGTGTCGGGGGCCTAAGCTGTGGAGAGAGCAGACACAGGGCAGAGTGGAGGCCCAGAGAAGGCCGGCCTGCGCTCAGGTAAACACACTGGGAGCCAGTGTGCCCAGGCCTGCCAGGTGGGGAAGAAAAGTGAGGAGGAACTAAATGGGGACCTTATTGGGTGTTGGGCTTAGAGACTGTTTTGTTTGGGATCTAGTCATCCATTACTCCTACACGTCAGTGTTCCCAAAAAGAGAACCCAGGAAAAATATTTCAATTTGAGGCGATGGAATAAACCTCCTCTTGGTTTCCAAGGCCCAGCTGAGCTCTCCTCCCTCTCGGGCTCCACGTCACCCACCTACCCTCTGTCTCTCTCTGTCTCTCTCTCTCTCTCTCTGCTGCAATGCCCAGAGAGTGAAGACAGGACCCATTATTCTGGGAGAGAGAGGAGTTGGAGTGGGAAGATAAGCAATGATTGCGGCTGAGAAAGGCAGATAAACCTCTGCTGATTTGGTTGCATTTGCTCAGCCCAGGTCCCTGCCCAGACCCTCAAATATAGGACTGCCAGACTCGTGGAAGGAAAAGGACAAAACAGTAGAAACGCTTATAAGAGATGGGCTGCTCCGGGCTGTGCGGAGAGCCCTCCTCCCTAGAGGCCCAGAGGACACCAAGCACAGAGCCTCGCTGGGGTGTCCCAGACTGCACGGCGGCTAACAAGCCAAGCAGTGGGAGGTAGAGGCTGAAGTGGATGAGTTTTACGAGCGACCTGGGTCCCCAGCCAGGGCCTCCATCCTGTCCCGGGTGGAAACCCTCTGCAGGGGGCATCAGCCACTGCCCACGTCACAGCCACTTTCTCTTTTGCCAAATGAGGCCTAGTGTCCCTGCCACCTTAGACAAAGAGGGCTTCCTGCCCTGATACCTGTGCTGTAGAAGACCCTCCCCTGGGCTTCCTCGGGCTGCAGTCCTCCCCGCGGGGCAGAGTCAGTATGACCAGTGGGATGGCCCTGCCCAGAGCGCATGCCCTGCCTTTGGAATTTGGATCATGTTTGGTGAACCCAGGACCCCGGCATTGCCAACCCACGTGGTCCAGAGCTGCTTCTAAGACCTGCACAGGACTCTTCCCCTGGCTTATCTCTCCCAAGAGATGGCTAAAAAGCAGTTATCTGTGGGAGATGGAAACAAGGTAAGGCCCTGGGCTGGAGCGGGAGGCACATGTGCCAGCGAGGCCTCCACAACCTCAACAGAAAGAGGTTGGGAAGGAAGGGGCTGGGCTTGGCCAACTCTCTGAGCAGCACGCCCTTCTGGCACAGACACCAGAGAATTCAAAGTTCTGGCCATCCAATTGCTACGAAGGTATATTCGTCAAGGTTGGAGACTAGAACACATTATAGTTTATGGTTTGTTGGCTTCTTATAACTTTAAGATATTTAGACCTATGGTATGTGGGCCTCAGTGTATGGGACTCTTGCCCTGGGTCTCGCAAATGTAAGAGTAAATCTGCCTAAAGATGAGTAAAAGAAGGTTCGTCCCTAGAGTCAGTTACACCTCTTTGTGTGTTGCCTCCTCTCTGCGAGGTGTCAGATTAAGACAAAGGAGACTATTCAGGTATGAGTCTGTGTGTGCCCAGAGACGTGAATCTGATCATGTCACGGTGTGCGCACAAACCTCAGTGCCCCGCGATTCCAGACGAAATTCCTTGGGGTGGCATTCAGGCCCCTCTGTGTCTGCTTTGCCTGCTCAGACTCACCCGTCAACTTGCCCCACATACACCCTAACTCTCCCAACCCCCGCCTCCAACGTCCTATGCCCTCCTCCCTCCACCATCCCTGCTTCTCTGCCAGGCCACTTTTTCTTTGTCCTTCCTGACTCGGCTGAAATGTCACCTCCTCCAGAATGCCTTCCTGGGTTGGGTGCCCTCTGGTTTCTACAGCACTTCTCGCCCAGTCCCCCAGGAGTTTCTCAGTCTTTCTCTCTCCCAAGACAGGGGCACCTGAAGAAGCCGTGTCGTTATTCCTGCCTACCGGGGCTGAGCGCACAGAGCAGGCATCCAACGCCCACTTGTAAGTGAAAGAACACATACCTGAACAAAGGTCTGGGGAGCAGACGCACAGAGGGACTGGAAGTTGAGGGAGTTCAGTGCTAGATTCAATCTGTGACAAAGCTAGAGGAGAGTTTTATCTTCCTAGGCGTGATTTTCGCATCTTTCAAACAGCCATTACAGTGTGAAAGCGTCTAACATCACAGAGTATGGGCTGTTTCTGTTCTCCCCACCCTGATAAGCACTTGGCCATCTCCCTTTCACCCCAAACTGGACACTTGGGACTGTGTGGTAAAAACCAGAAGACATCAAACCAACATATCGAAAGCTCCACACAATGGTCCCAAACGACAAGGATCTGTGTGTGGAAAGCAGTCATCTTTTACAATTGAAAGGAAACTTACTGGTTGTAAAAGCGCTGATCAGTGTTCTATGTTCCAAACAATAGAAATGCCTCCACTTAGGTAGAGGAGGGCCAGTAGCTCACAGAATCGTGGAAAACCTGGAGCACATGTCTGACCAGGAAATGGGAGGGAGGGGGAGATCCAGCCCAAATGTAGTACAGCAGCCAGTAGGACCAAAGTAATCATCCCTGCATGCTTGCTTTAACACTGCTGGCACCAGCTACTGAGCCTTTAGACTCTCTGCAGCCACCATTAAAAAGGAGTCTCTAACTGATCCAGAATCTTTATTTACTTCTTCAAAATCCAGAAACAGCAGCAGGAGCATATGATTGGTTGTGCTTAAGAGACACCTCCACGGTCAGCCTTTTCCTAGTTTCTGGTGGTTTACCAGCAATCTTTGGCATTTCTTAGCTTATAGATGCATCACCCCAATCCTCTGTCTTCCCATGGTTCTCCTTGTGTCTCCCTCTTCACATGACCATCTTCTTATTAGGACACCAGTCATGTTGGAGTAGGGCTCACCTTCTCCAGTATGACTTCATCTCAACATAACTAATTATTACAATACATCTGTAATGACTCTGTTTCTAAATAAGGTCATATTCTGAGGGATTGGAGTTAGGACTTCAGCTTTTCTTCTTTGAGGGGAAAAAATTCATCCCGTAATACCACCACCAAGATTTTCCTGTTGTGTGTATTTCAATCTTTTCCACCCATGTCCCATTTTGACAAACATTAAAAGCTTCTCCCTTCCTGTATTTATTTATTTATTTATTTGAGAAACTTTAAGCTATTCAGTGGCAAACTCAAAAGAAAGTTGAAGTCTTATCCTAGATCACTTTTGCAAACTACAAACATCTCCACCTCCTTCACGTACACACACTCTTCTCCTGGTTAGAAACAACCTCTTAATTATAAAACCAAAGCCCAGTAAACAAGTGACAGAACCAGGACCTGACCCATAACTTCTGACGCTTATTAACCACTGTCTTTTCACTACATCACACAGACTATGGCAGAACCACTGCCACACTAAAATCTCTTAGAGACAGAAAGTGAGAAAGAGCTGTAAGACTGACTCATCGATGGGCTTGGTTCTTCCTCAAGCAGAAGTGTCTCCTGCCTGTCACTTCCCTGCATCAGTGGGAAGACAGACCTAGGGAGGCAGTGAAGGCCTCAGGGACTCAAGAGAGGCACTTAGCATGCACTGATGCACTAGCAGTGACTTTCTCCACGGACTGTCAAACCCACTTGAACATCAAAGGCTGAACAGGAATAACCAGGCTCACAGCCAAAGTAGCTGAAAGGAACCTATCTCCCACAGCCCCTGGGCCCCATCCCCCCACCCCAACAGGCAGCAACTTCCAGATGAGGCAGGAGGCATCTCAGTTATCCTGGGACTGAAGGGCAAGTTTGGATGCAGTTGACCTTGCAGCCTGGGACCTTCCCCACATCAAGGAATCTTCTCCTTCCAGCCCCTACTTAATAGCCTCTAAAGTGCAACTGCCTCTAGAGTTGGAGTAGGCTTCCAAATCACTTTCTCTTAGGAGCACAAAGTGGACAGGGTTGCAGTTAGGAGACCAGGTGTTTAGTCTTTCATCTGCTGCCAAGCAAGCTGGTCCTGAACTAGTCCCTTCATCTTTCACATGCATCTTCTCATCTGTTAAAGGCCTTACCTATGACATCTTTAGAGACCATATCTATCAAATACTTTGAAAAGTAGAAAATGAAAATAATGTATCTTTACTGTTGCTACCATTATTGCATTTAGCACAAGAATAAAAAAGGACATGAGTTAGACTAAGGGTCTGCCCCAGAGAATTTCACTACAGTGTATCTCAATGTAAATTTATCTTTATTTATCTTGCTTGTGATTCATTATTTCCTGAATATAAGTACTCATATCTTTCATCAATTTGGGAACCTTCTCAGAAAAAAAAATCTCTTTGAATATTGCCTCTCTCCCAATCTCTATTGTCTCTTTCAAGAACTTCAATTATACGTATGTTAGATCATCTCATAACCTCCTCCATGTCATTAATTTCTTTTTCATATTTCCATCTCTTTTCTTCTTTGCACCAAGTATTTTTTAAATAAATTTATTTATTTTATTTATTTTTATTTTTGGCTGTGTTGGGTCTTCATTGCTGTGCACGGGCTTTCTCTGGTTGCAGCGAGAGAGGGCTACTCGTCATTGCGGTGCACGGGCTTCTCATTGCAGTGACTTCTCTTATTGCAGAGCACGGGGTCTAGGCATGCGGGCTTCAGTAGTTGTTGCACACAGGCTCTAGAGCGCAGGCTCAGTAGTTGTGGCCCACAGGCTTAGTTCCTCCATGGCATGTGGGATCCTTCCGGGCCAGGGCTCAAACCCGTGTCCCCTGCATTGGCAGGCGGATTCTTAACCAATGTGCCACCAGGGAAGCCCTTTGCACCAAGTTTTGAGTAATTTATTCAGATATATCTTCCAGGTAACTAATTGTTTCTTCTATTTATAAATAATTAATTTTTTTGGTTGTGTTTCTAAATTCCCCTGGCTATCTTATTTTTATTTATAGAAGTTTTTTTTCTCAGTTGACCTGATATTTTTTTCAATATAGTAACTTTGTTCTTTTCTCATATTTTCAATTTTACTTTTAAGTTCCTATAATAATTTTAAGCATATATCTTTTATAGCCTGCACTTGATAACTCTAATATCTGATTTTCTTGGGGATTTGATGCTTCTGTTTGTTGTTTTCGCTATAGCTTGTTTTGTAGTTTGAAATATTTGAGCTCATATTTTTAGGCTTTCTCCAGTGGACTGTTGGCCTGAGGTTGAGAGCCTCATCCTTCAGAAGGGATATGTGTTTCTTTCTATCAGGCATCCCAAGAGTATTACCGACCACTAATCATTTTTAGTTCTAGTTCTTAGAGATTACCAGGCCACATCTTCCTGTTTCTCTCATTTCTTAATGAGTGAAGTCTTTATTTCACTTTTTAACTTTAACTATGTGTGTTTTTGTACGTGTTCATTGATTTGATTCTTACAGCATCAAATAACTGGAAATAACCTAACTATCCACTGTTGGAGACAATTAACAATTTACTTAACAATTTAGTTAAGTAAATTGTGGTATATCAATTTGGTGGAGTGTTATTCAGTCGCTGAAAAAGTGAGATGGATCTATATATGCTGAAGTAGAACACTCTAAAAAGTTATGTGAAAAAAAAAAGATGCAGAAGAGCCTTATAGTTTGCTGACATTTACAATTCAAAATTATATTATATTACAATGCTATATATTATAGTATATAAATGTTCCATATATGTGTATGTATATATATTGTCTATGCATGAAAAATTTCTAGAAGAATGCTTTTGTTACTGGTAGTTAACTGGGTAATGAGACTGAATAGGTGTGGGACATCTAAACTGACTTTTTTTTTAAATGAGAATATATATTTTTTAACCTAGGCATTTTTGTTCATTTGTTCTTGTTTATTTGTTTGTTTAAAGATGAAAGGATGAGAGGAGAAATGTCAAAAGAGAAAATAGACCCATTTCACAGCTATATCATGTGGTTGCTTCAGTCCCACATTCAAAGCCAGCAATGAAGTATAGGAACTGGTACCAAAGGAACAATCGTAACGCATCTCAACAGAACACCTGTTACCTGTACCCTCACCCCAGCCCTGCCCCACCTCAGCATCTTTACCAATAGTTTTATTACTTCTCTAATCATTCTCCCCACGAGATGTTGAGAACAGGAATAAGAACAGGTATACTCCCTCTCAGGGGGGAGGGGAAGCTGAGTCCACCAGGGCAAGCCCTAAATCCTTAGGGAGCCAACCAGGCACATACACTGTGCTTCTCTGCAGCTCCACCTACACAAATATCTCACTTGGCACTTTAAGAACTTCTTGGAGCAGGAGTTCTTGTGTCAGTCATCTCATGTCCCACGTCTTTGAGGGCAGAGCAAGTCCTATTTCCAGTGCAGCCTTAAGCACCCTTCCACTCAAAGCTGGACATCAGAGAGCTCTCAGCATACTCTAAATTCTTGCGTAGATGCCAGGCATAATGCCTGCCTTCAGGACAAAATTAACCCCCTGACCTTCTCAAGCTTGATCAGATGCCAGTAAAGACTCATGTCAAAACCATCAGTAATAAACCACAGCCTCTGGGCACGTGGCAGGAAGCAGACAGATGAACCCTCTACACGCCATCCTCTTCCTCAGGCTTCACCACAGGCCATATGTTCCCTCCTCCAGGAGAAGACAAAAGAGTGTGAGGGGGACACAAACCTCAGCCCTCACCCTGCTTCATTAAGAACAACTTCTTAGGAAAACAGCTGAAGAAATTAAAAATCTCTTGTTATTTCCACTAGGAGATATTACTGTCCAGGTTTTAGTGGCATTTGGACCTTCTCAAGGTAGAAGCTCAGGAGTCACCTTTGATGTCTTTGTGTCTTACCTCCCACAACCAATTCATTTGCAATCTCATCAGCTCTATGTTCAAAGGATGTCCCAAGTGTGTGCTTCTCCCCATCTCACTGCCACCACCTGAGTCGAAGTCATCAACCTCTCTCCCCCGCCCCCTACAATCAAGTCTCCTACCAATAGCCAAAGTAAGCTTTCAAACAGGTAAATCAAGGTACATCAGAGTAGATCACACTCAGGGTATAAGCCCTCCTAAGAGCTTCCCAACGACGCTTAGAGTCACATCCCCACTGGGCGCATGGCCCCCATGATCCGCCCTTGCTACCTCTCTCCAGCCTTGTCCCCCTCCCAACCCAGCCCTTCCTATGACTCCCCAGCAACACGCTGGACCCTTTCTGTCCCTTGGGCATGATAAATGTGCCCCAGAGCCTGGGGTGCTCTTTCCAGCCTCTTTCCATGGCTGGCTCCTTGTCTTGGTTCCTCAGCTCAGGTCACCTTCTCAAGAAAAGCCCTCCTTGGCCACTCTTTCTGGTCTCCTGTTGCCCCTACACACCCGTTGCCTGGTTTTCTCTTCCTCGAAGCACTTAGCAGTGTCTGCAATTAATGCATTATTTTACTTACCTGTGTGTCCAAGTGCCCACAAAGGTAAGCTCCCTGACAGCAGGAACCTGCCCTTGTCTGCTTGTTCACCTTTGTGTCCTGGAAAGCTGGCTAGTGCCCGGTCACGCCATAAGAATTTATTCAATGAATGGATCATCTTTCCAGAAGGGGAAACGGCATGGATGGAGCCATCCACGTTCTCTTGCTGCTGGGTCAGGATTGGTGGCTGCACTGGGATGGGATGACCACTCGTACAAAGCTAACCAGCTAAGGCAGGAGACCAATCAGGAGATGTGGCCTCATTACCCTCCATCCAGGCCAGTTTTACCAGTGACAGGTCTTATCTATGTCAGACACATACATACCCTCAGAGTGGGGCAAAGAGAGCATGGAAAATCACACACTGGCTCTGGAGGCTTCTGCCTGACATGACACAAGTCACCTCTACTGACAGTTCATTGGCCAAAGTCAGTCATGTGACCACATCTGCGCTTCACGGGACCAAAAGGACTAATCCTCTTTTTATTTTTTGGTACTTCACCGTGTTCCCTATTTACTACGTTTATAGTCAGAAAACAAAGCTCTATTGGGTAAAGAACTGTGGCAACTCCTCCCCCACAAAGACCACACTTCATCCTTTCCTTTAGTTTTCAAACAGAAGAGCCGTAGTGAGGAAATGCCAGATCTGGGATTTAGAAAGTCCTCCCTGCTGACTGGAAGGAATGGATGGGTGTGGGCGGGACTGGAGACTGGGAGACCAGTTAGGAACTGACACAGCTGTCCAGGTGAGAAGGAAGGAAAAGGTCTCCAGGGATCTGTTTCGGTCAGTTGGGTGAATGGATATTGCCCTTCCCTGAGATGGGGACACGGGAAGTAACCGCCATGGGCCCGTTGAGGGGTCCCATCAGGACAGGTGCATAAAGACAGGGCGAAGACCCCACCCAACCCCAGGGACCATGATGCACCCCACCTGCGCTGTCATGTGGAGCCAAAGGAGCCACTGGCTGGGTCGCCCAAGACACAGCCAGCAGGGCCAGGATTGGGTTGAGGTGAGCGAGGTACAAATTTTAAGGAGGTGCTCAGTCCTAGGTCTCAGGGTCATGCGAGTGCAGGGTTGGCCCTGAGCACGATGCCTCCTTACATTTTGCAGGCTTGCACCTCACTCACCTCACCCTAATCTCGATCCAGACAACCAGAGCACGATGGGCCCGAGACACTCTTCCCAGGGCCCTGTGAGCATCATTTTTTACCTGCCAGTGTCAGACTCAGCCTCCACAGGACCCCCTGTCTGGTGGGATGGTTGGACACTGACCCTGCTTCCCAGGCCCCCACCACTGCCGTCGCCAGTGCCCTATTTCATCCACCTCTGACATCTTGTGGATTCCCATGTCCACCTGCCTGGTCCTTACTAAGCAACCTGGACATTACAGGTCTCTACCGGATGCCGCACACCCCTCTGGGCCCCATGGACCCAGGCTTGCTGCTGCTCCGGGGCCCCTGCCAACGACTGGAGCCCCGTGGAGGCTGCCAGCCATACAGAGGACGCCTGTGAGCCTCACAGGAGATGCTGGGGGCTGGGGGGGGGGGCAGCCGACACAGAGCTGGGCCCTGGGGCCAGTGCCGTCACGTGGCAAAGGCATTTACACAGGCGGGCTGCCATCCTTTCCTGAATCTGGAAATAGGTCTGCCTGGTTACAGGAATCCCACAAACACAGCAACGCAGAGAGAGGAGGAACCAGAGGCTCAGAAGCCTCCCAATTTTTTCTGAATGCAGAAACACCCAGACGAAAAAGCCACAGGGCACAACCTGTAATCATTCCTTAGGAAGCTGCAGAGACTGTTTCCAGGTGAAGGGGGAGCAAAGGGAACTTGCGGAGGACCCGAGGGTAGAGGCCAGGAACGCCCTGAGCCAGCCCCGCAGGCCCTCTTCCAGGGCCCACCGGAGGCTGTTCCAGCTCAGACGAGGAGTGAAAGCCCCGGGGCCGACGTCTCCGGTCCGGATGCTCAGCCCTCCTTCACTGGCCCTGCTCTGTCCCTGGAACTGCTTCCCTGGCAGGAGGAAGGAAGCAAGCACAACTCCTGGGCCCTCCTCTTTGGGTGGCACTAACTCCCCGGCGCAACTGGAGTGCACACCCCAGAGGTCGCCCGCCAGACACCCCGCCTCCATCGTCTCCCTGAGAAGGCCCCGCGGGGGGCGGAGGCGTTGTCTTCCCAGCCCCACCCCCACCCCCACCCCCGGCGTGCCGAGCGAGCTCAGCCCCCAGCCCTGCCGGCCTGCGGAGAGACTGGGACCGGGCTGGACAAGGGGAGTCATCTCACACTCCTCTCTCAGCCTCTCTTTCCTCCTGCCCTCCGCGCCCCCACCTCTCCTTCCCTGCGCTCCTTTGCTCCTTCCCTGCCTGTCCCTGGGGTTCACCTCCCCGCAGGACTCCAGGGGAGTAGGGGCCCAGGGCCAGGCGGCCAGGTAAAAGGCAGGACTCCCCGTCAAATCCGAATATCAAATAAACAACCGATTTTTGGGGGGGGGGTACAAATATGGCCCATATCGTATTTGCTAAGCCGAGGGCTGGGGAAGCTGCCAGTGGGGAGCCCTAGGGCCCCCAGCCCCTCTGCCCTTCTCAGCCAGGTACCTGGTGACAGGGGCCGGATCATGGCCCTTCCCAGGCAGCCCATTGTACTCACGGTGCTCTCTCCAGAGACGAGTGAGTATGGGAAAAGGGAGTAAGATGGGGAGGCGAAGCGGGTGGGAGCCGGTACAGGAGCACCTAATGGTTTCAGTATGCGAGAGACTGGGTGGAAACAAGACGGGCCATGAAAACAAATCCAGGTGCGAAACCCAGCTCTGGCTCTCATTGCTTCTGTCTTTAGGGAAGCCGGTTTCCCTCTCAGAGCCCCGATTTCCTCATCTGGAGATGGAAATTCTAGTGCCTAGTTGAATAATGGATATAAAGTGTCAGGTACACAGAGACATTGGAAAGCAGTAGCTACTGGCCACTTGGATTTTTCCAACAGCTGTCCGTGATGGGCCTGGTCCGGGCCCTAGAGTCAGCGGTGGATTCGCTGTGCCCGGAGCACAAGGGGCTCTGCAAGGAAGAGCCAAGAGAGGCTGCGCTCTGGAACAGCCACGCCAGTGACGTGAGGCCCCACTGCCCACGTCACCGACTAAGGACACACCAGACACCCCGGGATGCTGAGTCCGCAGCAGGAGGCTGATGAGGCTGAGGGGATCCTCAGCCCTTCTCTGCTGCTCATTGCCAAGGAGACAGAACATCTTGGGTGTGAAAGGGAAACTTCCTGATCGGCTCTGCCAGAGAAGTGAGCCCGTGGCTGCCAGCCCACAATTCCCACCCCCCTGCCCCATTTAGTCCAGACCAGGTCTCGAGACCTTTCCCACTGGGCAGTTTCACTCTGGTGCCCATTTCCCATCCACCGCAGCCCGGAATAAGTGGATCCCGTTCCCCAACCCCGCCCCGAGCCTCCTAGATCCCAAACCCACGACTGTGCTTATGCTGCCCCAACTCTCTCTGTGCCCATGACCCTGGCCAGGAGACCCAGTGCGCCCTGACCTCCCTCCTGACCACTGCCGCCCGTGGGACTCACTGCATTGCCTTGGGGGCTTTAAACTTTCTGTGAATTGTGCCCTATAATCTGTCCCTTGCTTCTGTTCTCTCGTTGTTTCTGGTAGTGCTTGTGGTCCGCTCGTGAGTTGTGGAGGGTCACCCTCTTGACGCTGAATCAATGGTGCCGTTCAAACGAAAGAGTGGGAAAGTGTACGAGCGAGTCAGTGAGCTTGCATGTCGTTTTGTTAGACCTGCGCGGTCTCCTAGGAGTTTCGACTCGCCCAGGAAACAACAAGAGTCGGAAGTCGATGCAAAACGCAAGAGGTTTATTGAAGGCCGGTGCACCGGGGTTCCTTGGTCCTCATGCAGGAGGTCGAAGAAGAAACCCTTTTGGGCGGGAATATGTCAGTTTTATAGGTTCCCACTTCCCCGTATGTAAATTATAGATTTGGTTGTGTTCTCCTGCTGATTGGTCCCGGCTTAGGCTCGGACCAGAGAGGGAACTTGTCCCCAGCTGCCTGATTGGTCTTTGACAGACACCTTTTTTACATTTTGTTATCTCCCTCCTTCTCGGAAGGGGGCCGGACATCCTGGAAATTCACCCATTGTCTGAGAAGCCCCTATTGTCTGGAGAGTTCTTAATCATTAGCTGGAACAATGTCCCTCGAGTCCCACAGTTTCCTCCAGAAGGATGTCCCTCTAGACCGGTGGTTCTCGCCTTGGCTGCATAATAGACTCACCCTGGGACCTTTCAAACACCCTGATGCCAGGGCTGCGTCCTGACCAATTCAATCAGAAGCTGTGGGGAGGGAACCGGCCATGTGTGTGTCTCCAACCTCCCCGGCAGGATGAAGAGCCCACCTACCAGGCCCATACTTCTCAAACGTTACAGGGTGTGTAAGAATCCCATGTGGATCTTGTTAAAAGGAAGATTCTGAATCAGTAAAGAGGAAATGGGGCCTGAGGTTCTACACTTCCAACAGGCGCCAAAGTGAAACTACTCCTGCCCGGTCCTCGGGCTCACTTAAGGCACTAGATTATACTTGGAATGTGGGGGCACTGCCCTGTGTACAGCCCCAGCTGGGCCCTCTCACACTCTGATTGCTGGTTTCCTTCTCACCAGACTGCGGGCAAGGTCACAGCCTTGCTCACCACGGAGCCCCCCACCGATAGCACAAGGTAGTGTTCAATCGCCGCGTGCATGCAGGCATCAAGTAATTAACTGAACAGAATGAATTTCAAAGCGCCCAAATCCATAGTCCTGCGGCTACTCCCGCCCCAAACAGACCCAGGGGCCTCGTGCTTGTTGGCAGCACCCAACATCCTCTCCGTGGGCAGCCCAGAGCCCACCTGGCTGCCTGAACCGCTGGCCGTGCGGGGCCAGAGCTTCGAGGCTACTAGACTCAGAAAGGCACATCCTGCAGCTGAAACCCACACCAGCTGTGGCCCCCTGGTGCTCCCTAAGGAAGGGTGGGCCCGGCGCAGCTAAGAGAGGAGCCGGAAGGAGGAAATGGCAGGGCTGAGGGCTGGCCCCGGGGGAGATAAGCCTCTAATGATGGCAGCATCTGATCTGCCTCCCCTTCCTGCTAATCCTAAATCACAACAGTGTGAAATCTGAGCAAGTGTGAACGCCTCGGGCTCCAGCTGTTTTTCCTGTCAAGCCCCAATCCCAGCCTGTCCAGCAAGAAGCCCCGGCTCTGAGGATGCAGCTGTGAGATGCTGCAGGGCTGTGGCCCAATCCCTGCAGAAGAAGAGGAGGGACGCCCCAGGCTGGGTACACCGTGGGGACCCCATCCTGGTCTCTGTTGCCCGGCAGCCACTGAAGCTCTGGTTGGGCGCCCTGTTGCGGTCCCTCTCTGTCCCCAGGGAGCCCGAGGACCGGGCAGGAGAAGTATCACTTTGCGCCTGTTGAAAGCGTAGAATCTCAGGCCCCATTTCCGCCTTACTGATTCAGAATCTTCTTTGTAACAAGATCCCCAGGGTATGCACACACACCCTGTAACGTTTGAGAAGTACGGGCCCGATATGTGGGCTCTCCATCCTGCCCCTGCCTGGGGAGCTTGGAAACACACGCGTGCCTCCTCCTGCCCCTGGGGGCCCCCACTTCTGCCTTCCTACCCTTGTGAGTTTCCCGGGGCCTCTGGGATGCAAACCACGCAGCGGGGGATGGACAGAGGCAGCTGCCTCCCCGGGAAGCTGGGACCCTGGGGAGACTGCCAGCCAGGCCAGGCAACAGGCCAGGGAATCCCCTGGGGGCAGCTCAACTGCTGGGGCTGGATTAGGGAGAGGCGACAACCAAGGCAGCTTCCGGGGAATTCTCAAGCACACAGATGGGCTGGTCCCTGAACCCAGCCCAAACGGCCCTCCAGGAGGAAGTGCCTGGGGAAACACCTGCTGGCCCTGGGTCAGAACCGGTGCCAGGAGAGCCGGAGACCGATGACCTGGGGTGGAATTCAGTCCTTGAACGGGGCTGGGAGAGTAAGGGAGCAACAGGCCAGGGCAGGGCGCTTCCTGCTGCCCATAAGGAGAGACCAGGCAGGGCCATCCGCCCCCTGCTCTGCTGCTCTCCCTGCCCTGTCAGGGCCTGGCTGGTGTGCTGACAGGTAAATGTAGGTAAGCGCTCTGTGCTTTTAGAGCTGAAAGGGTGTAGGAAGCTTCCGGCAACAGGCCCCTTTCGGTGTTGTTGCCGCCTTCACAGCCCTCCTTCCTCTGCCGTGCTCCCCCATGCGGCCCGGGGAGAGGCCAAGGCCACATCCTGGTGACTCTGCTCCCCGCCATGGGGCTGACTGAACAGGAGGGCTCACCTGCCCCGGGAGCCGGGCTGGCCCACCCAGCTGTCAGGTACGCAGCGTACCGCTGGGACTCTGGGAGCCCGGGTCGCGGAGCATCTGGGGCTGTGGCCTCAGGGCAGAAGACACATTCGGGGCGGCCCCATCAGCCTGTACGGAGGGCAGAGGAAGCGGATTCACACCAAGCAAGAGGAGATGGAGAGAGGCCGACACAGAGACAGGCGATCGTGTCACCCCAGAGAGAGAGATGGAGCCTGGCTGGGGGTAGTTGTCTGGGTGCCAGCCCCTGGGGAAGCCTCCCCTAGGGTTCCGTGAGGCACCCCGATTCCTTGCACAAAAATCTTCCCCCTGAATTTGAAAGAGATGGAAATCCTGGTCTGTGCAGGGCATCACTCCTGTAAGATCCCCAGGCCGCGCAGCTTGACAGTCCTGGGCCTAGAGGCCAGGCCAGCTCTGGGGATGCCCAGCCTTCCTCTCCTGGAGGGCGACCTCTCACCTCTCTCCAGGGGTTCCTGGGAGCCAAGAGGAGTGCAAGGATCACAGGCGGACCTGACTTTGGTCCTAGCTCCAGGGGGGCGTCTGGATCCCATGAGGTCTGCCGGCTCCCCTCCTTCCTCAGGAATCCGAGGCTTCCTCTGGCCCCCTGACCCGAGGTGAGGCCGCCTGCCGCCTCCCAGCCCTGGCTCCTTCACCACATCAGGCAACAATTGTGCTTTGGCCCTGGGATAGCCCAATATCCAGTTTCCAGGAAGGTGGACTGCATTATTTGAACCTGAAACACACCAGGGGTAATAAGATCACTCTGAGAAAGCTGAGAAGCCTATAATTTATTGAGAAGAGCTTGGCAGGCAGAAACCACCAGCCTCCACAGTGACCCTGGGGAGGGGGCAGTGCTGGGATTAAAGAGTCATCTCCTCACTGCAAAGCGATTCTCTCTCAGTCGGGAAGCAGGGACCTGGGGGCCCTAGAGCAGGGGACAGATGGTTGCCAGACTTCACGACGGGACCCAGACTCACCCCATAAACTGCTGAGACGCAGTGGCCGTTTCTGAGGTCCTGAGGCTCCAGTCAGTTGCTACTGGTTTCTGAGAATGCTTGTCATTCCTGACTTCACCCAGATACCCTCGTCAAATGCCCGGGGCCTCCCCAAGGCCTTTGGGATATTTCAGACTCCCTTGATCTACCATGATAGGGGCATGCTCTCCAGCCTCCTGGAGAAAGCCCAGGACTTCTCCCAGCCCAAACCCTCAGTTTACCTGCTAAGCCCTTTCTTATGAAAACCCCAAAAGTTCAGAATTCAAACATGTTGAGGGGCAGGTAGAGACAGTGTTTACAATGGGCCCAAAGAGGATGCTGAGCGGTGGGTCTGTGATCCAACGAGAAGCACGAGGTGAGATGCCTGATTTGCTGGGGTGCCGCTTCACCGAAAGGGACCAGAAAAGAGCGAGGAGTTGAGGGGTGCAGAGAGGAACCTGCCACTGTTGGATTCCACCATGGGCCACGGAGCCCTTCAGACGTCTTGGACCGTAAGTGTTGCAACCCTCCTCTTCAGATGAGGAAACCGAGGTTCAGAGAATTAGTGTCCACCCTCACAAGTCCATCTGACTCCACCGGCCCAGGCTGAGCGGGCACGGTCTGGCCTCCGCACCTCAGTCCTCCACCATCAAGCCTGCATCGCAGCCCTTCTGCACTCATTGGCCCGTTCAGTTAGATTTGCAGAGGAGAACGGAAATGAAGTGGTGGAGGGAAAGAAGAAAGAAGACAGTGACAGAGAAGGCCGGGGCCTGGGAGAAACGAAGGAGGGGGAGGGGCATCTGGACGGTGACCCGAGTCCGTTGGACGGCTCGTCACCAACCCCTCAGGGCCTCTCTCCCGACCTGCGGAAACCCAGGGGCTGAGAGTCCACTGTGGGCCCACTTTTCACCGAGCTGCTTGGGTGATGCTCATGGTTATGAAAGTTTGAGAACCGTTGAGGCCTGGCTTGGACTGTCCACTGCGGCGGCCGCTAGCCATGCGTAGCCATTTAAGAGGAAATAAATTAGAATTCAAAATTCAGTTCCTCCATCGCCTGAGCCACATTTTAAGTGCTCAGTAGACACCGGAGGCTGGTGGCTATCGGGCCTCACTGTTCATTTCCAGCTCTGCCCTGTTGCCCAGACGCAGTAGAGGTTCGTGCCCCCTCCTCGGGGGTCCTCCCTGCGTCCTCAGAGGGTCCCTGTTCCAGATTTGGCTGGGGTCTGCGTGTGTCTAACAGGGACCAGCAATGTGGGCCAGCTCCCAGCTGGTGTCCCCAGCTCCACCCAGGCTCTAACCCAGACCTGCAGTTCCTGGTCACCAGGTGGCCACTATGTCCCCTTAGGCTCTGTCCTCCAGGGTCTCTGCAGAAGAGGGACCAGTGCGGAGAGACCAAGTACCTTGGGACAGGGGGCCCCTATTCACGTTCCTGCCCTCACAGTCAAGACGTTGCTTCTGAATGACAGGGGAACAAGCCTGTGGGTGACCTAGAGGATGCCCACCTGGGACCAAGGTCACACACAGCCTGGGAAGGCAAGCAACACTGTTCCCACTCACAGCCCAGACCCAGGCAGGCGAAGGGATGGGCTTCAATTGTCAGTGGTGAGGGGTGGAGCCGGACTTGCATCCCCACGGCCAGGGCTCCCAGGCCCTTGGTCTCCCTCTGCGCTGTCCCTCCAAGCCTGGCCTGGGAGCGTCCTGGCCTTCGGTTCACAGGACAAAACCCGTGTCCCGGCCCTTCCTCTTGTGGGTCTGGAAAAGATGCCGAGCAGGGCCCATCTCGCTGATCAATGTCAGGATATCCCTTCTTTCCAGTTAAAAAGAAATAGCGGCTCAGGAATTTCCAGGCCTGGGGCGGCCTCCTGTTTACTCCTCGCAACCTGCTCCGGCCCATAGATAAGGAAGAGGAGCCCATTCTCTCCTGGCGCCCTGCATGTTTCCTGCCCGACTCCAGGCAGCCGCTTCCCAGTGGGTTTTTTCCCAGGGGGTCTGGTGGGCGCCACAGGGCCTTCAGTGTGAGAAAGCAGGGGACGGGGGTCCAAGGCAAGTACCAGCAAGCAGGACAGTGGCGAGAAAGGGCCCAGGCCAGCATGGCCCCGGGCATCCTGTAAGAATGAACCCACAGTAAACCACATCACTTTCCGCAGAAGACAGGCCCCTTCTCCCCCTCCAGGGCTGCCTTACCTCTGCACCTGACGGCAGCCCAGATAAGAAGCTGACCAACCCCACTGGCCACCCAGCCAGCTGACACCGTAACAGAGAAGAACAAACCTGACTCCATATTGGATCTATTCCCTTAGCTCTGACCCTTGTGCTCTGTGGCCTGGGGCTTAGTCATGCTGGCTCTGCACCTTTTGTAAAAGAATGTTGCCGATAGCCTGAAATACACAGGAGAGCCCATTCTCAGGGCTCTGACCTTTAAAGACATAGCACTTTTCCATTCACATAGAGATAAAAAGTTGCAGAACAGAGAATAGCAATCGTCTTGTTGAAGCTTTACGGGAACACTGTGACCAGATCTCGGAACTAACAGCTGCAAGAATGATTCCAGCACATTCCAGCACACTCCAGCACGAAGAAGTCTGTAACAACCAAGCACAACCCCTCGCCTTTTAGTACAAAGAAGCCTGAATTCTAACTTGAGTAAGATGGTTCTTTGGGACACTAGTCCACCATCTTCTTTGTCTGCTGGCTTTCTGAATAGAGTCACTATACCTTGTCCGAACAACTCGTCTCTCAATTTATTGGCTGTGCTGTGGCGAGCAGAACCAGCTTGGACTCGGTAACAGCACCAGACAGAGCCGGGCAGCAGGAGATGGCCTGCCAGGCTGACACCTCCTGGATCCAGCAGAGACAGATTCCTGTGACCCAGGTGGACACTGCAGGCTCTGTCTCCTCTGTCCAGCTCACCCTTAGGCAAGCCGGCGACGCCAGTCTTTGCTTTCCGAATGTGGCAGAGACAGGTCACAGGCTGTTGGCTTAAAAGATTTACCCCATTTCTTGTCCTGAGCCTCAGCTGATGAACTGGGTTCCTTACTGGACAATAAAACTGTCCCACTCAATATTCAATTGCTGGTCTCAGTCTTTGTTTTTGTTTTAACAAAACTTTGCTCATTAAATAAACAAAAATAATTCTGCCTCTAACTCCAAAGAGGACAGAGATCTAGAGAATCATTTACACACAAGACTGGCCTCATGTGGTTTAATCCCCCCTCCAGGCCCAACACTAATCCCAGCAGACAGGCCCTGCTCTCCTAAATTGTTCTGGGCAGCGGAAAATCTATCTCAGGTTTTTTTCCTTAAGATAAGACTCCCCTAGGGCACGGCAACCTACAGTGACTAGAATCTTCTTTGTATGTCAGGGCTTTGGACATTTAATGTTTTTCTTTTTTCTTTTTTTTTGGCTGTGCCTTGTGGCTTGTGGGATCTTAGTTCCCTGACCAGGGATTGAACCCAGGCTACGGCAGTGAAAGCATGGAGTCCTAACCACTGGACGCCAGGGAATTTCCCAATTGTCTTATTTTAAAAATATTTAAAACAAAGTTAAAATCACTTATATTATAAGCATATTGAAAAAAGTATATAAATAACATGAAATTACTCCTTCGTTAATAATTAGTCCCACATTGGACTCTACTCCCCAAGTGCACCCTCTGCTAAAAGGTCTCTGTATGTCATTCTAAACACTTTATTCGCAACTCTTTATTTTTTTCCCACTTAACAATATACCATAGTTAGCTTATAAATATCTGCATCATCTCTTAAGGGCAATACAAAGAATTGCATAGTTTTGTTTAACCAGAGGTCTATTGGTGGACGTTAAGTTGGTTTCAGATTCTTGTCACGAACATCTGCATCATACTCATGCTGTCCCTTCTGAAGGAAAGATTCCTAGAATGGGACTCTTGTATCACAGACTATACACATTCACAATCATTGTCAGAATCTGCCCTTTCAAAATATCGTGTTGCTTTTCACTCATCCAAACAGTGTCTCCTTCCCCACATTCTCTCCAACAGTGGACCTTATCCATCTTTAAAATTCTGGCCAACCTGATTGGTTAAAATGGTAAGTCATCTAGTGAGCAGATTGTCCATTTATATTCCTCCTTCTGTAAAGTGCTTGTTTGTATCATTTGCCCATTTTTCAACTGGGGGTCCTTTTCTTTTCGATTTGTATGATAGAGATATTCATCCTCCATCTGTTACAGGTGTTATAAAACTGCTTTTTCCTCCAGGCAGTCATTTGTCTTTTGTAAAGATCTGGTTACTCCTCTGGGCTCTTGGAAAGCACAGACCTTATTGTCTGCAGGTACCGCTCCTGAGACAGCAGTTGGCTCAGTGCAGGATCTCAGCAAGATCTGTTGCATAAATGAGTGAATCTATACGATGGATGGCAGGCAAGTCAAGGAAAAGTCAGTCTGTTTTAGTAAAAATTCCATGTTAGGAGATTTTAAAATAAAGTGTATCTTCTGAAACATGTGAATAGTGTTTTTCCATTTTCTGAAGTTTTCATTTTCAGTTCAGTTCACTGCAGTAAAAACCACTGTGGATCTTGAGTTTTGTTTTTCAACCCCTCAAAATAAATATGAAACGAATTTTATGTGGCAGTATTCACGTGTATAAATAGTAAAAAAAAAAAAAAAAACCTAGAAAAATATGTATCTACCTTGAATAAGAACTAAATAAAGATTAACAGGCTAATGAATAATTGCATCATAAGAGTGGTCATACAGGCTGTTAAAATTAAGATAATATCAAGGAATGATTAATTATTTTTAAAAATGACTTAATCATGGTATGTTCATATCCTGGAAAATACCCTGGACTCCTAGCTTGGCACTTATCAGTTGAGTGATGAAGTTAAGTCCCTTAACCTCAATTTCATCATTAAATAGGGCAAAAATATCTGTCTAGACTACTTCAACCATCCATCTGTAATAGGGAAGAACAAATCTGACTCCATATTGGCTCTGTTTCTTTTACTTTAACCTTTGTATTCTATTGCTTTTGCTCCAAGTTAAGAGTGTTGCCTATAGCCTGAAATACACAGGATAGCCCATTCTCAAGGCTCTGACCTCTAAAGGTATAACACTTTTCCATTCATATAGAGATAAAAAGTTGCAGAAAAGGGAATAATATTTTCTTGTTGGAGGTTTACAGGAACATCATGACCTGACTCAAGTGGACAGATGTAAGAACAAAGGAGTCTCGCACCAAGGAGTTTGCAGCAACCAGGCACACCCCCTCTCCTTTTAGTATAAAAGAAGCCTGAATTCTAACTTGAGCGAGATGGTTCTTTGGGACACTAGTCCACCATCTTCTTGGTCTGCTGACTTTCCGAATAAAGTGACTATTCCTTGCCCCAACAACTCGTCTCTCAATTTATTGGCCTCTGGTGTGGCGAGCAACACGAGCTTGGGCTTGGTAACACATCCATCCATCCAACCAACCATCCATCAGTTTACTTATTCATTCATTCAAAACTTAGCAGACACCTCACAGTGTAGGTTGAATTAATTTAAATGAGGATCATGTAAAGGTTAAGTTACAAACTATGAACAAATATTCTACAATCATAATATGAAAGATAACTTTAAACATTATAGGTTATAAAGTTGGAGTAGAAAATATTTCTGTGGTACCCCAAGAATATAGTGGATGAAAACATTGATACAACTTTTGGAACATAAGTAAATACAGCTTATTTAAAACACGATGATGGTCATAGTGAGACAGACTGGAGTGGGATAAAGTTTTTATTATACTGAAGTATTTGCACAAATATATATACTGAAAATAGGTATGTACACACATTTATATACTCTACAATATACACAATAGTTGCAATGCAGGCAGGTATATAGATGGCATCTGTGTGACACAGAATCAGTTCACCAAGGATGGCTGCTCAGTCTTTGCAGGTCGTGCTCCAGTGAGACCAGAATGACATGAGGGGCATAACAACTCCCGGGACAGTGATGTCTACAAGTGGTGGCTTTACCAGGTCTCCTCTCATTTCATCCTTGCAACCTTGTGAGGTAGGTATCATCAGCTTTATAGATGGGGAAGCTGAGGTATTCAAAAGTGGCTCGTCTTGCTCTTCAACCTAAGTCTCTGGTTTTTAAACTCCAAATCCCTTGATATGTTTTAAGGCTTTGCTGCTTCATATCAGGATGATTCTAAAACTGTTTCAGTTTATTTGAATCCTAGTTTCAATGTTTTTCATATCTCCCACTAAAAAAAAAAAGTCTTACTTGTGCAATTACTTGCTGTGCAAATTCCTTTTTCTTGGAGGGCATCAATTTTGCTTTTTAAGGACTGTAGCTTTCTTGAAAGCCGAGGTCCGAGGTTCTGCATCATCAGAGGCCCTCCGCTGTGCCCTGAATGCAATGGACTTTGAGTAAAGTTTTGTTACTTCAGCACAGCAAGGTGCTGAAGAGTGCCTGATCCCAAGAGTTTAGTCTAGTGGGAGAGACAGATAATCAGACAATTATAATAGCAGGTGATGGGTGCAGATAGCAAACCTTGGTATCAGAGAGACTCCCTACTCTAATTACCTGTAACTCCCTTCAGAATGGCCCAAACTGCTTAAAAAGATTGATTAGTCGGAGTCTCCCAAGACCCAAATATGACATCAAAACACAGAATATAAAACCTTCCCTCCATCTCTGACGGGGCTCAAGATGAGTTCTCCCAGCCCAGGGTGGTTTTAAAGAATCAACCCACAGATGAAAAAAAATCGCAGTTTTTGTTACCAAGGCAGGATTTGTGCCTAAATTAGTTTTCTGGATCATAGTGATTCAGAGGAAGGATTGAATTTTGTCTCAAAATGGGCTTTTCTAACCTCTGCTTACTCTCTGATGTCAATGTGTAGATATTTATCAAAGTGCTGTATAATTTGTCGTGATTGGCCGGGAAGTCACTCATCAAAGGAAATTTACTGAACCTACCAATCACACACAGCCTAGGGTCCTTTTCAGGGCAGGGCAAAGAAATTCAAGTTGGGATCTGTGAAAGAATTATCCAGCAATTCAAGATTATTCAGTATCTATCTGTCCTACCTGATATATGCAACTAATAACACATACACTCTTCAGAAAACTGAAGGTAAAGAGATCAAACTGTAGAAAAGAACAAACATGAGTGAACTTCAGTCTGAGTGAGGACGTTGCCAGAGATTTGCATGTTTCTCAAAGCCTTTCCTCAGATCTCTGCAGGAAAGGAAATTGTGCGGGAGGGACGATAAAGCTTGTGGCTTTACACATCTCGTCCTTTAAGGCTACATTGAATTAAGCACTTGCTTGCTGCCAGAACGCAGAGAACTAGGTCACCCCGCAGACCAGAGAGCTTCCCAAGGTAGAACAATGGCTCTCACGGGAGTGGGGAGCCTCCAACAAAGATCACATTTAAGACTATTTAAAAACAGATGCTATTTGATATTCTCAACTAGTATTGAAAACATCTGGTAAAGTTTTGCTTAGAGATACTCCTACTGGACCTGTTTTTTTAAAATCAGTGATATTTGTAAATGATCATGTGATGTTGCAAAGGCAGTAACACTACAGTAGTTTTTTAAACTCTTAGAGGTTGGTTTTCTTAAGCAGGCTGAACGGGCTCTTTGTAATCGTGTTTAGATTATTGACTTATGTAGCAAATCCTTTCCCCTTTAAATAGTGGAAAACTCAATTCCATTTCATTGATCAAAAATGTCCAATTAGTGGATAGAGGTTGAGCAAATTTTACCCTGATTGTTACTTTGTTGCAAATTAAAACCAGCTCTTCTTATAAGAGCCTTACCTGGTTCCAAAGAAAAGTATCTCTTGCTGCAAAGAATCTACCCTTCACTTTTTGGAAGCTGTAGATTACATTACAGAAAATTACATGGAAAAAAATATGATTAGATGGGTAAATGTCACAGTATAGCTATTCCAGTAGATTTGAGGACATCAAATGCAACTCCAGCTTTACCACAATAGTCACAGGGTCAGGAATACCACAGAGTCTTTAATAATAAGCACAAAATCATGAAATGTATCCAATTTTAGGTGTCAGGTGAGAACGGTGGAGGTGTTGACCAGTATTTCAAACGGTGGCTTAAATCCCCTAAGAAGAGGGCAAGTGCTCTACAGAGTTCCTATTAACGAGTTGGGCGACTGACTTACTTCTTACTGAAAATTAAACCTTCTTACTGAAAATTAAAAGTATATGGTTCCCAAGGTTCCCTAAAAGAAAATCCTTGTGGAACGTCCAGGGTTGGAAGAGTCATTTCTTATACTATGACTTCTGAACTCAGAACATCATTGCTTTATTTCCTGCCCCACTCCCAACTTCATACAGCACTCTCGTGCCCCCAATCTCAGTAAGTCAGACTTATGGGCAGCAAACATCCATTAGGCTCTGCTGAGTTAGGAAACCATGTCCTAGTTGGCACTTGTGTTGTCAAGTTCATGTTCTAACTGATGGATTAGGGGAGTTGAAAGAAACTGTGTTGATTTTGGTTACTTAATGAGTTGTTTTTATGTGTGCGTGCTGTGGTTTCAAAAGCCGATGAAAAGAGAAACGACACTTTTTTCCCATGAAAAATCCAAAATTAGGGCAGTTAAAATATTGTTAAGAATAAAAGGCACAAGATTCCACTAATCAACCATGGATATACATTACTTATCTTTTTTTCCTGTATATTTAATGCAAAGATAGGAAACTTCTTAGTGTACGAAATTAAACATTAATGAAAGTGGCTGTTTTATAAAAAAAACACTGTAGATTTAACATAACAACTAGAGATAAACTAAATGCCAGTAAACATTTTGGAAATATCCACCAGGTTATAAAGGGTATTTGAACACGATAGTTCTCTCTGCATTAAAAAAAAAAAATCTCCTCTGGAGATTCAACAAATTTCTATTTTCATGATTATGTCTGAATCTTATGAAAAAAACCCAATGGAGTCTTTGGATTTTTTTTTTTACCATAGGCTTAACTTTTTCTTCTAAAATGACTCTCCTCATTAAAGAGAAAAGACACAGCTGTTTTCAAACTCATTGTTTCCTCATATTTCCTTCAGAATCCGTCCTAACCCCTGGCAGAGAGATGGTTTCCATGTGAGACTATGTGAACGAGGAACACTTCCTAATCTCCTGTAAGACCACATTTGTAAAACTACTCTTCAAATCACCCGTTGCAAAAGTTTTAAAATTGGGAATGATTAAGGCTGGGGCAAAGATTATCGTAATGAAATTTAATATAATAACAGCTTAGCAAACTTTAAAGGACGTTGTTTTAGGAGGATGTGCATTTTATAGCAATTATACGCAAGAAATGAATATTACACAGATGAGGCTGTGTATATTATCTTGCAAGAAAAAAAAAGGAAAAAAATAGGTTTGAATAAACGATTCAAAATTGTTTGAATAGTTTATTTCAAACAATACAGCTCTTCTCTGTGAAAAACTTTGTGCTCTTGGCCTATTACACTTTTCAATCAAGTAGGGATTTAAAAAGTGACCTTGCAGGCTTCCCTGGTGGCGCAGTGGTTGGCAGTCCGCCTGCCGATGGGGGGATGCGGGTTCGTGCCCCGGTCCGGGAAGATCCCGCATGCCGCGGAGCGGCTGGGCCCGTGAGCCATGGCCGCTGAGCCTGCGCGTCCGGAGCCTGTGCTCCGCAACGGGAGAGACCTCGGCACTGAGAGGCCCGCAAAAAAGTGACCTTGCAAGGAAGAAGTCTGGAACAAACTTGGTAACATGGAATGGAACCTCAGAGGTGTGTTCTGCTGCAGTAACAGAGAGTAAGAACATCCTTTTCATAAGCAAATACCCTTCAAGTTACAAATATTTCACAGTGAAAGGACTCTTTTCCCCTACTACAATTTAGCCTCTTCTCTGCTTTGCAGTCCCTCTAGGACAATGGATGAAATGTCTTTGTGAAACAGAGCTAGAAATAGTGATCCTTTGCTGCCCAGCAATGAGGAATAATATTTTTAAAAAAGCTTTCTAGTCCCAGGTAACAAATTCTCTAGAAAATTCCTGCATGAAAAATACAGTCAAATTCAAGTCCAAAGTCAGTAGATGAAATCAGTGTGGAAAGGTTCCCGCCACAGTCAAGGTTGAGGGTAATTAAGCAGAAGGGGTGGGGGGTGGGAGGGAAGACAGCGTCCCCTGGCATCCTGGAACCAGAGCAGGTGCAGAGCAGGTCAGGAGCAGCACAGGACTGAGGCCCAAGGGAGAAGACAAAGGACTTCTCTCCTCCTCCTGGGTCCCTTTCACTCCAGTTTTTATTTTCTAAATGAAATGACAGCTCACCTGAAAGTCTTTCAGGTTGGACTCTCTGGAAAGAAGTTTGCTTCTCCTTTGCCCTTCAATTCAATCTGTGTCCATGCTCAGTAAAAAAAATAAAAATAAAAAGCAAAAAACAAAAAATAAAACAAACAAATTTTGGGTCACTACATTTTCACTGGCCAACTTTATGTTTACACATTTCAGAAGAAAAACAAAGAATCTAGTGTTAGGGATTGTGAGTCCTATTTTCAAGTGTTCCCTTCTCTTCCTTGGATTTTTTCTAACAGAATTAAGTGCACCACAGGGAGGTCAGCTCGGTGCTTTGTGACCACCTAGAGGGGTGGGATAGGGAGGGTGGGAGGGAGATGCAAGAGGGAGGAGATAAGGAGATACATGTATACGTATAGCTGATTCACTTTGTTATACAGCAGAAACTAACACACCACTGTAAAGCAATTATACTCCAATAAATCCATTTTTTTTAAAAAAAAGAAGGGCTTCCCTGGTGGCGCAGTGGTTGAGAGTCCGCCTGCCGATGCAGGGGATGTGGGTTCGTGCCCTGGTCCGGGAGGATCCCGCATGCCGCGCAGTGGCTGGGTCCGTGAGCCATGGCCGCTGGGCCTGCGCGTCCAGAGCCTGTGCTCCGCAACGGGAGAGGCCACAACAGTGAGAGGCCTGCGTGCCCCCAAAAAAAAAAAAAAAAAAAAAAGAATTCAGTGCACTAGGGATGCACATATGATCCCGAACGTCGGGGTTACAAAGGAACTGGTCCGAAGAGACAGCTTAGCAGCAGTATGTGTGGGAGAGACCTAGTGGGTTGAGTTTCCTTGAAGCTGCATGAGAGGCAGCTATAAGGCTTGAGCCAAAAGTTATTTCCATCTCTAAGTGAACTACCAGAAGTACCATCCTGTCTCCCTGGGGCTGGTCCTCCTTCCTGTGTTGTACTGGAGTCTTGTTTTGGGTACCACACTTGGGCAGGGAGTTTGATAACCTTATTTATCCAGAGACCATAATTGCTCAGTCAGTGTTTGAAATGCCTAAAACCTGGTCATGAGAAGAACAGTTGAGTGAACTGGGGATGTTAGTGGGAGGACATGATTACTGTTTTCAAATCGCTTTAGGGATGTCATCTGGCAGAGAGATGAAAGATGTGTGTTTTCACTTCAGAGAACAGAATGAGGGCCAAACAGTGTAGAAGAACTACAGGACAACAGAGTTGAGTTCACCCAGGGTAGTCAGGTAGTAAGTTTCTTGTCACTGAAGTATTCAAGCAAAAGCTGGAAAGCTACTTAACGGAAATGTGGTTTGGTGCAGGTGGGTTGGAGTCAATGAATCACAAGACCCCTTCCAACTTTTTTTTTTAAATATTTATTTTATTTATTATTATTTCTTTTTGGCTGCGTTGGGTGTTTGTTGCTGTGCGCGGCTTTCTCTAGTTGCGGCGAGCGGGGGCTACTCTTCGTTGCGGTGCGCGGGCTTCTCATTGCGGTGGCTTCTCTTGTTGCAGAGCTCGGGCTCTAGGTGCATGGGTTTCAGTAGTTGTGGCTCGCAGGCTCTAGAGCACAGGCTCAGTAGTTGTGGTGCACGGGCTTAGTTGCTCCGCGGCATGTGGGATCTTCCCCCACCAGGGCTTGAACCTGTGTCCCCTGCATTGGCAGGCGGATCCTTAACCACTGCACCACCAGGGAAGCCCACCCTCCCAACTCTTGACAGTTGTTTTCAGGTCCTGAATAACACGCAGATCTAAGTTGGAAAACCATCCTTAGAAAATAACTTTTGGAAAGAACGTTGTATTTAGAAATATTCCCTCCAATATTCTTCAGAGGACCAAACTTCCCAGAAGGAAGAAGAATGCAGTGGAACTCTCCCTGTCTGGGGCAGGAATGCACACAGTATCAGATGACACGCTGTAAGGAGGCTATGTCATCTGAAGAATTACCCAGAAAGTGTGCTCCAACAGCTCAAGGAGCTTGAGCTAATACAAGACGTATGAGTGTCATTTAAGATGCTGGCTGCAGGCTCAGCATTTCCAGGTGTTAGTTGCCCAGTAAAATCATCCGTGCACATCCTAAGACACTTGAACCCAGGAGAAAGCAGCCGTCTGAACACATCCCCTGAGGGGCAGACATGGAAACAAACCTGCGTAGAACAAGTTCCTCTATTTTGACTGCTTCAGGGGGCTGGGGCTCATCTGACCTGGGGCTCTCTTTGTCAAGACGCAACTTATCTTAAGAAATGTAGCACAATTTCAGGTAATCACCTCGCTTCATCTGTGCTTTCTCTTCTGTGACACTAACATCACTGTCGCCTGACACAAGATGGTGCCCATGATTCCTGGGTGAATAAATGTAACCATGGAACAACTATACATTTTGGCTAATGTGGACAAAAGATACCAATTTAGATATAAATGGGTCATTGGCTTCATGTAAAGTCTACCTGTGCAGACAGGTGGAATGCACTATTCAAATGCTTGGCGATTCATTTCTGAATGAAGCCTCACTAAAAATAGAAATTTTCATGTTGTTTAGTTACTGGAGCCCAACTGAAGTAGCTCTCTTAAAATCAGTGTTTGTTTGGAGCCATCAAAAGTCCTTATTACTGACAAACAAAGGCACCAGAATAAGGGTACCAGGTAAATACAACTGCCAGGGAGAAATGAAAGTTCTAGATAGTTCAAGCTCTAAATCTCTGACTCACTGCTGTGAGAGGGTGGAGAGAAAGAGACAATAACTTTTCAAGCTGGGTATAAATGTAAAAAAACAACTGTACTTTTTGAAAATATAAAATCCCAAATGGCTAACGCTTATTAGATAAGTGAGTTTGTTGATTGTTCTTACGGAATCTGAAAATATCTCATGGTTTTTGACAAAGTTAAACATGCTTGTTCCTGTAGTTTTGGACTCCCTTTCTAAACTTCTGGATTTTACTTTCATTTCAAAGGAACAATTGAGGCATTGGTTTAATACAATATTTATTAAAGTGTTTTTATTAACAAACTTTCGCCAGAAAGTTCCGAGTGTGTTAATACAGCAGGCACGTTGGCTTCAATGTTTGGTATTTGACAGTCCACAGAACTGCACTTAACTCTCACAATCCTGCCACGATTTTGTGGATTGTTTGGGCAGGACCTATAACCAGCCTCCCCCATTAAATGGTTAAAGATGAATTGGGGTTCATTCTGACTCAAGTGTTCTGAGTTTACGATGACATCAGTCTGTGACAGGCCTGGCTCCACTTGCCTTTCTGCCTTGTCGGTCGGACTCACTGAACTGGAGTCCTTGTTTGCAGCCCCTCCACTGCCCTCCACGTTCCCGATGTCTCTGTTTTTACAGAGTCCCCTTTGGTGCGTCTCAGGAGCACAGCATGCTTTGTGTGAAGCTCCAGCACTTCTGCAGACCAATGACGACATCTCTGCCATCTTTGGAAGTTGCTCTTCTAGGCTCTGAAGACTGTGTACGCTGGTCTTACCGAGTTTTTCTTGGGCCTGAATGTGCTGACCCGGGTGGTGGAAAAAACTCCTGGGCAGAGAATTCTGCATTCCAGGAGGTTTCACTCTGCCCTGTAGGCAGGGACAGTGGTGGATGTGTGGGATGGGATGCACGAAGCCCTCGGGGGCTTGGTGTGCAGCCTTCAGAGGGGCCAGGCCGTTCTGGACATGCATGAAGCTGCTGGCAGTCGGAGCGCACTGGTGGCACAAGCAGTCACCCATCTGCTGGCAAGACGGCAGGCCATATTTCAAAGGTTGGTAGGCATTTGGGCAGCTACATCTCTGATTCAGAGAGAAGAAGTGACACATGGTGTGCTGTTCAAGACAGGGCTGCAACAAGGCAGAGCTGGCTTCATTTTTGGTGCTTTGGTTGAGTTCGCTGTTGTAAGTTGTGTGTACAGGCATCCCTAACTTCTTTGCCTGGCTGCTGAAAAATTCAGAGCAGATGTGGGTCTCTTCATAAGTGGTCTTCTCGGAGGCCATACAGCTGTGGGCTGCCAGAGGTTCTAATTCGTAAAACTCATGCTCCATTTCAGCTTTTTGGCCCCTGGGATCTAAGTGATAAGCATTCACAGTGTGTGTCTTGCTTTGTCCCTTGTCACCAGGACTTGTCGACAAGGTGTGGGAGAAGGCACTGCACTGGAGTTTTTTGGGTAAAGGAATCTGACCACAGGTGCCCTGCGGCCCAAGGCACCGGCACATGCACTGAAAAAAGAAGGTGGCAAAAGCCCAGCTGATACACATGATGAGCATCATGAAGGTGCCCAGCTGGGTGTAAGCCAGAACCGTGGAGGGCATCATCATGGCCCCAGCCACGAAGGTGGTGAGAGCGGCCATGGCGATGGCAGAGCCCATGCGGCTCAGAGAGAAGATCACCTTCCCTTCTCGGTCGGCGTCCGGGGCCAAGCGGTAAGCAACCCCATAATGGACGGCAAAGTCTACAGACAGGCCGACCGCAACCGAAATAGTGACCGACTCCAAAACGTTTAGCTCCCAGCCCAGCAGGACGAGAGAACCAACGGTGACAAATATAGTTCCGGCGATCGAAATGATGGCATAAAGGCTTATGATGATGTTCCAAGTTGTAAGCAGCATCACGCTAAAGGCCACGGCCACCGAGAGCCCCATGGCGATGAGGGTGCCATCGGAGAGGCTGTCCTGGAGGTCATAGAACTCCAGATTGCTGACAAACCAGCCGTGGCTGAGGCCCTCGGGTGCAGAACTCAGCTCGTTGGAAATCCACGAGTCCACCTCTTTATAAAACTGATGCATCTTTTCATAAGCCAGTGTGAAGAGGTAGGTGCTTTGGAACTCTAGCACGACTGCCCTGATGGTATCATTGATATCAAACCTCGGCCCTGGGGTTTTGCTATCCAAATGGTAGCCCGTACTCCTCTCTAGCTCCATGATGGCTCTCTTGATGCACAGTTCGAAAATCTCTTGCTTATAGGGGAAGCTCCAGTGGCTGCAGCACGGGTACAGGGTAGGCTCATCGCAGTCCTGGTTTTCCATCCACTGCTTGAAGGTCTCAATGAAGCAGCTGGTGAAGTCCTGTTCGTCAGTCTGGTGAAAGAATGTCTGATTTCTCAGTTTTTGACAGAACTGCAAAATCCAGACCTGGGAAGCTGGGCTGGCGATGTTAAAGCCGCTGTCTAAGGTCAGCTTCCCTTTGCTCTTAGGGTTTAGGGGGTTGCCATTGTCTTCTGGGGACACACCCCAGATGACCGTGATGGGCATGTGGAGCTCCTCTCCGTGGTGGACGCGCTCGAACATGAAAAGCTTTTTGTACTCGGCGTCGTAACGTTCAAAAGGGTGGGACGACCTGAACACCTGGAACTCGGACAGCTCCAAAGAGGGCAGCTTCATCTTTGGGTTTATGCAGACGATGTAGGCCCCGCCCACAGTTAAGGCCAGGAACCAGACCAGCCATAGGTAGCGAAACTTAATGACGATGCACGGCAATACTTTTTCAAAAAAAATTCGAGACGCTTCTGAAATGGCAAAAAGGACTTTGTGGCACTTCTGACAGGCCACCGTCCAGCAGCTTTTGTTATCGTATATTTGCTGCTGGGGCTTCTTGAAGCAGCTGAAGATATTGAGAAGATACCGCTCGTGCAGGACAACCACGGCCGGAAGCCAGGTGACCATCAGAACGTAATTCACCAGTATAGCTGTCCCCGCATATACCCCAAAGCATCTGATGGCTGTGATATTGCTCACATAGTTAGCGTAAAAGGCAGCCGCTGTGGTAAAACTGGTGACGAACATGGAGAGGGCGGCGTGTTGCAGCGTGATGCTCACTGTCTCGGAGGTTTCCGCGTGAGGCTTGTCAAATTTGGTGTAGTTCCAGACATCACACAGGACAAAAGCGTCATCCGCTCCAATGCCCACCAAAATAATGAGTGCGGTGAGGTTCATAAAAGGGAAAAATTCAAAGTTAAACACCACGCGGTAGAGAAAATAGGACACAATCAAGGAACTGATGATGGCGAACATGGTCATCAGAGTGATAAACATGGACTTGGTGTAGACACACATGACCGAAAGGACGATCACGATGGCGATGGCAGGATACACAGTATCCATCAGAAGATAATCCTGAAACAAGCTGTGTTTGATCCCAAACTCAATCCCGGTGACGGTGGTGACGCCGTCAGAAGCGTTCCAGTTTTCGAAGTTGTCCAAGTAAATGTTCATCATACTCTCCCCTTTCTCTGTGGGCGAGAAGAGCATGCTGTACTTTAAAGCGGGTCTGTAGTCGGCTGTCTTTGGGGCCATAAAGTCTTTATCCACCAAGTAGTGGAGGATCTGGTACACAGCGTTGTACTTGGTACATTTCCGTGGCACGTTGGTGCACTTGAGCTGGTCCTTCCTCCGGGCCGCCATGTCCCAGCAGTCTGGCTCCAGGGTACCGTTCTGGTAGTGTTTGGCGCAGGTCCGAAGTAGCTTCAAGGTATGAGAAACGTCTCGCTCGACGATTTTCTGGCAGGATGATCTGTTGTTCAGAATAGCGATGTAGTTCCCCAGCGTCCAGCTGGGGCAGCAGGAAGCAGCCGTGGTCCTCTGGCACAGATCACCAAACCGGGGATGAGATCTGATCTGCAGAGACAGAGACACGCGGAAGAACTGACGTTTAAAATCAGTTCACAGAAAGGTCTGAATGACGGTGGCCTTGAGGGACAGGAAAGTTACAGAAGTTATAGAATCATCCTCTGAATTAGGTACCAGTTTGAACACAAGGTGAGTTTTCCCCCCAGATCTGCTCTCTTCTGCTGCAGAAGGCTCACTAGGTTACTTCATTTTGAACAACGAACTCCTATTTGGGGATGACATACAAGTGTGAAACAATTTCAATCAATGCCAGTTTGGTTTCAAAAAGGAGGTAAAATTAACACCTCTTTAGTAAACAAGCCTTTTCAAAGTCACTTTAAAAAGCAATAAAGTGGATAGGCTGTGAAGCTTATGTATGTCTACCTATGGGATTAATTAAGAGAACAATTGCCCAATTGATATATAAAACGAATTTGTGGCTTTGCCTAAAATTTCTGGTAATCAGCGTGAAATTTTTGGTGACAAAGGTACTATATTTCAATCAACTTGGAGGCAAAGATGATAGTCTCTAGATAACGGTCAGACTCAAAAAAGTGATTCTGGTAATATCAGAAGCAGTGATGCCAAAGACGCATGAAAAACCTGGAATAAAATTGTTTCCTGATACATGAGTAGAGGGGGAAAATGTTTCTAAATTAAAATTATATGTGTGTATATATATATATATATACATATATATGATTTTAAATAAACATACACAAGTAATAAAATACTTCAATAGGAATTTAATTATTTCTTCCACATCTTTCAAAGTTTATTCAAGTTGGCTAACTCCCCCTTTTGGGGAATGTTCTGTTTTGGTAAACAGGGGTCTGCTGCATATTAGTAAGTATAACAATTCTGGATTTAACGTGGATAGTATTTCATTTAGAACACTATTTCTGGAGAAGGCTTTCCTTCTTATGGCTGTTCTTGTTATAGAAAATTGAAATTTGTTCCAATGTCAAAGCTGGCATTGCTAAGATTAGAGTGAAGCCTGCACAATCCCATCATCTTAAAAATCTGTAAGTTACAAATGGCCCCTCTTCCCTGAGGGTGAGAATAAGAAATACCCCCCTGCTCTTGAGCCTGTCCAGAGACTTCTCCGGAAGTGCCAGGGCTAAAGACGACCCACTCCTATCACTTTCCCTCATCTCTATTTACCAAAGGTTGTTCCAGGGAAGAAACTCCAAAGTTCAAGAAGGGCATGAGTATTCTTTTTTTTCTAATAAGATTAAAACCACCCTTTCCCTTTTATTGAAGTAGGCTTTATCAATCACGTGTTGAAATATTTTCTCAAAGTAGAAGAGAAGCTGGCACAATTCACCTCTTTAGAACTTAGACTTATCCAAGAACCAAGTTACTTATAACTTGGCTATGAAGACACGTTACTGGGACTTATTCTGCAGGGGCAAGGTGTAGATGAAAGGAGATTGGCCACGTATTGTGAATTGCCGAAGTTGGGTGACCTGAACATAGGGATTCATTCTACTATTGCCTCTGTTTGAAAATTTCCATAATAAAAAGTTGGGTGTTTTTTTTTTTTTTAAGATACTCTATTGGGGGTAAAGAAAAATGAGTCAAAGGGTTATTATACAAGTGTACTAAAATAATGTTGATCTTAACAAAGGTTTAATTTTTAAGCTCATTTTTAAAGAGCGATAATTACTTGACATTTCATAAAATAGGATAATTAATATTTAATTGTTTCTAGGTTAAAATATTCACATGTGCTAACTCAGGGGAAACTGAACCACCTAATAAATAATAGGAAACCCTGGAATAGCATCTCTCAGATAACCAGGTTTACCCCACAAAGGAATAACAGGCAAGTCCCTGGGGTCAGCCTGGTGAACTGAAAGAAAGGTAACGCAACCCCAATGTCTGACAGTTTTCAGATGGAAGAAAATGAACTGTATCCATTACGAAACCCACTATCAGCTAGAAGGACCATATTTGTACTTGCTCAAATAACCAAAAGCCAAAGATAAAGGAAATAGGGTTGCCAGCTAAAACTGGAAATGAAAGCACAGAATTCTGTCCTTGAATAACCCTTTCAAAGAACTGCAGGGGTTTTTTATGTGTGTATCTGACCAAAGATTTAAAAGTTGGACACGACAAACACAGACCAAATACTACTTTGATGGCTGCTATCAAAAATAAATGCTAATGAGCCTCTGGAGGGCCAGTCCTCACATTCAAAGGTGATGGCTGATGTACAACCTTTGGAAAACAGTTTCTGAGGACTCTTTTACAGGGTAAGAAATAAGGACAGAGAGAAGACATTTATCCTGAGTTGGATGCCAGTGCCCTGTATCTAAAGGAATGGAGCTCAAGGATTGTCTAGGCTTTCAGGGAGTATGTCCCCATCCATCCATCCATCCATCCATCCATCCATCCATCCAGAAGGAAAAATATTTATTGAGCACCTATCAAGACAAATAAGGCAAAGTGGTCCTGCCCTCAAGTGGCTCACAGTGAGGCAGGGAAATCAGACAAGAAAACAAACCGTTACAATTCAACATGAGAAGCAGCATATTATGCGTAAGGGTCTATGTGAACCTGTGGACAGAGTGCCAAGGTCTGTAAGTGCGATGGGATAACGGCACAACTTAGTCATCTGGGACTGAGATAACTCAACACAGAGTCATATTTTATATTGTGGGGCTTGAGGAGCTTGGCAAGCAGGTGTATCTTTATGCAGAAGGCAGCTGCATCTTTGCCATATTCTTGGGAAAGGGGATTGACAGGAATGATTTAAAAATCTTTGAAGTTTATAAAAATAAGGATGGAGTTAACAAGAGCAATTTCTTGCAACTCTTATGAGGAATGCCCTTTTCATTCTAGGTATTCGCAAACAGGAATTTTAGGGATCATTTTGCTTATGTGGTGATAACACGTCTTTGCACACTTCCCTAGTTAGATAGTAGCAGGGGTGGAGTTGGCTTCAAATAAGAGTAAAGGAAGAGGAGAGAAAAAGAAGAAACCAGCAGGGTTTTAAATGATACCTTAACTTTCAAAACTAATGGCCAAGTTGGAGATATGTTAAGAAGCTAAGGGAAGAAAAAAGGGAAGAAAATTAAGCCCTTAATACCAGGTTCAATCAACTGCTAGACACTCCTTTCCCACGTGACCAAGTTCCTCATGTACTAAAAGTTGAAGGGAGCCTAGAGAGGAAGAAGAAAGCAAGGGCTCCACAGCTCTCTTTAAAACAAGCATCAGGAAACACATTTCTGGGGTCCTTTAAGCGTGTGAGGGGGACATTCCAGCTGTCCACAAAAGCTACCCGAGTAAAATGGGTCTTAGTCACCAAATCCCTTCTACAAGCTGATTCCTCTGAGCTCCAACATCTACACTATGCAAAGACTAAGAAATAGGGTAAAGGGCTTCCAGCAGAGTCAAGATTAGAGACACACACACTTCTTTGTTACTAATGACTCTCTGCCAGTGTGTCCCGTAGGAATGTCAAAGTGCAGAAAAAAGTAGTGAAGGAGATCAGGGGAGTCAACTGAGGCTCCTTTTGAAAGAGTCTAAAAAAAGACCCAAGCATTTCTGTGAGGAGGTAGACGAGCATCAGAAACAGAAGCTCTTCACTCTGGAAACCAGCGCGCATCTGAACTATGAGTGTAAGTGGCATGTAATTTAAATGGGATCTGGAATTTGAACTCAACGTATTATCAACACAGGCAGGCGGCCACTGGAAGACCTGGTCTCGTGACATTACACTGATTACCAGATGCTTTCTGGAGTCAACCCACCAACAATTAAGCTCGTCTGCTCTGTACCATTTGGTGTGTGTCCCATTCAACTTGATAGTTGTTAATAACTAAGTGGTTAGGTACAATAGCTAGGATTTGAGGGGGGAAAAAAGGGAAAGACTGCCAAGTAGCCTCAGGACACATTTTGCTCAAACCGCCGTAACAAATAAAAATCCTCAAAGGGTCTTGAGCTGGGAGACTCAGAAAAGTACAGTAATAATCTGAAATCTAAACTGTTGACCAATAGTTATTATTTAAGATATCACTGAATACATTATCTCTATGAGAAACATATGTTATTCTGGGTTCATAGTAGAGTTTGAGACTAGAATACAAGGGCATTTGCAACTGGCAAAAAAGTATTTCATTTAAAAAGTTAAAATTACAACCATGCTCCTTGAGGTAGTATTTGGGGCCTTGATTCTGTTTATTCATTTATTGGTGTGGAACTACAATTGGCTTGACCATTCATTCAGATGTACGTGTCTTGGGTCTGTTCCTCAAATTTTCACAAGAGGATCACAAATTGTTACGTTCTTGCCAGGGATTACAGACTTGAACTCACAGCTATCCAATCCTTATTATGAGCCCAGTAGGAAAAAAAACTCAGACAAGCAGATAGCTATTCTTTTCGATAGCCTAAATTTTGCAAATGCATCAAAACAGATAACTAGTGGGAACCTGCTGTATAGCACAGGGAGCTCAGCTTGGTGCTCTGTGATGACCTAGACGGTGGGGGAGAGGGGGAGGGAGGTCCAAGAGGGAGGGGATACATGTATACATATAGCTGATTCACTTCATCGTACAGCAGAAACTAACACAACATTGTAAAGCAGTTTTACTCCAATAAAAAAAAAATGGTGTTATTCCAAGGTCACAGGTCCATCGTGAGAGAAGTAAAGCACCCAGCATAAAGCCTTGCACATCGCAAGTGCTCTACATACACACTACTGTGGAGTTAACTCTCTATATGAGAAGGGTTGTAACCCACAACAAGAAGTATGTTCATAGCTTCTAGATAACCTACTGGTAGCTGTAGAACAGAAGAAAATATGACAAATAAAACTTGACCACTGATGAAGCAACTTTGGGTTGTTTACAGATAGTTTGCGACTTCGGTCTATTTGGAGATGCACAGAGACAAGATGTCACTCACAGAAAATCCCGATATCCTAATCAATGCAAAAGTTATTGTCAAAATATATAAAGAGCCTTTCAGAATGAAGAATAAAGTCAGGAGATCTGGGTAAGCCACTCAGTTCTCAGAACGTACTTATATCAGCACAATGAGATGCTGGTCTGTGGGTTATCTCAAAGAGTCCTTTCTACCTCCTGTTCCATTAAGAAGCCCTGTTGATAGAACAGGTCATTGCACTGGATTGTCAGTCTAGCTCTCAGCAGGGCATGTGATTAGATTTTCAACTGACCAGTGATTTTACATTTTAGAATTATGCTAAGAACACGAGTTCCTTTTCTACCTGGTTACTGTGCTTGGGCAAGGCCATTAGTGACATCAGACAGCAGTTTCTACTTGGAGAAACTACCTCTGAACACAAGAAATTGACAGCTCTTCCAAGCTCGGTAGGTGACTTTACACTTTCTGGTGCTGTCTTCTTGCATCTTTCTGTCTTGTAAAGCAGCAAGGTGTTTAGAGTTCAGAACAATCTGGATTGGATTACTTTGGCCATTTCCATAGATACTGTATTTATGCCCTTTCCTGTCCCCTTTCCCAGCCTGTGCCCTAAATTTTCCTTTGAGGTCATCGGCCCAAAGGACCCATTGATTGCCAGAAAGGTGAGCATTTCATTGCATAATTAAGATGCTGACAATCGCCTCAGGGGGAAAACGGAGTGAACAATGAAACTAGATTAGGAAGATAAAATACAACAAAAGAAGAAAAAAAAAAGGCTTAACTATTATCCTGAAAGGAAATAAGCTGTGAAATAATACAAAAGACTATCATGGACAAAAACATGAGTGGGAAAGAAAAAGAGTTCTTTATTAAGGAAGATGGTTTGTTTTAAAGGTGGGGAAGCAGAGACACTTTGATCCTGGGATCCGAAAGAATGCGAAGCCACTCTGCTGGTGTTTACTCCTCGGTAGGTAAGCCACTTGAGTGCTTTCATCTGATCAGGCACCAGGGTCAGCAGTAAAAGGAGTTTCAAAAGTATAACCTTATTTGTGCTAAACATATTTCAGTTTTACTTTACATACCCTTGAATTATCTACATTGCACATTGATTTAATTGCAGGTAAATTCCACAATGTCTCCCCTCCAGCTGAAGTAAATACTACTCTGGAATATCGGTCACCTGGTGATAGGAGAAAAAAGAAAAAGGGTTATAAATTATTCATTTATTTCAGAAGACTCTGCGTTCAGAAAGAATTCAAACTGGGAAACCACCTGGGAATTCATTAGCAGTAGGGAATCCTGTCTTTCATTAAACTCCAGGAGAAAAATGTAAAAAAATTTTAAAGAGTAACGCTAGAACATTACTTTAGCTCAAAGCCTTTGTCTACTCACTATATCTTAAAAATCGTAGAAGTTATGTAACATATCTAGTTCTGATCAGACTGTAATTAGGAAGAGCAACCCATAGGAACTTTCAGCAGAAAATCAACTGAACGCCTCCCTCCTAATTTCACAACACATCACCCCAATGGTATATAAAATCAAAGAATGGTGCACCAGGGAGTATCAAGAATGGATTATAAGGATGTTCTCTTTGGCAGCTAACTAGAGAGCAAAGACGGCAAGTGATCAGCTTAAAAGCACTAAAAACAGTCAACTAAACACAGAACGCTGGCCAGGATCGCAGACCTACTCCTCATTCTGGTTGAGTGTTCAGAGTTCTAGAAAAAACATTTTGAAAATTATACTAATACAAAATATATTTCCGAATAAGGGAGGCTGTGTGATATCCTGGAAGGAGCATGGTCTTTAGAGTTAGAACTGGGTGTAACCAGGTTCTGTCATCTACTAGCTGGATGATCTTAGGCAACTAACAACTTTTCTGAGCCTCGGTTTGGTTCCTCATCTGTAAAATAAAGACAGCAACACTTTCCCAAATAGGTGTGAGAATTAAATGAGGTACTGAAAAACGGGTGCTCAGTAAGTACTGTTTCTGCTTCCTCAGCCATTAAAAAAAATTAATATGAACCAACTGAAACAGAGTAGATTCATTTTATAGGATCTAAAATGCCTAATGGTGCTGACAAAGAAAATCAATTTGCAAATTTATGAATAAAGCTTTATTACATGAAAAACTTCAGGGTCACGAAGTTTTCTTTAGTAAACTCTTGTCTTCAAGACAAATAAAGACCCTGAGGATTGACAAGATCTAGAAACATCAAAGACCCAATCAGGTCCTCTAGTGATCTAAGAAGATAGGGAAAAAACAAATTTTAGAAGGATTTTCAACAACAACAACAAAAAGGTGAAACCAGAAGAGCTTCAATGTTAATATTCACTTAATCAGAAACTGGAGTTATTGCAATTCCTCATCCGTAACCATGAGGGCTAATCAATGACTTTCAAACTGACACATGTTTCCTTGAGGCCGTGAACTACTCCTTCCTGGCAGCTGCACAGAGACCAGGCTGACTCTAGGCTACAGCGAATTTTATTTCGTGAATTTGCTGCCAACATTTAGAGATCTGGTGATTCCACATTGAAATCTGGATTCCTGGCCTCTGGGAATTTCTTACAATCTTTGGGCCCTCGTTTTTTTTTTTTTTTCAAGGTCACATTCTGCTGCATTCTCCTCAATCACCATCACTTCCTGCATTCTTAACCCAGCTCACTTTTCTCATTCATATATGAGCTAGGTCCCTGAGGCATTCAAGCTTTGGACCTCTGGACTTTATTTTGTTCATCTCGCTACCTGTAATGTCTAATGACAAGGCTGGCACAAGAAGGCTATTAATATAGGCTTTTTGAATGAATCAACAATGTAGATATAAATTTTTGATAATACTGTAGATTATGTCAGGGTTCAATCCAAAAAATGTACAAGGAATTTTTTAAATGTGTTGAGATTTGGGGCAAGGTCAAGAATTTTATAAGATTTATATCTTTCTTAAAACCGAATATAACTCAGTCATCTCTCATTAATTTTTAATTTTAGGTAACTAAATTCAGATTAGTGGTTGACTGACCTAGAGAAGTAAAATTACAAGTTAATTAGGCTAAAACCCCTTTAAGCACGATAGAAACAGTGAAGCTGTGTGACCAGCCACCTACTCTTGACAGTCTAGGTTATCAATCATGTTCAATCCCAGGAAACTCTGAAAGGTTTGTCATCTACGAAGCCACTCACTTGGAACGTCACAGAAAAAGCTGTCCTTGTGGAAGTTCCAGTCAACTTCTCTTTTCTCTCTTTCATAATGATCATCTGACCATCTATCATCCCGATGGCTGAAATGGAACACAGTTTGATCTTCAATCAAGTCCCCACTATTTCAAGGCTGAGAAGCCTACTGGTAACAATACAACCTCAAAGTCATGACCTATGAAGCGCTTGATATTGTCGGAAGAATGAACATAAGCAGCCAACATTAATCTTCTCACTTCTGAAAAAGGAAGAAAAACCCCAAACCCTCACTAATATACAACAAAATCTTAAAAGACAATGACAATTTCAACAAATTCAGTGCAAAGATTTTGAGCCACACATTTTAGATGTAATCTTTTTGCTCAGGCAATGTTTAAAAGTGGAATTCGTTAGCAGTGGTTTGTCTAAAAGTTAATAAATGATTACCTTTTGGCTTGTTCATCTGCATATTTAAAGGGGTAATTTGCTAATGTTGCTTTGTATCCTGTATTTTTCACCATGTTATTCCATGTGACCAGTCTCTGGCCTATTGCAGTCCCTCTTGGTTCAAAACCCTAAGGCAAAATATTACAAATTCCCATTAGTGTACTTCATTTCAGGCTAAGTATAGTTATAACAGCTTGGGAAGGCAATGTCAAGGTGATGTATAGCTTTCAACAGAAAATATACACGTTCCTCACAGCTACTCCAGAGGCGAACTGCATTAAGACAAGATGACTTGACATAATAATGATCACCTATTTACTGTGACAAACAGTTTGATTCTTTGGTATGTTACATGTCTCAGGAAAGAGGAAAAAAAAACTTATCTGAAGCTTCTCTTCCAAATTCATACCTGGCATTTATTTTTATGTTATAAAAAAATCATGGTCAAATTAAATTGTGTTATGCATGCAACAGTGTTTTACAAAGAGTTTATCATTATCCTTGCTCATACTTTCCTCACTATTCCACTTCTGAGGGACATTTACTTAAAAACAGACCCTGCAATCTCTCAGTAATACTGAAATTCCTTTAACGTCTTTGGGAAAAAAGGTGACACTCAGTCTTCAAGACTTTTTGAAGACGTTTTTACAGTCTGCAGATTCTCCAATTTTTTACTTTTTAGTTTAAACATGGAGACCAAGAAGCAAATTTCCAGATTTTTGATGGTGAGCAAGTTACCTGACCCCTTTTAAGAACCTGAGAATACAGACATGTCTCTACTTTTCAGAAAGAGAATTGTATACTTACTGATGGCTTGAGAAGGTTTTTAAAACAGATGGGATACTAAATAACATAATGCAACATGTCTTAAAATACTTAATCTTTTGAGATGATTGAGGGCTAAAGAAAATAAACAGATTCTACTGGTGCAATTCTCCTTACCAGCAATGGATCAGAGAAATCAGGAAGCTCTGGCACTAATACTCCAACCAAGGCACAGACCACGATGAACACAGTGCACATGCCCAAGACAACCACAGGCCAGTCTGCTATCAGGGCTGCATAACTACAAAAGCAGAGAGAGATCACAAAGAAAGCCTCTTAGAAGCAGAGTAAAGTTTTTTTTGCTACCTAAGAGAGCAATTTGTTAAATCTTCCTATTTCAGACCTAGCACAGGTATTTATCAGTAAAAGATCTCATGAGATTATAAGCATTTACGCATAATTGTAGTAGAAAATTGGAAGATCACTGTCCTCTCATTATTTGTGATAAAGTAGCAGTGGTCAGATGCTACAGGCTATTGAGAGTAAGAATAATTCCTGACAAATAACATTTCACTGCTACATCTGTGCCTGGGAAAAAGAAGCTCTTAAATCTACACTTTCTAAGTGGAAAGAAATATATTTTAACAGAAGCTCCATCCTCCTTGCAGTCTCTTTCAGAACTTTTGTTTCTCCAGTTATTCCTTTCTCCCTACTTTTACTCCATCAGTTCTTGAAAAAGAGCTCAGCCCATAAACAGGTTCAGGTAGTGTAAGTCATAAGAATAACCAAACCAAACTGAAACCTCCCCATAAACCTGTTAACCTTCCATTTAGCTAAAACTTTAATGAACTTATCCACTAGACTGTGAGCTCCATGAGGGCAGAGACTATTGATTGACTGACTGATTGATTTAGTGTAGTATCAGTGCCTAGAACAGTGCCTTTTAAAAGGTGCTTGGTAACTATCTATTGATTAGATGAATGAACACCCATGTATGTACCTATCCTCCCTTCACTCTCTAATCACCACAGGCTGGCTTTAGTTTCTTACTACGCCTCAGAAACTCCTCTCTGTTACCAAATCCCACCATTAAGCCATTTCTTCCAACACCCTTCCCACACCCTCATTCACCACCTTCCGCTGAAATATCTGTTTCTGGGCCCTTCCATAAGATCCTGGACCATGCCTTCCTAACCTGATGCTTCCAGATCTCTATAAGAACTGAGTGCTCCATAGAAGTTGACTAGACTGAATTTTTCTAAAATTCAAAATGTATTCTGCCGGGCTTCCCTGGTGGCGCAGTGGTTGAGAGTCCGCCTGCCGATGCAGGGGACATAGGTTCGTGCCCCGGTTCGGGAAGATCCCACATGCCGCGGAGCAGCTGGGCCCGTGAGCCATGGCTGCCGAGCCTGTGCGTCTGGAGCCTGTGTTCCGCAACGCGAGAGGCCACAACAGTGAGAGGTCCACATATCGCAAAAAAAAACACACCAAAAAAAACCCCAAAATGTATTCTGCCAACTTCAGATTTCTTGAATTTTTATTAGAGAAAAAATGAAACATTTAACTTGTGGACAATTATTCTCAAATTCTCAACAGTGTTATTTAGCACACTGGGCTGCTCTGATGGCTATTTCTGGCTCATTTGAAATAGGCTTCTTGCTCATATACTTTGAGTTTTTCTTCAAAATCATGCCAGCAGTTTAAAGAAAGCTAGTGGCTCTAACCATTATTCTGAAAAAAACTACGATATGTCTCTAAGAATAGACGGCTGGTTTTTATATTCTGATCTCTCAAATTCATAGATCTGCCTTTGCGGAGATATTCAAATTAAATTTTAATAAGGAAGTTAAAATATAACATAATTATGCGTTAAGGGAGCACTCGCACAGGCATTTTTCATTATTGTTCTTTTATTTATTTATTTTTGCTGTGTTGGGTCTTCGTTTCTGTGCGAGGGCTTTCTCTAGTTGTGGCAAGCGGGGGCCACTCTTCATCACGGTGCTAGGGACTCTCACTACCGCGACCTCTCTTGTGGCGGAGCACAGGCTCCAGACGCGCAGGCTCAGTAGTTGTGGCTCACAGGCCTAGTTGCTCCGCGGCATGTGGGATCCTCCCAGACCAGGGCTTGAACCCGTGTCCCTTGAATTAGCAGGCAGATTCCCAACCACTGCGCCACCAGGGAAGCCCTCATTATTGTTCTTTTAAAAGCAACCTTAGGAAAATAAAGAATAATAGCCTGCACCCACTAGGAGTTCCAGTTGCTCTCATGCTTTACATAGATTATCATCTCATATAATTCTCACAACAACTTTATGAGATGAAACTGAGGCACAGGCAGGCTAAATAACTTGTTCAACGTCACAAGCTGGCCCAGCTCATAAAACAAGCACGTCCTGGGGGCGTAATGTACAGCATGGTGACCATAGTTAATAATACTGTATTACATACTTGAAAGTTGCTTAGAGAGTAGATCTTGAAAGTTCTCATTACAAGAAAGAAAAAAAATTGGTAACTATGTGTGGTGATGAATGTTAACGAAACTTATTGTGGTGATTATTTTGCAATACATATGAATATCAAATTATTATGTTATACACCTGAAACTAATATAATGTTACATGTCAATAATATCTCAAAAGAAAAAAAAGGTCACAAAGCTAGGAACCTAGGTAGTCTGGTTCTAGAGTCTGGCCTCTTAACCACTATGATATCATCTCTTGCTTCAAACACAAGAGAAACAGAAAACATCAGGAATAAGCTAACTTGCCACAAACAGATGCTTCCCCAAACTGTCATCTGAAAATTAAATTCCTAAGCCACACTAATAGTTAATTTCTCTATGCAAAATCACCTAGACCCAAAGGACTTCAAGTTTGAACACTATTCACTGGACTGTAAATTCTGCATTTAAAAACTCATTAAGGAAAAATTATGCTAGATAAGATGGAATAACTTTTTAAGAACAATTCTGAATGTAATGAAAACAAATAAATCACAATAGGCTGATTGTTGTTGTTCAAATGTAAACACCAAGTGGTCAGAAGCGTTCGTATTTCTAGAACACACCCAAAGCTTATATTCGCTATACTTCATTTCCTCTTCTACCAAATGCAAACTAAGATGAAAGTAACCGGTTTGAAGCAATAAAGTCCTTTGTCAATATCCCATTTGAGACTTTCTGTTCATTGCTTCAGACTTAAAGAGTCCTTTACATTTTAGACTTTTAAAATATCAGCCCTATGAAATGAAAATGGCCCCAGGCTTACACAATTACTCATTACACTTTATGTTAAATGGATCAATTTTCTTTCAAATGAACCAGAAGTTATGCATTTTTACCTACAAACATGTTATCAATAGAGGGCAGTGGGCCCCAAATTGCTTAGTTTTCATACTGTGGTTTAATTTACCCATATAATGACTTTTTGTTTGTGTTCTTGAAGAATCTGCACACATGCATAGCAACCTTCAAAACCTCATTCAATAATTGCTTTTTCTTGCCTTTGAAAACATTTGGTTTTGATTTTACAGCACTGCTCTATACCATATCCATGCATTGACTACATATGGAAACTTTACGGCATTAGTGATTTCGGCACATTTCTTCCAAACACGTTTAACCTTACTATATTACAAGTCCACTTCCTCACAAAGCAGATGTTTCACGTGCTAACCTTTCCTAGAGACAACTGTTCGCACTTAAGAAATGGAATCACCATCCTGAGGACATAAAGCACCATGGGGGAAAGCCCCAGCTACTCTGAGTAAATGTCATTCAGACAAGGGTTTCTCCTAAATAGCACACAACTGCTGAGGCTATTTGTGCTTCCTGCTGTCTGTTCTAAGATGTTGCGTAACTATGGGCACCACGTGGGAAACAAAAGTTTCATGTATAATACGAAACCCAGACGATGGTTGTAATATTAAGGAAAAAAATCTAATAAAGCAGGAAAACTGGAGAAGTAAAGGAAATTAAAAATGACCTATAAATTTTATCGCTATATTTTTTGGCTAATTCCCTTCATGGTGAGTCTGGGTTCCAGGTACACATTCTAACTAAGTTTAAATTTGAATAAAGAACCTGCACATGCTTTTCTGGGCATTGGAAGAATTTTCCAAAGGACCACTCTTCTCACTATAGTATGTTCCTCTGTGTACCATGTAGTACTTGTCTTTCATCTGCCTGATCTTGATTTTGTAACTCTTCAGACCATACAGCATAATTGTAAAGGCAATCCACTTCTGTAACTGCTGGGTGACAGCAGGCAGTCATTTTCCAGTGACTGACCAGGGAACAGTTTTCCTCAAGGCCCTACTGCTGTATCAGCTGCATAGGTTAGGCCCGTAGTTGCTACCCATGGCACTGCTCTATAAAAAAGTGTATCCGTAGCACTTCTCAGTAGGTTAAGTCTCAAATAGTACAGGTATGTAAGACTCAGAAGAACAGAATGAATGGATTGCGTTTGTGGGTAAACCGTGGATCTGAGTAAGTGGGCAGGCTGCTTGGCACCCTGATCCAGGCTGTTCCTGCCATGATGGATTTTCATGAGGATCCAATGGGAAGTCCCTCAAATATCCTCATAGATGCTCAGCCACCTTAGTATTGGGTTTATTCTGGGAAAAGATCAGAAATAACTGTTAAAACAAATGAAGTGTCTTACAGGGCTAACTTATGCTGTAGTAACATTATATGGGGGCCTGTTTTAAATGGGCCATTTGTATTACAATAAGGCCCTCCACAGTAAATTTTCCTCTCAGCTTACAAAGACTTTTTTCTTTTGCCCTTTGCTGCCTTTCTGGAAACACTCTTCTCTTTCACCCCTGCCTTTCTGAGCAGAGCCAGGCTTTAGAGAGTATGAGTGCCTTGGACTTGAGGCCTCCTTTTCCTGACCAACCACCCAATCCTTAACCCCCGATAGCTTGGCTTTTGCTCTCGTGACTCTTCTGAAACTGCCAAAGTCAACTAACTCTCTTGGTTTTCGTCTTCTTGGACCTGAGCAATATTTAACACTTTAGCTACTGCTTGCTTCCTAAAAAAATCTCTTCTTCCTTGGTTTCTTTCTTTCTGTTTCCTTTAATATCTCTCCCTTATTCCTCTTGGCCTTTAAAGGTACCCATTTCTAAATGTCATTAATCATAACATTTCTAGTGGCATCAACTATCAACTTAGTGGGAGGAATGATTGAAGCTTATGGAATTTCACAGAGGAAAACAGTACAGAACTCTTTCTTTCTTGTGAAGTAATAAACTCATTCAACAATTAACATTACATAGTAAGAAGGCAGACATTCTGGGAATAAAATAATAGCAGACATGTATATTACCCTCAAGGAACTTAGAGCCTAATTCAGAAAATCAGACAGGTGCACAAATACCTACAAAATCAGGTCAACAGAAGGATACAGATAAAATGTTTTGTGAATTCAATGAAGGAAGCGAGTACTTCCAGCTGGGGTAGGAAAGGGGAATCAGAAAAGGCTAATTTTAGGAAGAAGTTGTATTTTTATGTGTATATACTGAAAAGAATAAATTCAGGTTTTTAAAAATACCAATCTATTAACAGAGACAAATATATATGAACCTTTCAAAATATAAAACTTTTGGTCACTTAAGAAGACCCTATTATTTCTAGAAAAATGGAATTTCATTTTCTTCATATGCCATATTTACTTGTAAAACCTCTTTCCTTCATCTTTTTTCCATAATTTTTTTGCAAAATTGGGTAAATAAAATGTAGTATATGCATACAACGGAATATCGTTCAGTCTTACATAGGAAGGAAATTCTGACACATGCTACAACATGGATGAAGCTTGAGGACATTATGCTAAGTGAAATCAGCCAGTCACAAAAGGACAAATACTGTACTCTTCCTCAGAGTACAGTATTTGTACTGTACATATTAGAGTAATGAAATTCATAGAGACAGCATAGAATAGTGGTTGCCAGAAGCTGGGGGGGGTGGGGAGAAATGAGGAGGTACTATTTAATGGGTATAGAGGTTCAGTTTGAAAAGTAGAAAAAGGTTCTGGAGACGAATGGTGTGATGGCTGTATAATAATGTGAATGTACTTAATGCCACAGAATTGTATACTTTAAAATGGTTAAAATGGTAAATTTTATGCTATGTCTATTTTATTACAATTTTAAAAATATTTTTTAAATGTGAAAGGAGTTTCTAATTAAAATTTATGTAGTAATTTTACTCCAAAGAAAGGATGACTCTCCTGAGATAGGCTTCAGGGTTATTAGCATCTGAGCTTCTTTAGCAAATGAATTTCAAAGATCACTAAGAATTTCTTAAATAATATTATATCTGGAACCACAATGTACACAATGTACAAGGACAGCTGATGAGACAATGCTTTTTTCAGCACCTCTTGTCCATTTAAAATTTTGCTTTTCTACTATAAAACTAAAATTAAAATTTTCCACATAAAAGAATACCTCCATCTTAACATGATAGCAAAATGTTTAGAAACACAGACAACCCAGCTGAAATAAACGGCCATGAATTTAAGTCATGGTAGTTGGCTGAGCAGTTTTTCTCTTAATAAGTAGGACACTGAGAAGCCAATCCATTACAGGAAAGAATTCAAAATAATTATGCAAATATAAATGATTAAACCCAAATAGCATTTAAAGGCTAAATGTCAACCTTGGGATTAAAACCACTTTTGGAGGTATAGGATTCCTCAAGCAGCCAACTCAGAGGAAATTTAGTTTTCCTTCACAAAAATATGAACGAGGAAGGTGAAAACAGCAGCAAAATGTAAAGAAAATACTAAAAGGGGAAAAGCACATACTTATTTAATAAGAAAATCCAAACTACTTTACCTTTTTGGTAACTTGAAAGGTCTGGATGGGCTGGAAAAAAAGCAAAGAAAAAACAATCAGAAACAGGCATTGTAATATAAACACACGCTTTATATATGTATTTAACATTTTACTTGTTATCTCTCTTTACAAAAAAATCCTGGAAGGCTTAAAAAGGATTCTATTTGAGAGATTTTGGATTTAACAATGAATGTTGACCATCTTGTACACCAGTAGGTGGCATCTTTCCAGACTCTTATCACACTCTCTTCAGGGAATCATAGTCATACCATGTAACATTCCCCAAACCTACAGCTACAGACTCCCTCATCTCTCTCACAACAAGAAGCCACAGACAGGTCTCCAATCCAGGCTGCTTCTTACTTATCAAGGATCCCCCAACATCTTTTTTTTTTTTAAATAGGACATCAATACCTTCTTCAACTAGAAATATTGTATTCCTTCTTCAGCTACAAATCACTACTCATGTTTCACCATTCTGGAATACAGTGGTTCTCACAGTGTGGGATGAAGATCCCTGGGAGTTCCTGAGATCCTTCACAGAGTTTGTGAGGGTCTCCCTTTTCTAACCCCCATACCTGTTTAAAGCTGGGTTTTCTCCATAATTTGGTATATTTCAACCGAACAGCAGACTGCAGTATATTGCAGAAGCAGGTATGAGAATCCTGCTGTCTTCTCTGAAGCCACACATCAAAGAGACTTGCAAAAATGTGAAATGATACTAATCATCTCACTAAACTTTTTTTTTTTGTTTTGGAAATGATATTGTTTTTCATGAAAAATATTATTTATGTTAACACATAAAGGGCTTACTGTCATTATTTCAAATAAGTTAAATAAGAAATTTTAAATTTGTTTCAATTCCAATATGGCACATATCAGATACAACCCACATAAACAAAATAGCTTTGGATCCTTAATAATTTTTGAAAGTGTAAAGGGGTCGTGAGATCAAAAAGTCTGATCACCATTACACTAATACTGAGAGTTACTTAAATATTTGCTGAATAAATGAATAAATTTCCTATCTGTGTACTCTCTCCTAAACTGAAATCTTCCACCAGGCTGTCCCATACTTTGAGGAAATAAAACAAAATGAAAAATCTATCTTCTAGTCTTTCTACTTCAAGTTATTACTCTTCCAGTAGTTAGAGCCCTATTTTAGAATTTCTTTGAGATCTAAAGTTTCCTTTCATATTTTCCCTCTCCATTACATGTCTCACTAATATACATGTATTCATTCTTAAAAAAAAATTATTTAACTCCTGTTATAGCCATGAATGAGACCAACAGGGTCCCAAACTTCATGGAACTTACATTCTAGAACACACTTTGCATTAATCTGTTTACGTGAAAGATGCATATGTTCTAAATTTCATGCTTTATGTACATGTCCTCGTTAATGAGTTTAAGCCCCTTAAAAATACTAAACTCAAGGAGATGGAACAACTCCAGAGGTTGCAAGCACTGGGAACAATGTTAGAGAAGAGACACATTCCAATTTCATCCCGGTCCTATTTGTAGAGATGGGCCTCAGTTTGCCTTTGATCATTCAGGGTCGTAGGAGCAGAGCTGTAGAGAGAACTCATGTTTCTTGATTCCTAATTTGCTGTTCTCAGTCCTGTGTGTGTCGGTCTTTAATACCGGGGGGGAAATGACATAGGGATAATCATAAAATACTCATCTGTCATACAGGAAAGGAAGTATTATTTCTTTTGGGAGATGTGGAATTTAAAGTCAGAGTTTCCAGTAAGAAGAGCATAAGAGAACTTGTTGCTTTACGAGCAAGTATGAGACCGAATATTCACAGCATTACTAAAGAAATCCCCCTAAAGTGCATTCTGCTTATATATGTACAATAAAGAGAATTCACTTTTAAAAGCTAAAAACTGACATTAAATCATACCCAGCGACCACATCTTATTTGTGTTTACATCTCCATAACCTAGTAGAATGTATGGTCCTTTGTGGATGTCAGATCAGAGTTTGCTGATTAATGAATGAGCATCTTTTATTACTTTTCTCAGGTTCAACAGCTTTGAAGTCAGTAGTCAATGGATAGCAAGAAAATGAGGACATAAATATCAACATAGGAAAATTTAGTTTTATTTTCTATTTGTTTATCTCTCTTTCTATTAAACACACACACACACACGCACTTTGTAACTTCAGCCCATTCCTATCTGCCAGTCCTAAGCTCCTTTACCACTTTACTACATTTTCTAAATTTTCGTTTGTGCCTCTGAATCCTATAATAGAGGCCCTCTTATTCCTCAGTGCTGCAGGAATCATTAATTTATAGCTAATCAGAAAGGTTAAAGTAAAAAATTCTAAAAAAAGTGCCATATACATTCCTTAAATATCTAATTGTAACTTAAATTTAAATGTATACTCAGCTGCCAATCTTTTCTTACTTATCATACTGCATTGTCTATGATTTCCAGTTTTGGAGGACTTCAGATACTTTTGAATAGCCTGAGTTCACTAATTACAATATATAATCTAAGTTTTGGTGATTTCCCCCCCAAATCTTTTACAGTTGTTTCTCTCATGCCTAATTCAATATCAATTTTGTGGATGTGGTCGAGCCAGGCCATCTGAGTGCAGAGGGAAAGACCACACCTACAACCCCAGGAGCTGGTGAAGCACTTGAAAACTGGCTCTACACAAACGGGGCTTTCAATAAAAATGTCTGCTACTGAAGAACTCATGAAGAGCACTCGTTTTGGGGGGTAAATCTACCAAGGGAAACACCCCACTATCTTCTCAAATATAATTATATATTGATTCTTTAAATATACGTTTTATTGAGATATAATTCACATACCATATAATTCATCCATTTAAACTGTACGAGTTAATGGGTTTTAGTACTTCCACAGAGTTGTGTGTCCATCACTACAACCACACACTGCTTTTTAAAGAACATGCTATCTGAACACCAACGATGAAGCTATTAATGAGCTTTGCGAGAACATTTATTTTTTACAGAGAGGGAGAGTAAGACACTGACCAAAGAAGCCAATCACTTAACTTGTACACAAAGTCTTAATTTTTCACTCCCAGTTTTCAAGTTACACATCCTCAAAACTATCTCTTGAATTTCCACAAGAAGTTAACAGATTTTGTTGTCTTTAGACCCAAGGTGATCCCCAGAGCCATAGCTCTGGGGTAAATCATACCAAGCAGTTGCAAAAAAATATTTTATTATATACATTTTGGGTTGTAACAAATGTAAATATTCTTTTTCCTCCTACTCACCCCCATTAACTTTTTTTTTAACTGAGAAATTCATGGATCTATGACTAGTTTGCTCCCAAGAGACAGAAACAAGTACATATTCATCACATTCTTTCTGCTTGAGTAAAGACCTCATTTTATGTTAAATTGGAGACAATAAGTAGAAATTGTTGACATCAGTTGAAAAAGAAAAACTAAGGTTACCACAAAGATACCTCCTGGGAAAACCTAAGTTCCCTTTGAAGTTTTTATACTAATGGACATGACAAACAGATGTTTGAAACACCAAAACCACAACTGCAGGTAAAACATGAAACCTGTTTGATTTATGGTTTACGGTGTTGCCATCTTTTTTTCTTTTTTTGTGGTACGCGGGCCTCTCACTGCTGTGGCCTCTCCCGTTGCAGAGCACAAGCTCCGGACACACAAGATAAGCGACCATGGCCCACGGGCCCAGCCACTTCGCGGCATGTGGGATCTTCCCGGACCGGGGCACGAACCCGCATCCCCTGCATCAACAGGCGGACGCTCAACCACTGCGCCACCAGGGAAGTCCATGATGTTACCATCTTGAATTCTGCCCTACAATCTCTTACCAGAACATACTTGTTTAAGGAGGCAAACAAGGGAATCCACCACATACTTTCGTGATCAAAAATAGTCTTCCTCGGGCTTCCCTGGTGGCGCAGTGGTTGGGGGTCCGCCTGCCGATGCGGGGGTGCGCGCGTTCGTGCCCTGGTCCGCGAGAATGCCGCGGGGCGGCTGGGCCCGTGGGCTGTGACTGCTGGGCCTGCGCGTCTGGAGCCTGTGCTCCGCGGCAGGAGAGACCGCGGCGGTGAGAGGCCCGCGTGCCGCAAAAAAAAAAAAAAAAAAAAAATAGCCTTCCTCCATCTGTACCCTCTTTCCGATTTGCTACTTTTAATAGCTATCTAATAAAATCTGCAGAATGATTTTTTCCCCCTAACTTCAGTCTTGTGTTGCTAAATAACAACTGGTAAAAACAAACAAGAGAGAAACCATGTTTTTCGAAGGTTCATTCACCTTTTTAATACTGTCTGGTCAAAACTCATGCCAAAAAAAAAAAAAACCAAATAAAAAATAATCATCTTAGTTGGGAACATCTGCTTGTTCTTTGGTTAGGGTTGTAGCCCTTTTTTCTGCTGAGAAAAAGCCCCAAGGCAGATGACATTTGCATGCCCCATGACACTCCCACAGGCTGTAGCATAAATAAGCTTGCTTGTGCACAATCCCCAGATGACTAGCTGGAGTGTCTCTCTCCCACTCAAGAGAGCATTTCTGTATGCGAGTGGATGACACTGACATGATTGTAGGGCTAAGCTCAACTCTGCTTTCAAAAAAATAAATAAGGCACTTATAACTCAGTACTCATAATAAGTAATTAATTGCCCCTGGCACCTAACACTTGAGAACTGTAACAGCAGTTGAGAACCTTGGCTCCAGCTCCGATGACCAGTGAACTGTGGTATGTGCACATATATCGGTCAAGGGACCAACTAAAGACACTGTAAAGTTCTCAGAAGGAGGGAAGGTGCGGGGTGCAGAGTGGGGTAATCATGAAAATGGGGGTTGGGGGATGCACAGAGGCAAGGAAGATTTTTTTAAAAGGTAATTTGTATGTGAGGGAAAAAGTTAACAAGAAACAGAAAAAAATGTAGAAAAGCTACAAAGGGCCTGTTTTTTTGTTTTCCTTCAACTTTTCTCTCTCTTTTGATAATTTTTGGGAAGACAGAGGGAAATGGGACCACTAAAACATGAAAACATGCTACCCGTCTAGAGAACTCAATTGTTGACATAGCTGCAGAATTAATATCACGACTTAGAAAGGGGCAGTATCAAGTTTCACAAATTCCAAATAGCTCTTCCTAGCATTCAGGAAAATCAAAGCTACGAAGAAAAGAGCTTTGTATGTTTCTGAACAACTAAAATGCTATGAAGGACATATATTTTCTACTTCATGGTAGTAACCAAATTTAAATAAGAAAGTGCTTAAAGTAGCACATTTTAGTCTCAATAGTCCCATACTTTAGTCCCATTGGATTGTGCCACATTGCCTTTTTGTAAAAGGGTATTCTGCAAGCAGTATCTTTAGCTCATTGCTGGTATGTTAGGAAGAAAGTATCTGAAAATAAAGAATCCACACTTTGATGAGCATTCTTTAAAAGATTTCCAACAAAAACAAAACCAATCTTCATCACTAAGTATTTCCATGAATCATCACTGGCACACTTGGGGTCTACTGTGAAGATGAAACAGATACCCTGTAGACAAGCTAAGCTCGGTCTCTAATTTATCTTCATGCACCAGAGCTAAATGTTTATGGTCTGTGTCAAGTGATTTGAAGGATAACAATAACCACAACTACTTGCGTAATGCATGTCCTGAATGCTCAAGAGTTGTTGACTCAAAAGTACTGGTCATCTTGCTGTCTCAGACTGTTGTAACCGACCAGAATCCCACTACTACACAAAATATAAAATAAACTAGGAGACCAAGGATAAGGTTGGGTGTGGAGGACTAATATTTAAAGAGCATGTAATAAATACCAATCTCTCTATAAATGTTAAAAAAGAAATTCAGCATAAATTAAATAAATATTTGAGCATGAGGAAATTGTCTTTAAGAAAGTAGTGAACTAAGTAATCAAAAGATGTGAGTTAAAATAAACAACAAGGACCTACTGTATAGCACAGGGAACTATATTCAATGTCTTGTAATAACCTATTATGGAAAAGAATCTGTAAAAGAATATATATATATGAGAGAAAAAAGATGTGAGCTCAAGTCTGGACCCTGAAACTCATTAGTTGAATGATCTGAACAAGTCCTTTAATTTCGCAGGATTTGTGAGAAATGGATAATACCTGAAAGTGAGCTGTATGAGTAACAGTTTTCTGTAAACTGTTGAGCATTATCCAAAGAAAAAAAGGTCTAACTCCCCCTCCTTCCCCTTCCCCTCATCCTCTGCTACCACCACCACCACCATTACGAGTAGTTCATCTGGAAATGGCATTTGAGCATCAGTTAAGCAGTAACGCAGAAGACTAATGAGGAATAAAGTGTAATGCCCTTCTATTCATAAGCACCGTGAACCTTTATGATTTACTTTACAAGATTCAAATGGCGCTTGCTACTAGCTGAGTATAACAAAAATAAATGGTATCACACTCACAAGCCTAATTAGAACAAGAAATCATTAGAACTGTAAGAAACCCTAAAAGTCATCCCTCTAATCTTTATTTTCACATTAACAAAGAAGAAAAAGGTCCAAGATCACAGAGCAAGTCAATGAAGAGCCAGGTGTGGAATGCAAATTTTCTGACTTGATCCGGTACTTTTTGGCCACAACCTGGAAGAGAGTACCCTGATGCAGTTTATGAGAAACTGCTTGTGAACCAAAAATGAAAAGGAGGGCAGAACAGGAAGATCTTATTTAAGAGAAAGTGGTATGTGTTCACGAAAGTGCACATGCAAGGATGTTCACTGAGGTGTGGTTTACAGTAAGGAAAAAAGTGAGAGCAACCTAAAGGTCCATCTTTAATGGATGCTTAAATAAATGGTGGTACATCCATACTATGGAACACTGTACAGAATGAATACACAAACGTACACATACACATATACATACACATACTGATATGGAAAGAGCACCAAGACAAGGTGAGAAGTTTCAAAATAATTCATCCAGCATTTATGGGAAAAATGATATACAAAATATGTAAATGTATGCTAAAAATTCAGAAGGGAACATGGCAAATCAACAGTCTTGTTTACCATGAGAGAAGGAATCAAAAGTGAGTTTTACTTTGTATTTTTGAATTCTTCATGAGAATGTATTCATGAATTAGCTGTAAAGTTAAAAATAAGTGAAAAAGAACTTTATAAAGGGAAACTATATATGCATTCATTTAGGTACACGTGATTGAAATATTTTCTTTGAAAATTTCTCTCACTGATACAGAATTTGGGGAGAATGGAAGTCTCCCAGGTAACTATATACTAGAAGAAAATAGGTAACACTACCTATTATGACCTAAATTTATGACACAGATCATAAATTTTCAAAGAACTTATAACAGGGCTTCCCTGGTGGTGCAGTGGTTGAGAGTCCACCTGCCGATGCAGGGTACACGGGTTCGTGCCCCGGTCCGGGAAGATCCCACATGCCGCGGAGCGGCTGGGCCCGTGGGCCATGGCCGCTGAGCCTGCGCGTCCGGAGCCTGTGCTCCACAACGGGAGAAGCCACAACAGTGAGAGGCCCGCGTACGGCAAAAAAAAAAAACAAAAAACCAAAGAACTTAAAACAAAATACATTTAATACAAAATCTATAGTTAATTTTGTTCAATTCAAATATTTACTGCATAGTTCAAATGACACCAAGTAATTTGATCTTCATTGGAATCACCTGGTTAGCTTAAATAAAGAAAGAGATTTCCAGGGTCCTTCCCAGGGATCTGGTTCAGTAGGTTCTGGAATAGAGCTTACACAGTCAGAGCTTGAACCACTGCTTTGGACAATTTGCCAGGAAAATGTGACTTCCAGACAAGAAACAATTATTAGAGAATAATACAAGAAAATAATTGGAACTTAAAGGTATAGTACAAAATATTAAGTGAATGGGGAACAGGGAGATAATATTGGAACAGAGTACTCCAAAGAGTAGCCCCTGAACTTGACATAAGTAGAATTTGAACTAGGTCTTGAAGGACAGATAGATTTCAGGCAGATAAACAGGAAGCAGAGGGAACGGAAACAAACATTGTGCCAAGACCTATGTCAGACACCTTCCCGTAGCAGCGTGAGCAATGTCAGTAGGACTTATGAGGGAATAGTGCGGAGGGCAGCTTATTGGAGTAGGCAGGAAGCAAGCGATAGAAATAGGAAGCTGCTAAAGTTTCTTGAGCGAGAATGGATACAATGAAAACACTATTTTAGGATGAATGATCTGGTGGCAAGGTGCAGGAAACACTAAAGATCAGGTTGGGAGCTAGTGTAGAGTTCTAGGTGTACAGTACTGAGAGGAAAAGAAATGGCAAAGACTTTAAACTTCCTTTAATGATTCAGAGGATCTCTGAGAACCTTATACATACATATGTGAATCAAAATATGAGTATCTATTGTCATAAATATAGTATATAATAATATATAGTATTCTTAATTAATTGTATAATCAATATGTTATTAATTATATAATCATTACATATTATATAATTATAAAATATATTAATACAATTAATATATTATATATAATTATATAATCAATAATATTAAAATAAATTTATATATTACAAGAAAAATTCTGGTGAAATTTTGGATAAACCAAGGTTTATATATTCTATGTATAACACACTTCCATACTCTCGGTTGTTTAATATTTATATATAATGATGTACTTTAAGTACAATTAGAAATGCCTAAAACTACATTTAACTTATCTCTATATAATGAATTAAAAATAGTTGTGGTGCTTACTGAAATGAAGCTAGTGATACTTTGAATTACAACGCAAAGGGGTTGTCCAGAGGTTAATCTGGAAGTTGAAGGCACAGTTTTACAAGTATATTTTGGGGGTTTACATTAAGCCTGATTCAACAAATATATCTTATTACTTTCATTAAGATAAGAAAGATACACAAAAATTTCTCCACTTTCAAAATTTTATGGATCTTATCTGTAAAAAAGTAAAAATGTTTTGTATTTTCATCACAAAGTATACAAATTATACAACTGAGAGTTCGCATGTTAATTAAAACCTCGGTAAAAGGGCTTCCCTGGTGGCGCAGTGGTTGAGAATCCACCTGCCAAGGCAGGGGTCACGGGCTCAAGCCCTGGTCCGGGAAGATCCCACATGCTGCGGCACAACTAAGCCTGTACACCACAACTACTGAGCCTGCGCTCTCCAGCCTGCACGCCACAACTACTAAGCCCACGTGCCACAACTACTGAAGCCTGCGCGCCTAGAGCCTGTACTCTGCAACAAGAGAAGCCACCGCGGTGAGAAGCCCGCGCACCTCAACGAAGAGTAGCCCCCGCTTGCCGCAACTAGAGAAAGCCCACGCGCAGCAACGAAGACCCAACGCAGCCAAAAATAAATATATAAATAAATTTATAAAAATAAAAACACCTCAGTGAAGGTCTATTTGCATTCCTGAAAATAAGTTATCTATTTTATTAATAGGACAAGGCTTTCATCAATTAGACTAGAGATCAAAATTATAAACATAATCATAATTCACAAACCTGCCAATTATTTTCTCCAACATTGCTGTCTTCAATTTTTAGTATAACATGTCTGCATTTTGTTCAATGTAGGAACTATTATTTGAGCTCCATGTTACAAGATTATTAATCTTTTAAAAATTCATTTCCCACATATTTTGGCCCCCACCAAGTTATTCAGTATCATACAAGTTTGAGTTTGGAAGGTTAAAAGTCACACCTGCTACCAAAAAGCTTTGGGGGGGGGTGGGGAAGTTAAAAAAATAATAAAAATCCACTGTATCAAAATGAATTCCAACAGTGTAACCAATATCTTGCAGCTGTTGTGATATCTTCATTTTACTGGCCATGAGGATAGATTATTCCCTCAACTTCTATAGAAATTCTTTAGTTATGCTTTTAAGAACAACAACATATAGTGAAATTGATTTTTCTTCCTTAACTAAAGGTTCTCATATTTATCCTTTAACTAAAAAGTTAAATTTATATAACTCAATGGTCAGAAGCTTTAATAAAAAAGATCAAAGCAAAACTCTAATACAGTTTTCATAAAAATAATACTGACAGAAAAGAGTTTTCTTCTCAAAGTCTGAGGTTAAAAAAAAAATCAACTATGCTTAAAAGAATTAGACTGAGAATAAACAAGAATTTTCTGAAGAAGAATGAGGAAAACCCCAACATGGTGGGACCACGTGTTCTCAAGCTGTGGTGAGGTCCTCGTTACATTCTGGTGCTAGGGCAACTAGGCTAAAACTTTAAGTTCACTGCATTCAGTTCATAACGGCATAGATTCTGTCTGCAATCCCAAAACCTATCATACCAAACACCATGAAACTAAGCTGAGGAACTTATTCTAAGAATAATGTATTAAAAAGACCACAGTGAGAAGTAAAAAGACCTGCTATTAACTGGGGATTAATCTTGGGTTTTAACCACTCTGGCTTCAATTTTCTCATCTGTAATATAAAGAGAGTTGAATTAAATTACTTCTAAGGTCCTTTCCTGCTGTGAAATTCTACTGTATTCTCGTGTGGAATTTCAGAGAGTTCAAGTCATCACATAAGTATTTCAACACTCTGCCATGGCAAAAGCTGGGAAGTCAGGTCCCCCTCATCAAAATTCCATGTTGAAATACTTCATATGAATAATCAATAAACCCTTCCCCCCCATAAGGTAGGTAAGAACTAGTGTTTTAAAATGCTTTGAAAGAGAATGCTGGCTCCTTATAGGAATAGCTAGAGAGATTGGCTTTCTAAATGGCTAGATAAGTGGTTTATGAAAAAAAAGGGCTAAGTAGGAAGATGGGGCAGAGTTCCCCAGGCTAATGTTAGGTAAATATGAAGATGGATGAACTGTGATGTAGTAACACATTTTTGGTAGTATGTATCAAAGGAGGAAAAAACGCTGTAGGAAGTCATGCCAAGTTATCAAACACGCTGGTGGGATAAGAAGTGGTGAGGAATCATCTAGTTCACCAACCTAGTGAGTTTCACCAGAAGAGAAAACATGAAGGAGTGCTCAAGTTAAAAGGGTTATTCTGAGGAGATGTATTTTCTGTTTTGATGTTAGTTTGGTTTTCTGATTATAAAACTAACATACAGTTTTCTTAAAGCCTGAAAAATGCAGAAAATTATGAAGAAAAAAATCAGCCATACTCTTACTATACCGATCTAACCTCTGTAATTCTTTTTTTTGATCTACTTCCTTTCAGCATTTTTTCCTTTGTGCCTAAATATACGCCATAACTATGTACGCAATTAGGACCATACTAGATGCATAAAGTGTTACCACTTCTGATTATGAGTTTTTCCCATGTAATTAAAAGCTTCTGAAAACATGATTTTTAGTAGCTGTATTAATCTTCCATTATATTTCCCAAATTTATTTAATATATATACATGATTGTAATCACATTAATATATTACTTTATGTCTCTTTTGCTTTTATATATATATATATATATCTTTCCTCTTTACTTATAAGAGTATTAAAGCTCTGAAACATCAAAATTTTCCTAGTTTGTGATATGTATTTTAATATGATTTTTTGACATGCATTTTTAAATTTTCAATAGCTGGAATTTTCCTTTGTAATTTGATGACTACTTTTAGAGTTAAAGAGATATCCTTGATCCAGATGTCAGTTTTTCCCAATTCCACTTACTAATAATCTAGGCCAGTAATAATCTATTACTTTGTGATGCTTCGATTATTATTTTCCGTAAGGCCTCACTTTAAGGGGAAAAGTAGAGTCCAAAAATTCATTTTTATAAAATATATGGCATTTGATATTGTGAGAATAACGAGCTGATCGTGATGCACCTGTTCAGCTAAGAGACTGAATTTCCATGGTCTGGCTGAACCATCCAAATCCGTCCTACTACACAGTTTGGCGCCATCTAGTAACAGTTGTTCACTTGGGTTTAATTATCAATGGGGACAAATGTGGATTTAGAGGTTGACTGCTCCTTCCAGGACTACAATAGTGGTAACAGAAATCTCTCAGTTAGTCGGTGCCTATTTTGTTAGCCAGATTTGGGGAAACTGGGCTGAGAGAGTAACGGAAATATGGAGATCCACTTTCTGCCTCCCTACTTCCTGAAAGAGGGCAGCCTATGATCAGAAGATAAGGTAAGTCTGGCCCTGTTTGAGAATGGGGTTAGATGGAAGTCGGGAGCCCACTGAGTTTTTAAGGAGTTTTACTTTATTAAAGTTTTAAACATGCTAGGGTCTGTTTCACCTGTCCTAGTGGATCCATTGATCCAATTCTTTTCACAGAATCACACTGTTTTAGTTACTCTGGAGTCAAGATAGCCAAGTCCCAGGATGGAATATATTTAGGAAATTCTAATTCCCTTTAAAGAACTAACAGGTTTACAGTACTATTCTTGCATTTGTAACTTGAAAACAATTTCAGTTAGTGAAAGATCAAAAGAGGTTATTAAATGGGCCCCCAACCAAATACAAGAACCTTAACTCTCCAATGACATGCACGTGGTAAATTACAGTCTAGAACAAAGATTGTAAAGGAAATTTCAAAAGTTTTTCAGCTCATTCAGAACAACTTCATAACAAGACAACTAACTGCATGAACCTCAAGGGCAGTATTACAGCAAGTTTCCCATATACTTTCCTTGTGAACAGATATTTCTTACAAAGTAAACTCACATTCAATTTTAAGTCAACTGAGCGCAGTAACTTTTCCCAGAACCTAACTTATGTCAAAGGTTGAAGTATTTTGGAGGAAAAGGCTTACATATATAGAATCCAAGGGCTCTCTCTTGTCATAAATGTTAAAAACACCCTTTCTTTCCCTTCTTCCTGGCCCTACATCTGGCTCTTCCATATGGAAAACTTAAATCTTTTTATAATCTTGGCTTACCTCTATCATAAAATCTTTGGCAGAAGGATGGGAAAGATGCGTTACTACCTTCCCTAAGGAAGGCTGCCTAAGGACGGCCCTTTATTTCTCAGCATTATTAAATCATTCATTTTGTCATCTCTTCTCCGCCCTAGAAATTCCAGTTCACTAAGCACTTTTGAGCAATAAAAATACAATTTCTACTCTCAAGTACCAAAATAGGAAGATGAGAGGCTAACAGAAGATGCAAGTGGGAAAGTAAATAAGGCAAGATATGTGCGAGAATGTGATTATGTCACCGAATACTCTACTTTTCAGATCCCGAAATAAAAATGCAGCTCTTATATGCAAAATAGATAACCAACAAGGACCTACTGTATGGCACAAGTAACTCTGCTCAATATTCTGTAATAACTTAAATAGGAAAAGAATTTTAAAAAGAATAGATACATGTATATGTATAACTCAATCACTTTGCTGTACACCTGAAACTAATACAACATTGTTAATTAATTTCACTCCAATATGAAATAAAAATTTAAAAATAAAATAAAAGCTCAAAAGATGTAACTTAGGGGCTTCCCTGGTGGCGCAGTGGTTAAGAATCTGACTGCCAATTCAGGGGACATGGGTTCGAGCCCTGGTCCGGGAAGATCCCACATGCCGAGGAGCAACTAAGCCTGTGCGCCACAACTACTGAGCCTGTGCTCTAGAGCCCGTGAGCCACAACTACTGAGCCCGCGTGCCACAACTACTGAAGCCCGCGCGCCTAGAGCCCGTGCTCCGCAACGAGAAGCCACCGCAATGAGAAGCCCACGCACTGCAATGAAGAGTAGCCCCTGCTCGCTGCAACTAGAGAAAGCCCGTGCGCAGCAACGAAGGCCTGATGCAGCCCCAAATAAATAAATAAACTAAATAAATTTATTTTAAAAAATGTAGCTTAAGTTTGCTATCTTCAAATCAAGGAAAAAAATATATATACATATTTAAACAGCAAAGTGGTAGCTCAGAGTGGAACTTGGTTTACTAAGAAATTCTCCTAGGAGGAGGTGAGTATGCCAGCCCTTAAGCCTTCCTCCTGCCTCCAGTCTCCCTCCCACTGTACAATCAGGAATATAAAAATTAAGAGAACATTATCCCTGCCTTCCAAGTGTATACAGACTGGCCAAGAAGGTGAAAGGATATTTTAGAATTAAAGGGGAGAGATCCTTAAATCCCTTACGTCATTCTTTTAAACCATTCCTATTTCACCAACTCTTCAATAAGAGGCACAAAGTTTAAGTGTTCAGCTTGATGGGTTTTACATCCATGTAACCACCACTCAGATCAAGATATAGAACATTTCCCAGAAGCCCCAAAGGCTCGCACGTGCCCTTTCTAATCAATAAACATAATCAGAAGTAACCAATATTCAGGCTTCTATCACCATAGATTAGTTTTGCCTAAAGGATCACCCTTTTTAAGACAGCCAAAGATAAAAGTTTAAGTACCTTAGATAGCTAAAATTCACGTTAGCTGAAGTTTAGGGACATAGATAAACAGGAAGTCCCCCAGTAACATTTTAAATTGGTAACTCCTAGTGAGTCTTAATTGATCTTTTCTCTTGAAGTTTTAGAAATACCTGTCCAAATGACTTATAAGGTAGAGATCTTAGATTACCTATAAAAGGCCTTTGATGAGCAACAGAACTTTGTTGATCTACAGTAAAACTAGTCCTGGTATTGTTGTCTGTCATTATGTTATTTTTGAACAGATTATGTTTTAAAATCCATATTGTTCTGCTTCCTTAAATTTTAGTTTCTTCCAAAGTTCAAGGTCTTTCCTGGGTCAACAATATCTAGTTACAGTACGTGGCTATGCTTACTTAGGGTACAAGTGCTTCAGTTGAAGGATTACAAAGTGCTCTTCCTCTGATACTTTGGCAGGATATTTAAATAAAGATGTCCTACAGCCTATTGTGAATTATAGGGATTCCATCACCATGAGAACTACAGACAGGAAATGGGGATCTGAAACTTTTAACAGTTGAGAAGGGGTAAGAAATAAACAATAAGCAAGGTATTATGGAAATGACAGTCATGTGAAGGGCGGAAAAGGAGACTCCATCAACGGTGAGAGAAGGCAGAAATGGTCACAGCACATAGGATAAGAAGGAAAGGCATAGGGTGATGAAAAGCATGGAGTCATGAAATGCAAAAAAGAAGACAGCTTATGAAGAGATGGTAAATGGGAATTACATGCTCTCGAACTAAGGAGAACAAATGAGATGAGCTTCTCAAAGAGGTCACTGACCCCAGTATCGCCAGGAAAGGAGTGATGGTAAAAGACTGCAAGTCATTAAAAAGGAAAGAGGTCATACAAAGTAAAAGCATTAAGTGTACTGATATATTAAAAATAATAATAGTCAACATTTAAGAATTTCACTATGTGCCAAACACTGTCCTAAACACTTGACAATATATTAAACTTTTTTTTTTTTTTTTTTTTTTTTGCGGTACGCGGGCCTCTCACTGCTGCAGCCTCTCCCGTTGCGGAGCACCGGCTCCGGACGCGCAGGCTCAGTGGCCATGGCTCACGGGCCCAGAGGCTCGGTGGCAGGTGGGATCTTCCCGGACCGGGGCACGAACCCGCGTCCCCCGCATCGGCAGGCGGACTCTCAACCACTGCGCCACCAGGGAAGCCCTAAACTATTTTTTAATTCTTAAAACAATCCTATGCAGTAGGTATAGATTTTATGGACAAGGAACTGAAGCACAGAGAGGTTAAATAAGTTGCCCAAGCTCACACAGTTAGTGTTAGAGGCAGGATTCAAACCCAGGCAATCTACTGCAGAGCCCACCCTCTTAACCTCTATGCTACACTCCACCAAAGTTTCAGCTGTTTTCATAATATAGTAGGAGGTGATGCTGCCCATGGTTCAGGGATTGAGAGAGTAAACTGTGCTTTGAGTAAACTAGAGACAGAGGCTTACGTGGAAAAAGCTGCTGGAGGAAGTACATTTAGGAGTTAGCAGTGAGGACTGAGCTATGCCAGGCTGCATGAAGTCATAATAAGAAAGGTCTACAGTTTCCGTCTTCTCACAGCGAGCACTGTTTGGTAGTCTTGGAGCTGGAGCAAAGGCACCCAAAACCCTGAAGATGACAGCATGGAGTATGACATTTAGATAGAGAATTCAGTTTAGACACAAAGGAAATGTTACATCTAAAATGTGGAAAATCTATTTCTTACTACTAGCATGTCCAAGAACCTACTTGTGTGTGTCCTCCCACTAGTGTTTAAGTACACTAGGGACATGGTACGAACAGATGGGAGAAATCAGGCAGGATTCTTCCTTGGGATCTGTGCAAGGAAGCGCTGTGAATATACCCTTTCCATGATCTAAAAAGGACTTGGGCAGCCTGGGGCAAGTTATCTGTGCTTCTCATGATTATTTGTGTGATCTGTGATGAGTGTGATCTGTGATCAGTGGGATCTCAGCTCTGCGGTTTCAAGAATGAATCTGTACAAGTGCTTACTAAATAGCTAGCACTCAGTAATTGTTTCTTGAACTACTGCTAAAACTAAAAAAATTTAGCAAAAAAAAAAAAATTCATTCTCTTACGTTTGAGCAGCACAGAGATGTGATTAAGAGGAAAGGCTTCACAATCAGACAGACCAAGACTCAATTCCAGGCTCTACTGGTTATTATTAGCCATTTAATTAATCTTTTAAACACTATTTAATTTTTCCAAACCATAGTTTCTTCATCTATAAAATGGAAATGACAGTAATAGCTCTGAATTCCTTGGGCTGTTTTCAGGATTAAATCAGAGAGTGCATGTAAAATATAGTACAATGTCTGGTATATAGTAAGGGTTCAATAAAATCATTAATACTCTTTTTATAAACTTGAGACCTTATGCCATTAAAGTCCATTTTCTTCACCAAATACAGGTACAATGCATGACCAAGTCCTACTTAACAATCTTGAAAAATTCTTTTTTGTTGTTGTTTTGTTTTTTTTTTAACATCTTTATTGGGGTATAATTGCTTTACAATGGTGTGTTAGTTTCTGCTTTATAACAAAGTGAATCAGTTATACATATACATATGATCCCATATCTCTTCCCTCTTGCGTCTCCCTCCCTCCCACCCTCCAGAAAAATTCTTTACACTCAGAGACTATCATTCATTATTTTGGAATATTTTAGAATATTTGTAATAATGATAAAACTTACTATTAAAATTCTTAGAAAGGTTATTTTGTTATAAAATTACACAAAAGAGATACTCATGTGATAGCAGAATAAGAAATAATTTAAATATGATCCAAATTGCAGTGTTGATGGAGAACTAAATATTCTTAATTGCTTACATGACCAGATATAGTCAAGTACATTATTAACATAGAAATGCTTTATAGGTGATTATATTTCCATGCAAAGCCTATATCTGTGGGTGAAAGAGGAGATATACCTCTTCAAAATGTTCCTCATCTCTTCCCATTTTGAAATCTTGATGAAGATTTCATCAGTGGAAAACATATAATGTTCCATTTAAGTGTACTCGAAGTTTAAATTTTATAGACTTAATTCACAGTGATGAACTGTTTTTCTTTTAAATCATGACTTTTAAACAGACTATCTGAGATTAGTTCTTTTAACTAAAGAAAAATAAAATACTTAATTTCTAAACTATGTGATACTAAAATCATATTTAAACCCATGTTGAATTTACCTCTCAAGGTATATCTAGACCCCTGATTATGACCATTCCTACCTTCAATAATTAATGTCTACACATTAAATATAAAAATTTATGTTCTCTTTATAACTGACAGGAATATGTCAGTCTAAGGCAGAAAACTGCTGAAATGTCCGTGGGTTATGCGCAATCCTACTGCTGAATTTCCTTTGCTGTCTTTCATTTCGGTCTACTTTATTGCTTAAGCAACCAGTGGCTACTGATTAGCTAAGAAAAACTCACCTCCAATTTCTCTGTTATATAATTTACAGTTTTCCCCCTGGAGACATTAATACTGCAGAGATGTGATAAAAGACTGCTGTGAAGAATGATAAAAATGTGCATTTTTCACATATTTATAAATCCCCATGCCAATTTCACCAAACTTGCTGGCAAAAGAAAAATACCTGACATTTAAGGACATCTATCCAACGGGAATGCTGAAAGGCACAACCGCACACTCATTGGATCTACTAAACGTTACATCAATTAGTGACAGAGCCTGGTAACCCATGAAGGCATTTCTGTGTGATGTTCCACAAGAAAAATATGCTTTGTGCATAATGTACAATATTCCCTGTCTGTCCCACTCAGACTCAAAACTCTGTAAAGCTGGAACAAATCAGGCTTTCATGTAACAGCTTGAGTTCCAATTTAAGTTAATAAGAAATTATTCTCTTATTAGTAGAGCCTGGCCCTAAGAAGCAAGCCAGAAATTATGTTATTTTTTTCCTCTAGTTATTGCAGTAAACAAGAAAAGAACTGTGTTATACAAAATTGGGTGAGAACAGGGAGGGGTGTAATTTCCTCTTATATAATTAAACAATTATTTCTTCTTAAGAAGATAGAGTTCCAGGCCTAGCAGATCAGTAGTCAAAGGGCAGCTATTCTGCTGTTCACTAAACGGTGAGGGAAGCAAGGCATGGGAAATTCATATTCAAATACATTTTGCCTCTGCCACTTATAAGGGGGAGGAGGAAGGAGCCGTACCGGAGGTCAGAATTTCACATGGTTCTGGTCCTGTGCAATGCACACCCCAAAAGAGGAATCTAAGAATGACTTTTTCTTTTTTTTTAAAAGAAACAGTTTAAAGCAATTAGCATTCTGAAAAGGACAACTGGTTAATTAAAAATATTTTTAAATGACTGAAAAGTAGGTTTGCTTGAAAGAAACCATTCTTCCTCAGCCCATGGAGTTAAATTTGCATAGTTAAGCTGGAGGTTATAAGCCAAACAGCCCCATGTGTTACATTTTAAAGTTATACTAAATTATAAAGCACTTGCCCTTAAACTCAAACTTTTTCATGCCAGACTGTTGCTGTGAGCCCCACAGAAAACATGCTAAATGAGAGTGTAATATATACTTTTCTTAATAAGATGTGAATAATCATCACTAATGGGAGATCCAAGGAAAGCTCATAAGAAAGCCAGAAAAATCTTATTAAACTTAACTAACTTAAGAGGCTAAAATGAATGCTGGAATGAAGTTTAAAATCCTCAAGCCAAAATACTCACCAGATACTAATGCTGCTCACTTAGAATTTTAAGCTTTGGGAGATGGAGGTCAGGGGTAAGGAGGTTAAAAAAAATTAATACAATTTGGAGCTCAATGTAGGGTTTAATTCTGCATTAAGATTGAGACCTTTTAACAATCAAATAATACATTTAAATAAATCTCTCCTGGCGATTGCTTTACAATGAAGTAGTTTTAGTTTCTGGTAGCCAATAAGGTAGGTCAATGGCTGACAGCTAAAAAACAAAGTTTCAGAATAATACCTAGAAAACAAAGACCCAGAATATTTAGTGTTGGCCAGGACCAAAAAAAGTATCTAAGTCTAGTTCTCGATTATATATAAGTGGAAACGAAGATACAATCATTAATCAGATTTCTATTTAAACTTCTAAAGTGTAGGGGGAAAAAGTCTGATACAGTAATCTTATTCACTGATATCTGTCACCTCGTTCCTCACCAGGGCTAGAAGATTCCTCCTCCCTGAACTACCTTTCCTTCCCCCACAAAACACACTCCATCCCTTTAAAGGGACCTTCACTGTCAGGTCAAGGAGTTTGGGGAAACCATGGAAGATTTCTGAGCAGAGGAGTGACATAATGAAAGCAGTGTTTTAGGAAGGGGGAGGTGGGCAGGCCCAAGTGACCACAGATGCACAAAGAGGGTCTGAAGGAATGAATGTATTAACTGTCCATCGTTGTTTCTTACTAGACACACAAAATAGTGTTTAGAAAGAGTAAACTGCTCACATTCCTGTAGAAATCATCATGCTTGAATCTCAAGCTATTTGATAACTATCAGAGCCCTCCCTGTACCATTCAAATGGGGAGAAGTAATTAATTTACCTAAACCAACAACTCAGCAAATTCATATAGAATATGGCATCAAATCTGGCCCTGGACCCTCTCGTTTTATTCTAAGTCATAAAATACATATGGACAAAGAAAAACCCCAACTCTTATTTAGGAATTTATGTTTCATCCACCAGTTCTATAATCTGCTGACTGCTTATAAAATCTCTTATACTAGATTTGCAAATATCCTAGAGGTGGCCAGAGCTGAGCAAACAGAAAGGTTATTCTGGGCTGACTCCCCCCAGTGCACAGAGTCTCCTGGCTCCTCTCTGTCTTCCTCAAAAGGGCTCCAGAACCATTTATGAAAGTAGCTTAGGAGCTGCGGGAGTGAACAGGGACTTTACCTTTCCTTTCTTACGTCTTCATGAATGAGGCTGTAATATTTTTTTAAAGTTAAAAACCAAGGCATTGGGGGGGGGGGAATTTAAAGGACAGGAGGAGCTAGCCCCGCAAACAGACTCAAGCAACAATTAATAAAACAGGGTTTTTAAGGGAACAAAGCCTTTTAAACCTTCTCCCATTGTTTGGGAAATATCTTACTCCAGGAGACCAATGTGCCTGATTTTCACTATCAAGACAACAGAAAATTGAGTTCTGCATAAAAATGACTTGACTGATGTTCAATTATTTATTCATTTCATTCAACAATTTCTGAGTGTTTACTAAATGCCAGGCACCTTCGTAGGCCCTGGAGATACACAAAAAGCAGTACAAAAGAAATGGTTCAACAAACGAGCCTTGGGAAATATCAATGAATCAAAGGTATTAGAACTATGTAATTTGCATATAAAGTACTTAGACACTTAATAAGTGCTTTTTATGATGATTCCACAACATTTGGAATCCACTGTTTTGGGGGAGCAGTCTTCTTTGACTAACTATAGCATATTGTTCTCCAAAGGTCGAATGAGATGAACCCAATAGGCACCATGCCCTGGGCCACCTCCTCTGAGCTCTTCTCCAGACAAAGGACACTGCCTGCCAGGCTGCCTCACACTTGCTCCCACGCCCATGTGCTGCTGGCCTCCTTTCCCATACTTCAGTCAGTTGGTCTCCTGTCTGTTTTTGAAAGACCCATTTCATCTCCCATGGCGCTTTCTCTAAGCTATCCTATGACTCCATCTCCCTCTTTGGGACTCACATAACCCTCTAAACTCTGATTTTGGTTCTCAGAGACTGTGGTTATTTTTGCCCCAATCATCTCTCTCCTATTAGACAATAAATGGCTTGATGGCAGGGACCAATCTGACTTTGTGAGGTTTTTTAAAAAATTTAAACTTTGTCAATTTTTCATGTAAAAAAAGATGTCCTGAGAATTGGGGAAGAGGAGTGATAATCATTCATTCAACAAATATTTGAGTTCCAGTTATGCCCCAGGCACTAAACTCCAAAATACCAAGTAGTTGACTCTCTGGTTTGTGTGGTTTTTTTCAAAAAGACATAATTTTGTAGAATCAATTTTGCTGAAAAGAACACAACATAGTATAGCAATGAAAATTCTCCTATAAATGTTAAGTTCTATAAAGTCTTTTAAATTACACCTAACAATCCACTTAAGTTTGGAAAGAAGATGCAGTAGTACAATTGGTTTTTTTCCTGGAGTCAGAGATGTGTCTGATCCATAACAATGTCTTTTATGTTTTACTGTTTGCTAAATATTTTACCTTTTTAACCGAAAAGAAAAATTTGAACCATTCCTCTTTTTTTTTCTTTACTCTCTAGAACCTGCTAAACAAGTAGGAGTACTACAGAAAGGGGGTAATTAAAGAATATATTTGCTTCATTCCAAAATGTTATATTAATTTCAAGAAATAAAGAGGGTATTGTTTCCTGACATTTATTATTAAAGAAAGAGATGACCAAGGCTCCTAGTCTGAAATGTATTACAGACTGTGCAATGCATTCCATGAGGCATAGCACACTCTAAAATTCATTTATAGTATAAAGAAGTCTCTAAAAGAAGTCCCACTAATAAAATAGGCCTTCACTCAATCTGACTGCCAAACTGACTTACTTTGGCAAGCAAGCTTGGGACATTTTAAATTTTACAAACATTATCCTGTTTTAAAAAAGTTAATTTTGACTACTTTAAGGAATGTAAAAATACACCTTGGTTTCAGTGAAATCAAGATTAAATCTTACCGGACTTCTAAAGTTAACTGTCATAATCAGATGTTACAATTAGTATAAAGGATAAAGGCTCTGAGTCTTTGGGACTGTAGAGGCCCATTTATTCTCAACAACCCCCCTTTTCCTCTTCTAGAAGGCAAATTAGTGACCATCTTTCCCACTTGCTCTTTCCTGTAGGTCGATGGGGTAAAAAGTACGCAATTTATAAATCAGAATGAAAAGCAATACATCGTGTATTCATTTAAATCAGGATTCAGTAACAGCTTGCTTTCTGCCACAATACTAACAGAATTAAGTGCACACAGCAAAGAACAACAACAACAAAAATTTAAGAGAAGAAAATGAAAGGAACAAATGTAGAAGGAGAAGAGAAAGGAGACTAATAATTTGGTTCTAGGCACTATGCTATGTGAAAAAAATAACCACTGTTATTCCATTTTTACAGAGACAGATTTACCCAAGATCACCACGCTATTCAATGGCAGAGCCAGGATTCATTCAAACACAGGGATTCCTTTCTAAAGCCCATGCTCTTCCCACCTCATGTTGTGTAGTGAGGAAAGGAGGAAGGATTGAGGAAAGAAAAGTGAGAGCTGTAATACAGCACTAAGCAATTACTTCTAGAGGCTAGCTGTACTTATTTATCTACTTTTCAGAAAAAATTTGGTTTGACATTTGTACTTTAGATCTACTTACAAAAAGCTCAGGCCATAAATCAACTATACTTCAATCAAAAACAAACACAAAAAACAAAAAGCCCAGGCAACTAAAAATTCAATAAATTGATACTTTCACCTTTGGCTTGATCTGCAGAAGTTTTTGTAAGATGTAACTGTGGCTTCTAGAAGATGTCGAAGGATATTGCCTACTGGCTACGATTTTTTATAATATGGGGCTTTGGTCTTTCAGATTTTTGAAGAAAAGAGATTTTATCTGTTGTCATTTCTTAATGTTATATTTCAAACAAAATACAAGCAATCATACTCCAATTAATTAGAATTATGCTGACCAAAAAGGGTATTTACTGCCAAATACTGCTGTTACTCTACATCATACGTGCTCCATTTGCTGCCACAGAGGTTAAAAAGGGATCTCAGTTGCTTTAACAGAGGCAAGAAAGATAGTCCTCCAATGAAAGTTTCTGCAATGATGGAAACGTTCTGTATCTGTGCTGTCCAATATGGTAGCCACTCGTCACCTCTGGCTTTTGAGCACTTGAAATGTGCCTAGCGTGACAGAAGAACTGAATTTTTAATCTTATTGGACCCTCCTGAACATCACAGGTCTAAAGAAAGCGGTTTAACCATTCCTTCCTGCCAAAGACACCTGCCAAGCCGTCCTGGTTACTATTTATGGCAATTGTATATAAAGACAAATGATTATTTAGCTATCAGTAACCTTCCAATGGTAAGAGAGGAAAAGTGGAGAAAATGAATTTAGAAAACAATACATAGTCTGGTTCTTCTTTTTGGCTTGTGCTCCTGCAAAAGCTCTGATATTTAACTTTTGTGCTCCAGAGAATACAGCAGTCAATATTTGTAGATAAAAGAAGGCTATCTATCTGAGGTCAGCCCATGCTGAAATCTAAGTATCTTACCTTGTCCACATTACCTCTACATCTTTGAAATTGGGGACCATGTTTGCAGTTTTTACCTCTGTCTCCAGCACTTAACACTTACTAAGTATTCATTAAATTCTTGCTAAATAAGTGAGCAACCTTGAATTTCTCCGTTCCTTGCTCCGACATCTTAGAAGAGCCATTTGAGTTGAGTCTGGCGTTTTGGGCAAATCAGAGACTCTGGGATTGGTGTTAATGCCAAGGTTCACACTACACTGCTGATGAAGTGTTCAGAGTGATTTTTGGTTCAAATTTCCTAACTAACTAAAATAACACAACTGCCGGGGCTCAGGGAAGGGGGAAGGGTGGAGCATTGCAGGCCAGGTGTAGCAAAGTAAGACCCTTTGGAAAATGATGCTCAGGTCTATAATTTACCCCTGGACGTTATGATACAACATATACAGAAGAAGCAGATTTCAAGTGGTAGATTCTATCTCTTTTAACATAATACAAGAATTCTCATTTCTTACTTTTTAGGAAAAAGAGTTCCCTTCATAGAAAGTAACTAGTGTCCTAAGGGGAAACAAAAAGAAAACCTCTGAGAAAAGTGAGTGTGAAATTGGAAAACTAGTAAAGAACCCGAGGAGAAAGGAAATATAGGTTACAAAAATTATATAGTCACAATGTATGGGGAGGCAGGGACCATGTTTACTTAAGCTTTCAGGGGCTGAGCTAATGCTAGAGTTCCGTGGTCCCCTCTGTGCCAAGCCTTCTTAACTCAGTATAGCTCTAATTCCTCCAGGGTGCCATGGGGAACATTCAACGTGACCATCTGTCTACAAAATCACCTTCAGAGAAATAAAAATGCATTTGGCAGGCACCCAAAACTACCACAGGTTCCCTACCATGATAATGAGTCTATGGCCATTGCCAAGTATCATTTATGGAGTCCCCTATTACAATCAAGAACACTTTTTGCAACACCAAATTAAAACGTAAGTACAGTTTGGATTAGAAATCTTGTATGCTATTTTTGGATGCAGAACTCCTTATTAATTGTGTCATAATACCATTACCCTTTCACTTTAATACGGCAGTAAGAAGGTTTCCAAATGAATCATTCAAAACTTTGCTTCAACCAGCACACATGGAATGTGACTGGTTCCTGAGAAGCATTTTCCAGATCTCTGTAGGATAAAGAGCAAATCATTACCATTCAGCCTTTTAGATAACTTGACTGTATTCAGGATGTAAAATTAGGAAAAGCTGTCTCTCCTGACCAACCAAATGACCCCTTCACTCTGGCCATCCTCTTCTCTTTACACTTCCTTAAGTAGACTTTTATTTTTGTACGCTTTCCCCTTCCAACTTCCTCCCACCTTCTACGTTCTGCGTCCTGCAGGCAGTCCCTTTATCATGTCCTGGTCATCCTTCAAGGGTCACTCAAATTCTCTCTTCTCACTCAGCCTGCCCCTAAACTTACTAACCTCCAGGGATCCTTCTCACCTCTGAACTCCTGAGTGCTTTATTGTTTCTATTGCAAAAGGAACTTCTCTTTATTATTATCATACTTATTTTATTCTTTAACTCCCCTGGTGACCCTGATGATCAGCCATGTTTAGGACTTACGGGTATGGGCTCTGTCTCATGGTAGGGAGAGACTACTTTCTGCCATTTTTAACTCCTTGGTGTTCTCAATTAGTCACATTAATTAACAGCTGAGTGATGGGTATAAGGCTAGAAATCTACAAATGAAAAAGCCAGAAGCTTTAAAATGAGATCTATTTGAACTACTTAATATTTGGTGATAAATGGAATCAAAAGAGAATATTCTAAATGTGATCCTTGCAATGGTCTTAATTTAATCAACCAGAAGCTTAACAGAGAGTTTTAAAAAGCAAAAGAAAAGACATATACAAGTGGTTGATTATAATGAATCTTTTAGATAGATTTATTACAGTTTAAAGAGTCAAGAAGGGATGAAACAGAACTTAGTGTAGTACAGGAGGTGGGCAAAAGGGAAATGGGAATATGAATGATGGAAAGGAGGCGGCAAATGACCTGGGAAAAAATTATATTTTCTATTTGACTCTTTAAAACATTCTCTATGGTTTAAGGGCTTTACAAACAAATAACAACTTTAAAAATAAAACAGGGGCTTCCCTGGTGGCGCAGCGGTTGACAGTCCGCCTGCCGATGCAGGGGACACGGGTTCGTGCCCCGGTCCAGGAGGATCCCACATGCCACGGAGCGGCTGGGCCCGTGCGCCATGGCCGCTGAGCCTGCGTGTCCGGAGCCTGTGCTCCGCAACGGGAGAGGCCACAACAGTGAGAGGCCCACGTACCACAAAAAAATAAATAAATAAAAATAAAATAAAATAAAACAAAATACCAACCAGGTGGGCGCATTTGTGGTGTAGGTGCAAAGAGCAATAACAATTGAAAGTGCCTAGGATCTTCCATCTGTACACAATTTTACTCCAAGGCCATCAACCTTTAAGATACTTTTTAAGTGATGTGAATATACTTTTATCAAGTCATGAATACATCTTAAACATTAATTGAATAATACTTCATTAAGTATTTGAGATTATCAATTTTTTAAAAAACAACATGCAAGAAATCACAAAAGGAAAATAGATTTAGAGCGTTCACATTCCTGATAGAGATCAGCCTCTAGAACCTTCGTACTAAGTTTCCTAAAAGTGTTGGGTAGAATAACTAATAAAAGGCAGCAAAGTATCACATGGCTTCCTCATTTACAGAATTTCTCAGCGAGGACATCCCGCATAACCTATCCCCAACTGCCCTGCTCTCCCTTACACAGTAGCTATATCCATGTCCACATTTGCTTCGGTGGGTATATTACTGGTTTGGGAAAGACAGACACAGCACCTGGCTTAGTTCCTTGCCCACAGCACAATTCTGCAAATAAATACATGCTGGGCTGAACCTAAAAGCTGTAGTTTTCATCCTAGGATAATTTCCAACAGTATTGTTACCCTCAATGTAATTGTTACGTATTACTCAGCATCCTCATTCTTTCAAGAAAGCTCAAAGGATCACACTCTTCCACTGTTACTGCCCCAACCCTCCATCCCCAAAAGCTCTGCTTGCTTGGAGTTCTTCTCCTGTCCTCTCCATTTTAGTGATCAACATTACCATCTACCCATCTAGTTTCAGTTTCAGGAAACTGAAAATCAGTTGTGATTCTTCTTCCCTTCCTCCCCCATATCCAATTGTTCACCAGAGCTAGTAGATTCTACCTCATAAATCTCTCTAGCTGAAATTACTTCTAAATCCTGGATCAAGTCACCACCAGCTCTCACCTGAATTACTATAACAAGTCTTCCAACGGTCTTCCTCCCTACAGTAGTCCTGACCCAGTTCAATCTACTCTCCACCATGCAGTTTATGGACCTCTCTAAAATGTGTATCTGATAGTGTTTCTTTTCTGCTTAAAAATCTGTAATGCCACACCCATTAGGATGGCTATTATAAAACAATTAAAAAAAAAAACAGAAAAGAACAAGCGTCAGCAAGGATGTGCACAGCAGCTGTGGAAACAGTCTGGTGGTTCCTCAAGAAGTTAAACATATGATTACCATATGATCCAGTAATTGCACTTCTGGGTATATAACCAAAAGAAGTGAAAGCAGGAACTCCAACAAATATTGTATACACATGTTCATAGCAACATTATTCACAATAGCCTAAAGGTGGAGCAATCCAAGTGTCCATCGACAGATAAATGGATAAACATAATGTGGTATATACATACAATAGGATATTATTCAGCCTTACAAAAGAAGAAATTTTTTTTTTTAAGAAGAAAATTTTGATACATGCTATGACTTGGATAAGCCTTGAAGACAGTATGCTAAGTGAAATCAGACAGTCATAAAAGAATAAATACTGTATGATTCCATTTATATGAGGTACCTAGAATAGCCAAATTCATGGAGATAGAAAATAGAATGGTGGTTGACAGGGGCTGGGGGAGGGAAGAATGGGAAATTATTGTTTAATGGGTATGGAGTTTCAGTTTGGGAAGATGAAGAATGTTCTGGAGAAAGGAGGTTGGTGATGGTTGCACAACAATGTGAATGTACTTAATGCTACTGAATTGTACACATACAAATGGTTCAAATGATAAATTTTATGTTCTATGTATTTTTTCATAATAAAAAAGTCGTGCACACACAAAAATCTATACTGCTTCTCCACTGGCCTCAGGATAAAGTCCTGAGATCTCCTAATGTGATTCACAATGCCCCTCAGGATTTAATCCCAATATACCTCTCCCCTTGCTATTACTCTTTGTTCCTTCAGGGCCTAGTCATACTCAGCTATGCTGGAGCTGTGCTCACACTACTTCATAAATCTTTCCACAAACTATTCCCACTGTCTACAAGACAACCTCTTCTCCATTTGTAATGCTTTTCATTTCCATCCCTGTATGTCCCTTCTTGGTATCTCTTATCACAATATTGTAGCTGCCTGTTTGCTTTTCTGTCTCCCTTCCTACTAGCTTATAGCTCTATGAAGGAAAAAATAAAGTCTCATCTCATTTAGAACTACATCTTTGGTGCCTGGCACATACAAATATTCAGTAAATATTGTTGATTATGTAAATTCATAAATGTAGCAGATAGGGAAGAGTTTCTGGGAGCACACATGTTACAATATGTAAAATGAAAATATATAATATAAAATGAAAGTATGTAATATACACACTGGACACATACCATTCCTTCGCAGGCATCTTTAAAAAGATTCTATGTCTGTTGCAGTTATCAAAAGGCTCAAATTCTTGAGATAAAATTCTAATATGAAAGATTTCTCACGTAAAATTCCAGTTTCCTCTACAACTGTTCCTGATGGACAAATATGGCACTTTTTATCAGTTTGTTTTTTAATGCCATTCTATTTAAAGTTGTATGTATATAGGACACTCATTCCTTTAAAATTAGGTCATTCAGAAATGCCAAGCCAAAGTCCTGAAAATACTGACAATGCCTATCATATTGAAACAATTGGTTACTTTATCCGTTGTTTTACTACTTTGTGAAGTTTTTTAAAGGAGGGATCAGCTTCAAAATGTAGAATTCTCTCTCATCTCACATCCTGCAACCATATAATTTATGATTCTGAAACATCAATATTTATGACCATATAATTACAAAACTAACCACTTACACTGTTTCATTCAAAATGGAAAGAGTCTAAAACTGGCCATGTAGCACAATGCTGTCAGGACTAATCTTCTAAGAAATGGCTTTGGTGAGTGTTTTTATTATAGTTCTATAAACTAAAAGACTCTCACATCTAATATGGAAAAATGTATTCAGAAACTGTAGAAACATGCTCGAGAAGACTCCCCCTGCCCCCCACCCCTTGTCATTTTCCCCATCTTTCTCTTCCTCTCTTTTCAAAAGAGTGAAACCAGATAATCTCAGCAGCATCTAAAATCTGATGAAGGTGAAAAGTATTTATTACTTAATCCCTGTCTGGATGTGACTTTTTAAAAACTTGATATATAATTGCCATATAATATTACATTAGTTTCAGGTGTACAACGTAATGATTCGATATTTGTATATATTGCAAAATGATCACCATGATAAGTCTTGTTAACATCCATTACCACACACATTTACAAAATTTTTTTTTCTTGTGAGGAGAACTTTTAAGATCTACTCTCTTAGCAACTTTCAGCTATACAATACGGTATTATTAGCTATGGTCACCATGCTGTATGTTACATCCTCATGACTTATTTATTTTAGAACTGGAAGTCTGTACTCACTCTTTAATTAAAAGTGAATATGCTATATGCATACAATGGATTACTACTCAGCAATAAAAAGGGAAACTAATACACAGAGCAATTAGACAATCTCAAAAACGTTATGAGTCAAAATTGCCAGACACAAAAGAGTATCTACTGTATGATTCCATTCATATGAAGTTTCAGAGCAAACAAAATAATTTATGGTAACAGAACTCAGAACAGTGCTTCTGGTGAAGAGAGAAGGAATGACTAAGAAGTGGCATAAAGGAACTTCCTGGGGTGAGAGAAATGTTCTACATCTGACCAAGGTGTGCATTATACTAGCGTATACATTTGTCAAAACTGATCAAACTATACACTTAAATTTGTGCATTTCCCTGTATATAAATTATACCCTAATATTCAATGAGAAGGCTGTCTTCTAGCTCTTTTTAGACTTTTTATTATCAAAAAATGTGAAATAATTCTTGGTCTCTATCAAGTATTCAGCATTTTTAAAAATATATCACCATTGCTCACCTGCAGTACATGTGATTTAACTTACCCACAGAAAAAATAGCTGGAAAGAACATATCAGAGAAACTATGGCCTGAAATGGGAAGGAGAACTGGCAATGATGGAGATTTTTCTAGTACTTTTCAATCTACCAGATCTGAAAACGTTTTACAAAAAATATTTTTTAAAGCCCTATGCTACATATTTATAGGTTTCATCTGCTAAAAGGAATTGTTGCCTTCATACGATCTCAACATATTACGCAGTCACCCAAACCACATGAATAGAAATTGTGAGTACACCCATAAGGAAGCAACTGGTTTTGTACTTCTTTTTTGTAAATGTTGATCACTATCAATAATAGCAAATATAAGACTCCTGTTTAGGCAGCCTCATCACAAATATATCTATCCCCCATGTTTAATAATAGAAATTACTAACAATAGAACCTTTTACTGAACTTTATAATTCAAGGCTTAGCAGGGACATCTAACCAGTTCACAGAAGGAGAAAATGGAAGGAAGGGTTTAATTGACTAAGAAGTTAATGGATAAAATAGATATAATATTACTTCATTTGCATTTTAGTAGGCTTCACACAATCCAAAAAATATGCATTTTGTTTTGTTTTGGTTTTTGGGTATTTTTGGCCATGCCACGTGGCTTTTGGGATCCTAGTTCCCCGACCAGGGATTGAACCTGGGCCCTCGGCAGTGAAAGTGTGGAGTCCTAAATGCTGGACCGCCAGGGAATTCCTGAAATATGCACTTTTACTGGTTTCCTATCCCTGATACATTTTTCTCTCCTCCTTTGGGAGAAATCAACACCAACAACCACATTCATGTGGAATTAGTTGAATGAGAAAGTTCAGCAAAACAACTGGACCACTCACCTTATGTTGGCTATATGCTGTGGCACAGGCTGATGCTGAAAATGGTCAGGCCACGGATGATGCAGGCAGAAGGATGGAGAGGGCTGAAGACAGCACGTTGTCTGATAAACAGGTGAATGGTTTGGACAGAGAGATGCAGAATACTCTGAGTGTGGCTGCATGCAACACGAGGCCAAAGCAGGAGGTGCTGCGGGGCCAGCCTCGGGATGGCACTCTTGGTGACTGTCATGGGTAGTCAAAGGGTGATGGTATGGGCAAGGATGGCAGCACAGGGATAACATCTGAGGCGTTCTTTGGTTGTCTAAAGGCAGAAAGGATGATTTAACTGTGCCATTAACTTGCAGGCATCCATTTGGACTCACTTTTGTTCTGGGCGCTTCTTTGGGGGTGAGTTGCTGGGCTGCAGGGTCTCCATCACAGGGGGTGAGGGGACTAGCGCTGGTAGCACTGGTTGCAATGCTGCCATTGCTCAGAACCACAAAATCGTTGTTTCCGTTGTTCATAGCCATGCTCCAATTTCTTGACCCTAAGAAAGAAAATGATATAAAATCATCCAGTTACAGTCAGGTAGGCAATTATGTAAAGAAGATAGGAAAACTATTTTAAAACAGCTCTTTAAAAACAAGGGTTCTTGCAGGAGTTGTGAAAGCACTGGGGGAAGCCCAGCTCACCTGCAACAGAACCAGCCATGGGTTAGGCCTCCATTTCTTTCCTCCCAGCTACACCATGCACCTTGAGAACCCTCTCCTATCCCACTGACCACTTCCTCCCTGCCCCATCTCTATTTTCAGTGCCTGTCTTCTCTCCTCATCCTAGATGTGCAATTCAGTTAAGAATTAGAACATTTTAGGATGGGGGTGGGAAGGGGGTAGAAGAGACAGAAAATACCAATATCATTCTTTAGCTTTTCAATAATATCATGCTTAGGGTGTTCTGATATAGGAATAATGGGCAAAATGAAGGGCTACTCTGAAGCAATTAGTTGTGTAGGTTCAGATAATGTGGATAATCTTAAGAATGTTTTATGTCTTTGAAAAATGTCAAGAAAATATGATTTTTCCTCTAAGTCACTCAGGTCCTAGAATAAGAATAAACAAAAGAAAATAAAAACTAATTAGCTAAGCTAAGAACTGTGGCAACCAAGATATCAGATGCAAAAGTTTTATCCCCTACACCAATGAATGTAATGCTAAAAAAATAATAAAACATGCCACATAAGTTGCCGTGAACTTAATTTGTTTTCTATGCTATGTCCTACAGGTAGCAATGCTTGCACATAAGAAAAAGAATACTATGGCTGGGATTTGCTTCAAGTGAGATTTTTGTTATTAAGTTTTTCCCCTCCACCAAAGGGTCTAGGCCTTCAATGTAAATGAAAAATTAGTGTTCAAATTACCAGTAATATTTTTCTGTCCAGTCAACAAACAAACGCAAAGCCAGACAGCCTTCTTCCTCTCCCCTTGCCCACTTATCACCCTCTGACCAACATACACACAAAATGTGGAAATGTGCAATAAGAAAAATAGGTCATCAAATGCTAGTGGTCTATTTAACCTACATGTGAAAGCCAACAAGAAAAAAAGAAAACCATTGTTTGGCTCACTAACCCTTCTGGCATGGCATTTTTCTGAGTGGACAAAACAGCTTCTGGAGAAATCTCTCTCCAGTCTCTCCCCACCTCTGTCAGACACACAGGTACTAGAAGAAATCGTCTCTTTTCAGTCTGAGTACATGTAATGACAAACCCAGGTCACCCATGAGGAAGATTCCTATGCATATTTTCACCCAATTTATAAACTGCTCAACTGGGGTATTTCTGAACAGGGAATGCCAGAATGATGCATAACGTTTCAATGTGAACACTAATACCCAGAAGATACTCACTGTACTAGGATGCAAATTTAGCATTATTGACTTATTTTCCTTTCAGATAGAGCTCATCAAACACTCAAACACACACACACACACACACACACACACACACACACACACAGCCATTCAGCTATATAAACATCAACGCTGTAAGAAATGGAAGAATTAATGTAGACGTTAAAAAATTTCTTCATAAATTATTGTAGTGGAAAAGACAAAGCATTTATAAATATCAAAACATATATGTAAATCAAGCAGATGTTACTTCTCTCATCAGCCTTACCGTCACTTTGGAAAGTAGTCTGCCAATCCCGACTTCCTTTTATAATGAGCAATGAGAGGGATTTACTGGGGGGCCAACCCACACAGCATGTGGAATCTTAGTTCCCCGACCAGGGAATGAATCCACAGCCACTGCAGTGGAAGCACAAAGTCTTAACCACTGGACTGCCAGGGAAGACCCTGAGAAGGATTTTGAATTGTAGTAAACACAGTTGCTCTCTTCTTCAGTAAATCACTCCTGGGTATAAACACCTCCTACAAAACACTCAAATGATATCCCCAACACAAAGCATTGGTAGTTAAAAGTATTATCCAACTAGTGGGAAGATAAGGTAGATAAACTGGGAAGAGCCCTAAAGTGACCCAGGAGGCAGAAACTCTAATCTTTTTTCCATCACTTTCTTAACGTGCCATCTCAGCAAGATCTGCTCCCTTAAGCTTCCTTTTACTGAAGGATATATCCTCCCTTTTGTTGTTAACAAAAGAAAAAGCTGTATGCAAATGTTCTGAAAACAATAAAACATATTAATCAAAGGCCATCTAAAAAGGCACTAGAGTTTTTAAAAAGTTAATTGAAATTTAAGATGTTTATTTGTATGGTTAAGTGAAAGATAGTCTAGAAAATGTAAGAAGCAATTGCTTGGTGAGATAAATTGCCATTTCTTGGAATTAGAAACTCTCATTGTACAGATACTCCACAGAACTCACAGAGGGCATAAGCTTTCTCTTGCCTCTACCCATGACTCATGTTCCCAAGCCTTCTCTTCAGACCTCAGCCAAGCTACCAGAGCTGATGCAATCTTCTAGGCTGAATGGGAAAATCAAGACCTCCTCTTGGCCCTTCCATCAGGATAGAAGGAAGACTTTTTCTAGTTTGTCGATTTGTTCTGACCATCCTAGGTTGGTTAATATCATTTCAGAGAGCCTATTTTTGGTATTCAATTCAATCAGCCCTATTAACTATAATCACAGCTGTCAGGTGGGTTACGCTAGTGAGAAGTATCTAACAAAAATCCTCAAAGTTTTCAAGTGAAACTGGGCTTAAGACAGAGCGCCATCAACCTGGAACACTCATCAAAGTACCCTGAAATCCTCTCTAGACTCTCCGAAATTTCATCTGTTTCCCTATCTTCTAATTAAATCTGCTTTTCGTCAGGAAAAATAATTTTTTTTTCTTTGTAACAAGAATTACAACTATCATTCTCTCTTATTTTTATTGCAAATGCATCATTGTACATAAGAGTTAAATAGATTTTTGCAGGCCAGCCAAGGGACCTAATCACCATTTATAACATTTTTTCCCCAGTGTGGTAAAATGCAGTTCAAGTGCCAAATAACTGACTTACGAATGATTTCTGGAGCACAACTTGTTTTGTAACTTGGAGATTTCTTGTAATGAAGTAGGTACAAGTGGAGAGTAAAGAATAATTTGAACTCTGACTTTGGCTCGTATTTGAAGAAAGTCATATAAGCTTTCTATGATTCACTTTCTTCAATCATAAAATGGGAACAATCAAATTGACTTTATAAATAAGTTGTGGGTTATAAGTAAAAAATAATAAAAAAGCAAAAGCAGACAAAAATTGTTCTAAGAAATGTTTACAGATTAAGTTCAGTGGATGTATTTGTGTAAGAATTCAGGTGACCAGGAGAACAGCAAAGTTTCGATCTAAAATCAAGAGTTGACGGCTTCCCTGGTGGCGCAGTGGTTGAGAGTCCGCCTGCCGATGCAGGGGACACGGGTTCGTGCCCCGGTGTGGGAAGATCCCACATGCCACAGAGCGGCTGGGCCCGTGAGCCATGGCCGCTGAGCCTGCGCGTCTGGAGCCTGTGCTCCGCAACGGGAGAGGCCACAACAGTGAGAGGCCCACGTACGGCAATAAATAAATAAATAAAGTCAAGAGTTGACCTTAAGGCCACACAGAGAAAGACCTTATTTCTTTAGAAATGAGACAAATGAGAAAAAAATTTGGTCTGAGCCAGAGAGAACAGGAAAAGAGATGAGAGAGTGGAAGATTCAACATCATAAAAATGAATTATTGTGATAAATGTAATGCTATGTGATTATAAATGCAGTGATAATAGTATTTATGCGGGAAGTTTAAAATAAGTTTTGGATCAAATATAATGAACAATTTTAAAAGAGCTTTGTTGAAATCACCTGTTTTCCCCAGGGCCCTAACACACAGGGACTGTCAAAAGAAAGCTATTCTTGAGACACTGGCTTGAGGTGTGATGGAGCCCCATGGCCAGATATTTTAGTGTATTTCCTGTTGTTCATGAATATAATATGCCAATATCAACACATCCGAAGCCACTAATCTCACACCTCCTATTTCACCTTTTCTATACTAGCATTTTTATGTCCTGAGTGCTTTAGCTGTTTGGGGACTGACTATAAGGCCTTTGGCCAAAGACCATCTTTTGATTACATTTTAAAATTTAAGATATTTTTCTTTGAGCCTCAGCTCTTCACATGTAGAAATCAGGATGGGAACCAGTGTCCACCTCATAGGATTACTATGAGAATGTAAAAATATTTTGAAAACCATAAAGGGCTATGTATTTACAATGGAAGAATTATTATTATTGCTTGATTGAGTGATGAGAATATAAAAAAATATGGAATGATGCTTCCTAGTTCCAAAGCTGAAATTATGTTTTAAAATGGCATCAGAGATATCTGTGTCTTAGAAGAAATGGCCTGGGTGGGTCTGAATTTGAAAGCTGACTCTACAGGTTACTAACTTTGAGAACCTAGGTCAAGTTATTTACATTCTTAGAGTCTCTAAGTGTTGATTCTTCTTAGAGTTAAATTTGTTTGAAATGCAAATTGGTGCAACCTTCTAAAAGAGCAACATGGCACTACTAATCAAAATTTGAAATACCCTCATCCTTTGACTCACAATTCTACTAGGAGTTTACCCCTTTGGATATACTTGAACAATGTGTAAAGATAAATGTCTGGATAAAGATGCTGACTGCACCACTGCTTGTAACAATGAAAACAAAAAAAAACAAGGGAAACCACCTAACTTATCAATAGGGGACTTAAATTCTGTTATATCTATACCTTGGGTACTCTGCACAACAAAAAAGAATGAATTAAATCAGGATTATTGCTAGGGAAAGAAGTCCAAAGTACATCTTCATGTGTGAATAAAACCTAACTGCAGAAGAGCCTATGTGGTATGAATCCATTTCATTAAAAAAGTGGCGGAAACACACATGTATGGTTAGTATATACACAGATAATTTCTAGAAGGACATAAGAAAATGCTAACATTGTATCCTGCTGGAGAGTTGGACTGGGCCATTTGGAAGGGTAGAGAAGACTTTCACATTTTACCTTCTGTACTGCTTGCAACTTTTACTACAAATGTGCCGTCTTCATAGTAATAAAATATTAATGAAACAACATATAAAGTTTCTAGCACAGTGACTAATAATGAACAGAAGATAACTATTATTAAAATGCAAAAACAGAAGCAAACTTATTTCACCTTAAAGGGTAAACAGTCGTCTCTTCACTGGATGCATTTTTAATTGTTTGTCTTCCAGTACATATCTGCTTTCTTACAATAGCACCCTACACAATCTATCAAATAACTGGATAAAGCAGGAAATCAAAAAGGATTTAAGGAGCAAGAACAGATGAATACAAACTATTCGGAAAAAGGTTTTCAATATATCTTATCTCCCAGCTTCCAAATTTTGGGAAACATAAATTATTATTTGTTGGACCAAAGCTATCTATGAACCAAAAGTATCACGACTAGTTTCATAAGCATTAAACAGAGAATACAGAGAAGAAATATAGAGAAATTTCAATCACATGTAAAGAGAAAAGTCATCAGAGCTCATGTGATTAGAAGGTTCAAACAATTACATCCTACTCTGGGCTCAGGACACTTACACCTATAAGATCAAAGGAAATTACCCTGCTTCAAAGACTTAAAAGTAGTATCTCATTGGAAATGCTATCATATAATCATAGTAGGAACTGCTGGAATTATGGAAATTTTATTCATCAACATATTACATGTGAAAATATGCTAATGACACACAATTTACCCAAAAGATGCCATCAAACTATTTAGGTGGCTCAACATCCAAAAAGCGTTATGAAAGCCTCTTAGCAGCTCCTTGCAATTGGAAGCCATAACTGTTTTTGTGGCCAGAAAACTGTCAAGTGAAAATCTAGAGGTAATGTGGAAGAGAATACACAGACATGTTCCAATTACCACAGTAACCACTCAGCAAAGCCATCACTATCCTTGACAAACGCAGGGCTCAGATAGCCTGAAGGAACAACATCTTCATCCGCATCAACAGTTATACTGGTACACCTCTGCGGTATTGCCAAACACTTTCACACACATGATCTCACTTGAGTTATCCTCCTAATAGCCCTCAGAAAAACAGGTGTGGCAGGCATTACCGCTCTACTTTGCAAAAGAAAACTTGAGACACAGAGTCTCAGATGGTAAGGCCAGGAAGTCTGATGCTGAGGTTTTGAAGGCTTTCTGCTTAACTACATTCCATAAGCTTAGATAATGTATTCCAGAATAACCCTTTGCTTCATCAGATTCATAACATCAAACTTAACAATAAATGGCAAGGCTGAATCAAAAACAAGATCCCATATTGTAGCCAATCATCTTTTTCAGAAGTGATGTTCCCTATAACACAGTTTCACTAGACAAAATACAAAACACTGATAACAGTGTTTCTCAAACATAGGGATCACTTGGGGATGTTGCTAAAATGTAGATTCTGATACAGTCCATCTGGAGTGGGACAAGAATCTTCCAACAACAAGCCCATACCGTTGGTCCCTGGAACACACTTTGTGTAGCAAGGCAAAAGCACAAACTAGGTGCGGAGGCTACAAGAGAATCAGGCCTAAGGAATGGCAAAATGATGCTCAATTAAAGCAGAATGGATGCAACAAGCAGGGAAATGATACCAGTTAACAGAGAAATAAAGTCCTGTTTTTCTAATTAAGACAAAAAAGTAACAAATTTTAATAGTAGAGGTTCTAATTGATAACCAAGTTTAATTATGGCTTATTTCAGGACTCCTAAACTGTTGTGTACATAGAAATAACAACCAATCAGATTTTAATCTTCTTAGTGTAATGTATATGGATTGAAGCACCTTGCCCAGTTAACTGGGTGAGACAATCTTTTTCTCTCAAGTGGTACTAGATATTGGAGATACCTGAAGTCTTTTTTTCATACCAGTTATAAAGGCAGTTTGGGAGTACCTGTATTCATTATGCACCAAACCTGTTTTAATATGAAATTGCTCCCCTAAAATTGCTTGATACTTATCCTAAAATGATGGTCTCATTTCTTATCACTGGTACCAAGATGCCCTATTAATAGCTAGTGCTATGGCAAGAGAAAAAACAGCTGCTCTAAACGCACCAGAGAAACAGACAAAGAAGTATATTTGTGGCATCTTCTAGAATGGGACTGTGAAAGCTGGATGGTAGAAGGACATCAGCCAGGTTTTTTCTCTAGGAATATTATTTCCCTTCAAAGGGCTATTAAAATGTTTTTTTATCATCTCACTGTGTCAGACACTTTCCTCACAATACCTCTATGAAGATTTTGTTAAACCCATTATAGAGAAAACTGAGGGTCAAAAATATTACAGTGTAACTAATGCAAATCGCATGATTGGGATTCAATCTTAGACCAGGATGTCTCTGAAAGTGAGGCTTTTCAACCAACCTCAAGATGCTTCTAGGGCAATGCCAAGTTCAACTAGCTTTTATGGGACCACTAGAGGCTACTGATATAAAATTCAGTCTGAAGGTCCACGTGAAAAATATCCTCTGAATTCAGTATTTCCCAAGACAGTTTTAAAAGGTATAATTCAGCATTCAAGAGTGTCAGAGACATATTTCACTGAATTAAAAGAAGTGCTATCTACCCATGTATCATATTATCCAAACCTGAAAAGCAAGACAATGGATTAATCTTTGTTGTCATGTGGTGTCTGGACTATTTCAAAATAATGTAATTGTGACCTGACAGCAAAATCTGTATCTTTAATCAAAGAATCAGGCCCTCTTAAGGAACTAAAAAGTATAGTCTTAAATAAAGAAACATAATCTTCTCTCCTTCTGAGATGAATTAAATTTTCTTATTTTTCTTTGAGTTCATGAACTTTCTACAATTAAACTCTCCTTCAATAAGAACACTTTAAGTATCTTCATTTAATCACCTATAAGCATTTTATACGTTGCAAAGAATTCTACAGAAATTAGGTACTACTGCTATCATTCCCCTTAATCATAAACTGCAATAAATTAGAAGCCATTTTCTCAAAGAAACAATGTTATACGTTTGAGAATCTATACCACTTAATAAACATTTAATAAGAACCCACTAGGTATTACTATGCTTTGCATCACACTACGAGAAAGCAAACTGTTGTGTTCTAGGAAATCTGAAAATAAGGGATCACCATTCTTCTACAATGAAAACTCACTGCTGCCTATTAATTTTTTTTTTTTTTTTGCGTTACGCGGGCCTCTCACTGTTGTGGCCTCTCCTGTTGCGGAGCACAGGCTCCGGACGCGCAGGCTCAGCGGCCATTGGCTCACGGGCCTAGCCGCTTCGCGGCATGTGGGATCTTCCTGGACCGAGGCACGAACCCGTGTCCCCTGCATCGGCAGGCGGACTCTCAAACACTGCGTCACCAGGGAAGCCCTAAATTTATATTATCAAGAAGGTAGTTTCAACTTATGCTAACAAACATCATCTTTGAAAATGAAATATACCTAACATTTTTATATAACCTCTTTTAAATATGATTATACACAAGATGTATAGATAAAGGCACCAATAAAGATAAACTATAAATGTTACATGTTTTATTTTTACAAAAACCATTCATAATATTTACAAACAGCTTAATGATACAGAAGAAAAATTAAAATTGACAGATACAGTTTTCCCCTTGCCCAGATTTACAGAACTATATTGATAGATAAGAGTTAAAAAACATTAGGAAGATATTATAGTGTATGTGCCATAGCCAATCTGAAGACACTGCATTTGGAAAGCAGTCTTATTGCTAGATATGAATTAGGTTGTCAAGGCTGAGATTTATACTTATGGGGTGAATGATAGGAATTTCAGGGCTGTGGAAACATCAGTCTCATTTTTCTCATGTTTCATGTTTAATGTACCTTTGGTAGAAGGTCTATGTGGGAAGAGAAATGTGGATGTAAAATTAAAAAGTTTATCTTTTACAGTCTGGGATAAATGATAGTCGAGAACATCATCTTTTTAGCATAAACACTTATTTACCTAAATATATATTTCAAGAGCAGTATCACTATATTGCAGTTATTAAAGCAGAGATCTCTTTTCCAAGATCCTCCACCAAAATTATCATTCCACAAAATATTCACCACTTCTCCCCACACTTACAACAAGTGTTATATCCATAAGCATCAATACCCTTAAAAAAGAGAAAGAGAAAGTATTCTTTTATCTTTGAGTTCCTATTTCAAAGATATGAATGAGTTTCAATTCTATAAAGCTGCAATAATTTCTTTTAACCCTAAGTCTGAAGATTTATGTTCATTTGCATAACTAAGAATATACAAAATAAAACTAGAGAAGTTTTTATAGTCAGAAATGTTGATCTCTGGTCTTTCAAAAAAAATTCTAGAAAGCCCACTAAAAAGTTGTTATTTAACTCAAGAATCAGCTGAGACATCCATTTGGACTCTGCTGCAAGTCTTGAAGGGAACACAATAAATATAACAAATATTCACAAAGTTACAAGTCTATTACAGTGGTTTCAACCCATTCTGCACACTAGAATCACTTCAGTAATATGAAAAAAAATTACAGACACAGGGCCCTGGTCCCAGACGTTATGATTTAATTCATATTGTAATGGGGTGTGGACATTAGCAGTTTTAAATGCTCCCCAGATGATTCTAATGTGCAGCTAGGGTTCAGAACGACTGATTTATACTTTTAATTAATGCTGATCCATTTATAAGAGCAAGCAACTGCCACTCAAAATATTCCATATTGGTTCAGAAATTATTGCTTGAAATGCAGAATATTGCTGTATATTCAAAAACATTTGGACCTGGTACTCCATGTTAGACATGTGTTATAGTATTTGGATTAGTTTTACTTCTTTTGGGGTTATCCTTGACATTATAAGCGTGGGGACAAGGGTGCAGGGAAGAGAAATCCTTAATAAGACATTAGTTTGAGAGACGACAGTGTGGAATTCATGTGGGACAATGTTGTGGAAACACAAAACAACTTGTCACACAGTCTCAAGTACTTATAGATCATTTGGATAGAGTTTAGGGTATAGCCAATTGGACTAACAAGTTTATTGAACCCTCAAGAAAAAATATCTCCCCAACCCCTGGTCAGTATCCAATATGAAGTCCCAAGCATCTCTATTAAAAGAGGATGTTCCCTAAAGTTTTGTGCCAAAAAAAGAAAGAGAAAGAAAGAAAGAAAGAGAGAAAGAGAGAGAGAGAGAGAGGAGGAAGGAAAGAAGGAAGGAAGGAAGAAAAAAAAGAGAAAAACAAAAGGAAAAAGAAAAGAAAAAATACTTCTGATTGCATTTTAAGCATTTTAAACGTTTCAATTCTAGAGTCAGACAACCTCCAGACACCAGGCCTCCTATCTAGCCTCACATCCTAGTAAAAAAAGAATTAATCACAAGATGCTTTGGTAATAAACAGGACCCCCAAGATGTGATAGGTTTAGCTTTAGGCCGTAAGATTTCATCTGAAATTATTCTGCCTCAACTAAAATCACAAAACATTGAGCAATCTATCTGTATCACTATAGCTCTTCCCCAGTAGAAACAGGATCATATGACTGAGTTTAACTCATGTTGTTGAACAGATCACAAGCATGTCTAAAGACACCATGAATGTTTAATACTTTACACATCTCATAACCCTCAAAATTTAGCAGCTCAAAGGAAAAAACCATCACCGAGATAAATCAAAATAAGAAAATGCTACATGCACGTATTATGAGGCAAAAGAATGTGAAGGGATTTTTAAAAAACGTCTACCATAAAGACAAAAACTGAAATCAATCACCATAAAGCACATGAAAGTTGTTTGATTTAGATGGTAACCTGTTGTTTCTTCATATTACACTTAGAATTATCTAAGCTTTTCCCACCAATGCTAAGTATCTGACACCAGGCTCCACTCCCTGCTGTTTTGTGAAGTTTGAGAAGTAGCAAATCAAATTTCCTAGAGCAGCTCCCCAAATGGGTTCTTCCCTGCAGAGTCCAGCAAATCAAGTCTCAGGGGTATCCTTCAGTCTACTGAGCAACTTGGGAAACATATCTCAAGGTATTTGTATGAGACAATTGAAGACATCCTTTAACTTAAAGGACACTGAGATTTACTTTCAGCTTAGAAAAACATCAAATATTTGAATTGGATCAGCAAAGTAACTCTTAGCAAGAGTCTGGGTACACCTTTCATAAATCTTTTTCTATTCCTTACTTAAATTATCATTATAAATACTTGTGCATTCTGCTGTTTGCTTTCTTGTATACATTAGGTGAACTGAAATTCCATCTATATTGTTCAAGTGGGATTCTTGTTTGCTCACAAAGGTAATTAAATCGTATTTTTCAGTTAAATAGGTGAATGTCCTTATTTAGACAGCATATAATAAAAACTATTGTGAATAGTTTTCTTCGAATCTATTATGCGAGCCTGAAATAAGTGAGCCTGTTGAATAGTGATTAAAATGATAAAAGAATAGAAATTAAGAGAGGGAGAACAAAGGGCCACCCTCTTCCCCAAGTCTTGCTTTACTCATATATTTAGTTGCTTTGTTTTATATTTTTTCCAAAAGCCTGAGAAGTTAAGCAGTTCATTTGTCTTGATCCTAAACACCGTTTTATTTCCCGTGTTAGGATGTGATCAGGAATTGTAATTTTTGAAAAACTGGAAATGTTCATACGGTCAGTGTGTCAAGGCTGTCCATCGCCCATACTGAGCTATAAGAGAGTTATAAGAGTTGAACTGTTGAGGGTGCTCTGATCCAATCCCAGAAATGAAAGTAGAATGAAAGGTAAAGAATTGGTACACAGCAGACACTGAAAAGCAGATTTCCCCAGTTGCCAAAAAAGCATTGAGTGGTTCAATACAAACTAAAAAGACAACTGGGATTAGAGTAAAATGTGGAATGAAACCATTTTATAATATATATCATTTCCCAGACCGAGGCAAGGTTAACATGTATTTACTAAACTGCTTTGTAGGTCATTCATTTCAGACACTTAAACATTACATATTTTTTCATAATCAATGCAAATAGTTCATGCTCACAATTCTATAATTCACATCTAAGATGCAAGCTATATGAAACATGGAAATACATAAAAAATACTCTGCCTTATCTTTGTATACTAAAACAAAAACTGACAAATGAAGTATAATCATCCAATAAAATACTCCAATATTTAAGATTTGGCAAAGAAAGCATCCTAAGATAGTTTATTAAGAGACATAATTTTTAAAAAATAATGCCAAGACTATTTAACATTTTAAAAAGTAGAAATGTGTCAGCAGACATTAAAACCATGGGAAGTAGTAAAGCCACTACCAGTGGAACACTCTAGAGTTTATTTACATAGTTTAGTGACTTCCCAGCCATCAAAGGGAATTAGAGTTTTCTTAAATTATAAATTATCATCTAAAATAACCCTCTTGTGGGTAAAAAGGACATAGTCATTCTTTTCCTTTCAACAGGAATACCTGTTAAAGAAAATTTTAGCAAATTGTAAAGTATGCTATTTCTTGCATTATCCCTGAAGAAAGTCATTTATGGTCAGTCAATGATTTGCATGAAATACCTTGGTTCTTGCCAAATTTTTATCCACTTGGTTTTAAAAAATTTTACATTTTACTACAAAACATACAAATATTTCACAAGTTAAACCAGTTTGAAATTTTCTACTAGTCACATGTAAATTATCCATTCTAATTTTAAGCAAAAGTAAATATGGCAAATACATTCTGATTTCTACTTTATGTACTAAATACAATTATAATGTAGCTGTCATTGCCACCATTAAAATGAATACAATGCACAAAACGTTTAATCACCTCAAAAACAAATTGAGGGTGTATAGCGAGATGTGTATTTAAAATGAACATTGATAAAAATTAAACTTGCTGTGGAAGTTTGGCTCGCAAGTGTATATCTTCACTCAACTTCTCTTTTTATAAGTTGGAAGATGTAATATTTTACTATTTTCTTACAATGTTTAATTCACAAAAGTGGTTAAAGTGATTCCTACAATCCTACATCTATTTTTCTACCAACTGGCGATGAGAGAAGCACGTATTTTCCAACTTCTGATCTAGATAGTGGTTAAAGAAGAATCTCAAATCATGAAACAGCTAAACAACTTGAAATCTAAAGTTTCTTCCCAACTTCATAAAAAAAGCACATTTGAATAAACCTTAAGAAACAACTTACCTTACCTTACTGTGCTAGACTATCATTCAATAAAACTTCGTAAGATTTTAATGCATTCAGATGCCGTTCAAAGCTTACACTGAAAAAAAATTGTGAGCTGGAATTTTAAATTAATCCAAGAAGCGCACAGCAAAGTTCAGTTTTTAAATAAATTCTCCCCAAATAACACATTCACAGAAGCATGAGTAAATGTATTACCTTTATGTTAAAAGAAGAAACGTCCCTGGTTCAGTTTGGTCTGCAAATGATTGCAGTGGCCACAGCCGAAACTGGCCGCAGGAACAGAGCACACAGAGAGCAACCAGGGAGTCTCAGGAGTAGCTCCTCGGAGCGGTGGGACAGACAGAATGACAAGCACATGCAGATTGCTTTGAATTAAGCATGTTCGTTCGGGGCTGGAACTTTCCGTATTTGCTCTCCTATAGGACAGGAGAGTTTTTCTCCTACTTAACCCCTGGGGGCAAGGTCTCAATAATGGTAACAGCTGGCATACAGAGGGGCTTGATCTGAGCACAAGGTCAGCAAGCCAGGATATGAAGGTGACATGTAATTTCTAGCCTTTTCCTGCTTCTACAGGGAAATTGCACGAAGGACTGTTTTTAGTTATAACTTCCTTTGATCTTTTGGATTTAAAGTTACTTAGTAGATTAAAGCCATGCTAGCTGATATTATTTGCTTGCTTAGGCTAACTTAAGTGTTACAGATTCAGTTTTCTGACACATAGGGCTACTGCATTTAAAGTAACACAAATAAACACCAATCCGTGTTTATTTCCAAGTTCCGGGGATTCTTGTGTTCTTTCACAAATGGCTTTTGAGACTCTGCTTTTAAGGCAGAAAGTTCATAATTTTTAAAAGAGGCAGAGTCTTCTCTATTAAAAAGGAAAGTATTATTTAAAGCAGTTGTGTTTCTCTTCAATTTTCCTAAACAAAAACAGTTTGTTACATGAATTTGACACTGCTTTTTTAGAAATTTGTGGTCCTATTGATACCAGTATTAAAAATTTCACAGCCACAACGACAAATAAACCTTACAAAAACCTGCAAACAAATGCTTTAAATTTACACATGACATCCATTGGCAAATAAGTGATCATTTACTGCATCCATGAAATCTAACTTTTCATGACTTCTTTAATAAAAACGTATAAACAACTCTTTTAACAGGCTGTACTGATAGCAATTTCAAAATTAAAGACGATAACACGAGTAATCAAAGAAAAAATAGGTAAAATTGGACTTCATCAAAATAAAAAAAACTTTTGTACATCAAAAAACATTATCAAGAAAGTGAAAAGAAAACCTACAGAATGGGAGAAAATATTTGCAAACCACATAACTAAAAGGCTAGTAACCATAAAATATAAAAAACTTACAAATCAGCAATAAAAAGACAAATAATCCAATTTAAAAATAGGCAAGGTTTTGGAATAGAGATTTTTCTAAAGAAAATATCCAAATGGCTAATATGCACATAAAAAAGATGTTCAACATCACTAGTTATTAAAGAGTGCAAATTAAAACCACAATGAAAAACGACTTGACATCCACTAGGATAGCTATAATCAAAAGAAGAAACAGGGGCTTCCCTGGTGGCGCAGTGGTTGGGAGTCCGAGTCTGCCTGCTGGCGCGGGGGACGTGGGTTCATGCCCCGGTCCGGGAAGATCCTACATGCTGTGAAGCGGCTGGGCCCGTGAGCCATGGCTGCTGAGCCTGCGCGTCCGGAGCCTGTGCTCCGCGATGGGAGAGGCCACAGCAGTGAGAGGCCCGCGTACCGCAAAAAAAAAAAAAAAAAAAAAAAAGAAGAGAGGGAGGGAGGGAACAAATACTGGCAAGGATATGGAAGAACTGGAACATCATACACTGCTGGTGGGAACATAAAATGGTGTAGCCACTGTGGAAAATGGTCCAGCAGTCCCTCAGAAAATTAAACATAGAGTTACCATATGACACAGCAATTTCACTCCAGGTACACTTGATCCTCATTATTTGTGGATTCCGTATTTGCATATTTGCCTACATGCTAAAATTTGTGATCCCAAAATAATCCTCACGGTGTTTCTCAGTCCTTCAGACATGTACATACACAGAGTAGGGGAAAATTTGAGTCTTCCAATAAACATGTTCCCAGGTGAGGTTGAACAAGGTGACACACTGCCTTCTTGTTTCAGTTCTCACACTGAAAACAAGTGTTCCTTTTGCAGTCTATTTTGGTGCCATGTTTTTCACATTTTTGTGCTTTTGTTGGCAATTTCACTGTTTAAAATGGCCCTAAAGTGTCACGCGCAGTGCTGTCTAGTGTTCCTAAGCTCAAGAAGGCTGTGATGTTCCTTACAGAGAAAATACATGTGTTAGATAAGTTTACTTAGGCATGAGTTAATGGTGCTGTTGGATGTGAGTTCAATGTTAATGAATCAACAACATATATTAGATAAGGTAACTTTAAACAGAAACACACACAAAGCAAGGTCATGTATTGACTATATATCAAAAATGTGACCAGAGTCTTGAAGGAACCTAACCATGACTCAGTATTCACTAATTCAGTGTTTGCAGAGACTTTAAAGAATGTAACTACTGCAAATGAGGAGAATCGACTGTATATATACCCAAGAGAATTGAAAACGTATGTTCATAAAAAACTTGTAATGAATGTTCATAGCAGCATTATTCACAACAACCAAGGAATCAACTCAAATGTCCATTAAATGATGCATGGATGAACAAAATGTGGTACACACATACAATGGAATATTATCCAGCCATAAGAAGGAATAAAGCACTGATACATGGTACAACATGGATGGACCTTGAAAACACTATGCTAAGTGAAAGCCAGACACAAAATGTCACATACTGTATGATTCCATTTACATGAAATATCCAGGATAGTCAAATCCATAGCGATAGAAAGTAGATTAGTGGATGCCAGGGGTTGGGGGATGGAGACAGAGGACAGGGAGTGACTGCTAATAGATTTGGAGTTTATTTTGGGGTGATGAAAATGTTCTAGAATTAGATAGTGATCATGGTTGCATAGCTTTGTGAATACAGTAAAACCCACTGAACTGTACACTTTAAAATGGTGAATTTTATGGTACGTGGATTCTATCTTGATAGGAAAATAAGGAAGGTATAATCTTCTAGCCATTAGCCCAATGGTTCTCAAATTTGAATGTGCATCAGAATCTCCTAGAAGGTTTGGGAGGAGGCAGATTGCTGTGTCTCATCCCCAAAGATTCTGATTCTGAGGTCTGGGATGGAGCCGGAGAATTTGCTTTTGTGCATGTCCGTAGGTGATGCTGACTCTGCTGGTCTGAAACCCACATTTTGAGAACCAGTGTATTAAAGACAGTATATGAACTTTTAGAGGGTAGGAAAGGTAACTTTCATCTCTGTATCTTCTAAATTTACCTAGAAAAGAGCCAGTCTTGGGGATGAAAAAGACAGGGAGGGAGGGAGGGAAAAGGAGAAGTATTTACTCAAGTAAATATATTGAAGAGTCAGTCCCTGAAATCTTAGGGTATGCTGGTTTCATGCCATACGTATGCCAAATGCTGTAGTACCTAAAAATCCCCCAAAAGGAATTACAGAATTTAAATGAAAATGAAGGTATTTTTAACATTCTTTGATCATCTGAATAGTACTTTGGTTTAGTTTAGTAAAACAGCTAATCCCATTTCATTGTGCATGTTACTGCAAGAGATGTAAACAAAGGTTCTAGAGTTGTGGATCCCATAAATTACTTCAAGAAACCTCTTAGATTAGTTAAGATGTCACAGAAACCAAAGACCTGAACTCAACTCATAAACATGTAAATTCTTATTTCCATTTTTAGCAAAGGTACTGATTTGTACATTTAATCACTTTATTTAAAAATGGGTCTATGTTAAAATACAATTACAGTGCAATTTAAAGTACACTTCTAGTATTGTCACATGGAATCCATTATTATTTTGTAGATAATAATCAGGATTATTTCCAATCTCTTTGTATGTTTCTCAACATACTAAAGTGAAAAAGAAAATGCTAATAACCTTACAAAGTTCTAAGGTTCTCTGAAAACAGTATCCCTTTTTTTCTTGGATCACATTACTTAGGTATCTTTCTTCATTACTAGGAACACGGAAAGGTTACAGGAGAGGGACAGAGAGACAAGAGCTGGCCAGAGAGGCACAACAGTTAGTACTTTTTAAAAAGTGAAAAAAAACACCTGCTGGTTCATTAAACTCTTTCACATCTGAACTCAGTCCAAAATGTGATTCTAGATGTTGTTATATTTATTGACATTTAGAAGTCCCATCTATTAATCTTTGTGTGTGTGTGTGTGTGTTAAATGTCAAAACAGTTACGAATGAATAAACCGCGGTCTAAGGTAGATGGTAGAGTTCTGCTTCAGCAAGATTTTTACTTCAGTAGGGTGAAGTCAATAGCTTTGTCATTGGAAAGTACAAGTTCAGAAAAGTAATGACAGGAAAGTTCTTCAGATAATATTCTACATTGTGTTTTAGTGTTTCTAGAGTACAGATTGTTAGGTACACGCTAAAGACTTCAGCCCAGAACATTATTATGTTGCTCAAGTCAGAGCCAGAACAGGGAAATCCATGGAGTCCTAAAGTGCAGTCTCAGCTCTGCCACTCACTAGCTCTGTAACCTTGAACCAGTCACTTAATCCAGAGCTTAGGGCCTCCTACTTACAAAGTCCATACATTAGATGAAATAATCTCACAGGTCCCTCTCGACTCTGATTTCAGTTTTTATGAATTTGGATACCACTCAAATGGATAAAACGAATCCCAGTTTTACTATTCAAATTTGGATTAAGAAAAAAAATATACAGTCAAAGTTGAGTCAGTGAGTTTGGAGCAAAGACCATAATGCAAGCAAATTGAAGCAGAAACAAAATAACTGTGATGCTAAAATTCCTTTCCATCAAGGTGGAATTATGTGCGTCAGTCTTACATATTCCTCTCACCTGAATTTACATTTTAAAATCTTATCACTTCTTTGTAAATCTCATTTCCTGTTGAAAACTCTACCTCCAAAAGCTACAATTCTTACAAATGAAAATGTTATCACCTTGCTTATCTTCCACAGTCTGACATCTAAAGAATCTGCTCTTCACCCTCATAGTAACCTCCAGCCCTGGAGTCCTTAACCGTGTCCTCTTCTAGTTTTCCTTGCTTTGCACTTTCTTCATACAGATCTGATAGTCATCATTTATTTACTTTACAAGCCTTTTACTGTGCCAGCCTTTCAAAGGTCTCCCCTAAACTTGCTCTCCCACTCTTTTTCTTTTCCTCCAAGGTTTGCGAATGTTACTGAAAAAAGTCACCAGAGAGGGAAGCGGAGACCTCAACCAAATGCAGACTCTCACCTCTGGAGGGTTCTCGGAGCTACTGAGATTCGTCTCATCTATCACAGATTCTTCACTGAAATCCCCACAGGGACTGCTGGAAAGCTTTCCCACGCTCCCCACCTTAACCCTCTCTGTGAAAAATGCTATCTATTTTATGAAAAAGAATGAAACTTTTTGACCACGAGTGCCTGCAAATATTACCATCTCTACCCCAAACTTTTTCTGGAACTCATCCCTTATCTCTCAAAATGTCCATGCCTCTTTCCTAAATTAACTACTTACACACTAGGTCTGTGCTACCCAATAAGGTAGCCACTAGCCACATGTGACTACTTATATTTAAAGTAATTAAAATTAAATGCAGTTAAAATTTTTGCACTCAGGTTGCACTAGCTGCATTTCAAGTGCTCAACAGCTACATGTGGCTCGTGGCTACTGCACTGGACAGAGCAAAGAGAAAACTTTGCCCATCACTGCAAAGTTTCATTGGACAGCGCTCCCCTAGATCTACATGCTCCAGATCACTGCCCTGTTTCTTTAGCCTATCTCACTTGCCCTCCCCAAGTCCATCTACAACTCTTCCTCTTTGCTAGCTCCTTCATTATATCCTTAGAAAAAATGTTTCCTTTCCCCCAGCCTAAACAAGTAATCCTTCTCTTGGCCTGCTAGTGTTCAGGTCTATTTTTTCCTTTCCTTTCACTGCCAGGCAATACTCAAGCCTCACCTCCTCTCATTCCTTAACTTCTAACAATCTTACTCACCATCTAATACAACTGTTCCTTCAAAACCAAAATTCAGTGGTCCTTTCTGAATACTCATTTTCTAAAATATTTATTTATTATTTATTTTATTTATTTATTTTGGCTGCACCAGGTTTTAGTTGCAGCAGACGGGATCTTCATTGTGGCATGCAGGATCTTTAGTTTCGGCATGCGGACTTCTTAGTCGTGGCACACAGGATCTTCGTTGTGGCATGCGGGAACTTTTAGTTGCAGCATGTGGGCTTCTTTTTTTTTTTTTGCGGTACGCGGGCCTCTCACTGTTGTGGCCTCTCCCGTTGCGGAGCACAGGCTCCGGACCCGCAGGCTCAGCGGCCATGGCTCAAGGGCCCAGCCGCTCCGCGGCATGTGGGATCTTCCCGGACCGGGGCACGAACCCGTGTCCCTTGCATCGGCAGGTGGACTCTCAACCACTGCGCCACCAGGGAAGCCCCATGTGGGCTTCTTAGTTGCGGCATGTGGGATCTAGTTCCCTTGCCAGGGGATCTGGGCCCCCTGCACTGGGAGCACAGAGTCTTACCCACTGGACCACCAGGGAAGTCCCAATATTCATTTTCTTTACATTTCTTCATTTCCCAACCCCACTGGTAATCTCTTTTCTCCTTGCTCAGTTTCCATTATTTTAACACTCTCGACCTCTTTAACCTCTATCCCATTTTCTTGGCAGATCCTCTGAATTCTCTTATTCTAAATCTTAGGCAATGTCCAAGGCTCTGTCCTTTGTCCTTTCTGCTCTATACTTGCTGCCTATGTCATCACATTCAACTTTTTTTCTAAGTTCCACTTTTGCCACTTTTGCTTTCTAAGGACATTTCAATATATATGTCCTGCCAGCAGCTCAAATTCAATAAAGTACAATACAAATTATCTTATCATGTTCAAACAACTTCTTGATTTTCCTATTTCTATTTACACAGTCACTTAAGCCCCCAAATTTTAACTTAAAATATTTATTTATTGAACACCTGATCTGCACCTTTGACTTTTACACCACCATGTACCCTTATTTATTTGTGCTCAAGACCTAGCCATTGTCACATAAACCCTCCCTTCCTTTCCATTCCCTATCCCACTTTCTATGTACTATTCCCTGGAATTACTGCAACAGCCTACTAGATATGACCTAATCTATGGTCCCCTAAAATTCCAATCTAAGCAACACAGAGCTTCCGATTCATCATCATAACAGAAGGATCTAACCAAGCTGCACCTCAGTCCAGAAAACACAAATGGCTCCTCCATGCCACTAAGTAAAGTTTAAACATCTTACTTAGCTGGCACGCAAGACCCTCCAATATCTGGGCCCTTTCCCTTCCTACTCAGTCCCCTTGCCAAACAGAATTTGCTTTACTCCAAACAAGCTTGCACACAACCCCTCAGTGCTTATGCTCTTACGTCCACTTGCAATGGTCTTTGTTTGCATTTCCAGCTGCCATCATCCCATCCATTCTTTTTTTTTTTTTTTTTTTTTTTGCGGTACGCGGGCCTCTCACTGTTGTGGCCTTTCCCGTTGCGGAGCACAGGCGCCAGACGCGCAGGCTCAGCGGCATGTGGGATCTTCCCGGACCGGGGCACGAACCCGTGTCCCCTGCATCGGCAGGCAGACTCTCAACCACTGCGCCACCAGGGAAGCCCCATCCCATCCATTCTTTACAACACATGACAAGCAACATATCTTCCATGAAGCCTTCTCTGATTGCCTAAGCCAGGAATTCTTTCATCCTCTCCTAAGTTATTGACCCTGAGAGCTATCTTATGGCACTTAGCACGTGTTAATTTTTTTATCATGGCCATTTGTATACGTCTCTTACCCTCTTAATCTATACCTAACAGCACAAGCTCTTTTGTTATCATTTTTATATTCCTTAGGAAGATCTAGCACCTGGTAGGTACTTGACAAATACTTATTGAAAAAATGATTTTTTACAATTTGTTACTATGACCTATATCCTTTATTAAGCAGAATAAATGTAGTTTTGGAATGTAGTCTGCAAAATAAAATTCAATACACAAAATCCTATTTTCCTGCTGATTTAAGTGGGCCCTAAGGACCATTTCCACTATGGTTGTAGGAAAGAAACAACAGCCAAGATTCAATATATTTTAAGTATGACTGCAATATGTTGCACTTTTCTCTGCTTTTTAAAAAAAATTTATTATTTATTTATTTGTTTATTTTTGGCTGTGTCGGGTCTTAGCTGTGGCACACAGGATCTTCGTTGCAGGCTCTCTAGTTGTGGGGCATGGGCTTTCTCTCTCTAGTTGTGGCGCGCCGGCTCCAGGGCGCATGGCCTCTGTAGTTTATGGCGTGCAGGCTCCAGCTGAGGCGCGCGAGCTCAGTAGCTGTGGCACGTGGGCTTAGTTGCCCCACGGCATGTGGGATCTTAGTTCCCTGACCAGGGATGGAACCCACATGCCCTGTACTGGAAGGTGGATTCTTTACCACTGGACCACCAGGGAAGTCCCTTTTCTCTGCTTTTAAATTCTGAATATTAAATTTCTGCAGGATACTAAGAGATGTCAGTAATTGGCTTTTCACCCTTTTCTCCAAACCAGTAGACGTCACTCCAGAAACTAATATGCAAGCTTATTCCTGGGCAGTTTTTTAAATTTCTTTTTGTTTTGTTTCTAAGGTAGGATTTTCCTTGGCATGAGCAAAAATATTTTTAAGCAACGAAATTAAATGAGTTTTTCCCCACAGTGAGCCATTCACTTTAATAGACAATAGACTTTCTGTTTAATTGCCAATTGATTTTATTGTAGCAAATATGATTTCTGTGATAAAATGCCTTGTAAACAACTGAATCTGGGAAATCTTAATTTTTATTCATTACATCCTTTGCTTGGTTTGATTAAAAACTAGGTAACCATGTGCATTTTTTCAATAATCCAGAAAGCATTTTGGTCATCCAGAATGAAATTCACTTATCACTACCAAAAATTTTAATGAAGATCAGAAGTTGGGATATATATTTTAAGCAAAAAGCACAGAGGTTGGTAACGTTCAGAGAAAAAGTAGTCTTGTTCCTGTGAAGGAAAAAAATCTTACTATGCAATACAAAACAACAGGCAAAAATTTCAGCTCTCCTGACCTAACAAAAAAATTGCTACTAAAAAGAACTTTTTACATGTGAAAAATAACTCAAGCAAGTTAGTTTATTATAGGTTTCACGTTGGTATTCTGGTGAACATCTTGTCTTGACATGAGCAGCGTAAACAGCATGCTGCACGAGAGCCTTTCTCCCACACAAAGCATGAAGAATGTTTTATATTTTAGAGGAGGAGAGGAGGCTCAGATTTGATAGTTTTATATCAAAAACAAGCTGGATCATTTCAGCCATAACAAAATAACTAGACTATAGATCATCTAAGAATATAATCTGGTGACACACGATGATTTAAAAGCAAAGCACAGTGCAGCCATGGGCTCTGGAGAGGTTCCAAAATATTTTTGGTTTGCAGTATAGGATTTCAAAGTAAGATTTTTTACTTTTACAATAGATGCTCCTAGCGTGAAATATACTCCTAGAATGAAGACTAGGGTGTCTTAACTCTAATCTAATTAGAACATTATTTTAGTGGTTTCAGCTGCATTGTTACCAAACCTTAAATGAATCTAAATGAATGTGGTATTACAGCATATGTTAAGAAGGATTATGACCAATAAATTGAAATTTTCTGTAAGTTTGACTTCTAATATTTATGGAGAAAGTTACACTTACTTTACTTATGTCATGAAATAAAAATACATGCAAGTTAATTTTCCAAAAGTCAGACTTTATAGGAAAATATATGTGTCACTTGCGTACAAACACCTGTCGTCACTGCTAAAGGCTTAGATTAAGTAACACTATGACACATTCTCTGATATAAAATGAAGTTGTCTGGATGAAAGTAAATGAAAATTCTAATCCTATTTTATTTATGTATACATTTTATAACATGTGGTAATATTATGTTTGGCAAGGAAAGAACCTTAAACTACCCGAACTAAGACTGAAGACGTTTATGAGAGTTAGATATTTCATAAAAACGGCGGGAGTTATTTTATATGTTGAAAACACACTCATTAGTTATTCAGAAGTTCAAGCAGTTCAAAATTATGAAACTCATGTTATGTCTGGCTACATATTTCATATGTTTATATGAAATAAAATTCTGTGAGATGGCTGTAAAAAGATAAGAAATGCAGTAACAAACGGGAAAGGAGTAAGGATATTTATTTCTATCAGAACATAAGAATATGAGATATATACTAGAAGACTAAAATATCTCAACATGGCAGTGCTGTCAGACTCAAAATATAGGCCTGGCTAAAAGAATACATTTATAAATGGGGTGCATTAGAACCTAGGATTAGTTACTATGGACAGTAAAGGTTATCTTTTTTTCCACATTATCTTTTATTTTTAATGTCTAGTATTAGTAACATGTATAACATCTACAGTGTTTTGTATCATATAAGAAAATATTGATGTAAGTACTGACGGGTAATTCATCCTGTAAACAGACAATGCAAACTCTCAGTATCAATAAATACAGTACCGCACTTAAAATGTATTTTCTCTTCCTTATGATTTTTCTTAATAACATTTTCTTTTCTCTAGCTTACTTTATTGTAAGAATATGTATATAGCACAAACAACATACAAAATAAGTGTTAATTGACTTTTTATGTTATCAGTGAGGCTTCCCGGTAAACCGTAGGCTTAACGGTAGTTAAGTTTGGAGGAAGTCAAAAGTCAGACATGGATTCTCAACTGCACAGGGAGTTGGGGCTCCTAATCCCCATGTTGTTCAAGGGTCAACTGTAATTCTCTTCATACATTATTGGATTTAATTTGCTAATAATTTGTTGAGTTGTTTTTCCATCTATGTTAACAAGCATTGGTCTGTAGTTTTCTTTTTGTAATTCTTTGTCTGGTTTTGGTATTAGACTACTGCTTGCCTCATAGAATGGGTTAGGAAATATTCCCTCTGTTTCTATCCTAGTAAAAGGTTATCTTAACATATTTAACATATTGACTTAATAGCATGACAAATGCCACTTCAAGGACATTGAAACAAAAATCATCACAATGATTGGTGGTCCTCAGAAAGAAGGCATCTTTGGCACATTCTTTGCAAACCCCCAATGCTGAAAGTCTAAGCAAGCTCTGGTGGTCATTACCATACCTGAATGGTAGACCTTTCTGGGCTGCCAGCCAGAATGGACCTCCTGGGTATGTACTGGTAAATGCTCCAGCTCCAGTGTTGGGAAGTGTGGATACAACAGGGAAGATGTCCGATGCCTATACCAAGCCACCATGGGTGTGCTGTGACATGTACTACTACAGCTGTCCCCAACCTTTTTGGCACTAGGCACTGGTTTTGTGGAAGACAATTTTTCCACAGACGCAGGGTTGGGGGACATGGTTTCGGGATGATACAAGCACATTACATTTATTGTGCACTTTATTTCTATTATTATTACACTGTAATATATGATGAAATAATTATACAACTCACCATAATTCAGAATCAGTGGGAGCCCTGAGCTTGTTTTCCTGCAACTAGATGGTCCCATCTGGGAGTGATGGGAGACAGTGATACCCAAAGTGTGTTGCTTAGGTTCAGTCTACTGTGTAATCTTGTTTTCGTTGCTGTCACTGCAGAAAACCCTGCTTCACAAAGATAGGATGTTGGAAATGGAAGCAGGCTTTCCAGTGCTTTTGTTTCAATTTCAGGATATTCCACCTTGACTTTATTCTGGAACGTATGGAGATATGAAGTTGTCTCAAACATAATTTTTAAGGCCACCGTCATTTGCGATCACAAGCAGTTGATCCTCTTCTAGCACAGACAAAGTCGATTCACCTGGCTTATTCACAAATGGGTCATGGATCCATTCCTTCCCAGTTCCGGGGTCTTTTGTGGTTGGGAAGTAATGCTCAAACTCTCCTGAAAGCTGAGATAGGTGACCATGCACCAGCTGGGAGAAAGAAGGCCCTGGCTCAGTCTCTTTCAAAATCTCTGCTAATGATTGAAACATGTCAAAAATCCCAGGGCTCACTCATCACCCCCATAATTCCAGTTCGGCTTCGAATGCAGTCACTTTATCTGCCTACTTGAACACAGTTGTTCTCCCCTGAAGTGACAGACTGAGTTCGTTGAGCAGGTTGAATATGTCGCACAAGGAAGCAAGTTTTGCGATCCATTCTGTGTCACTGAATTGTGCTGCCAGGGGTGACTGTTTTTCTAAAAGAAATCTCTAGCTCAGCTCTCGTAACTCAGAAACTCTGGCCAGTGATCTCCCTTTAGAAGCCATCTCACTTCTGTGTATAAGAGAAGGCGTGGGTTCTCTGCGTCCATCTCCTCACAGAGCTGTGCGAACAGACGTGAGTTAAGGGTGTATACTTTAACGTGGATGATAATTTTAATCACATCCTGCAAAACGTTGTTAAGTTCAGGTGACATTTTTCGGCTAGCCAGCATTTCTCTATGGATGACCCAGTGCGTCGACTCACATTCAGATGCGACCTCTTTGACCCGAGTAGTGAAACCAGAAAGCCGTCCAGTCATGGCAGCCGCTCAGTCCATGCATATACTGACACAAAATGACCAATTCAGTTTTCCTGATATGTAATCATTCAAAGACTTGAATAGTTCTGCAGCTGTGGTGTTGGTTGGCAACAAAAGTGCACATAACATATCCGCATGCACATCCTCCTGAAAAATATATTGCACAAAAACAAGCATTGTTGCCTTGTTGTCAACATCGGTAGACTTGTCAACCTGGATTGCATACCACAGTGACTCATTAATCCTCTCTAACAATTGTGCCTCAATATCCTTTGCTATTTCATCAAGTCATCTAGTTATGGTGCTAGCCAAAAGAGGAACACATGCCACCTTTTGAACTGCAGCCTCTCCTAAAAGTTCACAACAGAAGTCCCTAGCAGCAGGCAGGATCAACTCTTCACCCATAGTAAAAGGCTTCTTAGCTTTAGCAATGCGGTTAGCCACTAAGAATGATGCTTTCAGTGCAGACATATTTGATGAAGTGGTGGCCTTCAGTAATTGCTTCTGTTCTTCGTGTTCACGATTTTTTCTTTTGAAAAACTCCAAAAGCTTGTGTTTTAATGCAGGGTGATTGGTCTCCACGTGGCAAAGCAGTTTTGAAGCTTTCATGGCTTCGTTGGATAGCCAGTCGCCACATATCATACAAAGCGGGCTTGGAGAATGTGAATCACCTGTTGCAATGAACCTGCAATTTAAGTAGGACTCTTGGTATTTTCTTTTAAATACAGCTTGCTTTTGGTGGGCAGTCTTAGAGTCTTCTGCTGTCTCATCATTGGGTCTTTCCCCCTTTGCAAAGAAGCTCTCCCGTGACGTTTGTTTTTCACTCTTTTTGGCTAGGGTTAGCTTGTGGGCTTCCCCAAACTGTGACTGAGACAAGTGTGCAGTGCAGGAAAGAGGCACAGACAGAAGTGGTGAATCAAATAATGGGCGGGCCACGCACGGACTAAAATAAGTGTCAGATTCTGACTTTAAGCCTGCCACCAGATGCAGCTGTACAGTTGAAGTACATCAACTCACTTCGCACTATAAAGCCTGCCACCAGATGCAGCTTAATTGTCACTTGCCACTCATTGATAGGGTTTTGATATCAGTCTGCAAGCAACTGATTTATTATGGTCTCTGTGCAGTCAAACCTCTCCGCTAATGATGATCTGTATTTGCAGCCGCTCCCCAACGCTGGATTCACCGCCTCAGCTCCACCTCAGGTCATCAGGCATTAGATTCTCATAAGGAGCACACAACCTAGATCCCTCACATGCACAGTTCACAGCAGGGTTCGCGCTCCTATCAGAATCTAACGCCGCCACTGATCTGACAGGAGGCGGAGTTCAGGTGGTAATGCGAGCAATAGGGAGCGGCTGTAAATACAGATGAAGCTTTGCTTGCTGGCCTGCCACTCACCTCCTACTGTGCGGCCCGGTTCCCAACAGGCCACGGACCAGTACCAGTCCATGCCTGGGGCTTGGGGACCCCTGTACTACTAGATTCTGGCATCCCCAAAAGGCTCAAGATACTATAACTGGGGCTAGATAAAACCTGCAGCAGCCAGTTGAGGCGTCCTTAACCTTAAACATCTTTAGAGAAGAAAATTCCACAACTTTCTTTGTTAACCTGTTCCAGGCACTAAAATAACCTAAGACCACAAGACTTTTGACAAAAATGTGGGGAGAAAATACTTAAAGTGAATTTAAACATTTTTATTCCTTTATAACAAAACTCACAACCCAATTGTATATTGAAAATTACCACGATAAATATGGAACAAGCACTGGTTCAAGCACTGCCTTTGCAAAGAAACACCAAAGGAGATGGGAATTCCGTTACTCTGAATACAAAGCAACAACAACAAAATAAGCTTACACGATTACTGGCATCAAGAAAGTACTTTATTTATTAAGCAGGTCATTGTATCATCCATACACACAACCTCTGCCTTAAAAAGAAACAGAGAAGTGGTACTTATCACAATGTTATTATCCAGTATTTAGACTTCACAAAGGTCTATCACTGAAAGTGCCTTATACTAAACGAGAATGAAGGATGAAAAAATTGAGGGGTTGAAGAATTAGACTAGTTAGTTCTTTGTTTTATTCCTAAATTAAGGTGTCTGCCTTGCTTTGTCACCCAATAGTCTTTGCTTTCCTGGATATCTCAGTCAACGACGAAGAATTCCTAAGTATGTGCTCTACTTAATATCTTCAAGCCACATTCCCTTACATAGCACACCATCAACACAGCCCTCAGTCACAGCGAAGGAACATGATGCACTCCCCCTTGCCATCCCTATGGGATATTAGGCAATGCAGCGTTCATTCCTTTCCCTGCCAAGTGGAATGCCTTAGTAATATGCATCCACACCCTGCTGGCTTTGCAAGAAGTCAAACCCAGCATCAAGGATCCAGCTCAGATGCCCTACATAGAAACAAGTAGAACTGTCACAAATCTCTAAAATGATCCCTAATCTTGCATAAATGTACCATTTACTTAGATCAAAGAAACCTAACTTTTGGAAATAACTGCTTTTCTTAGTCTTGGATTATATTTGCCATGATGGCTACTGTTGATACACACTGACAACTGGTACCCAAACACAGTGTCCAGGACAGCTACAGCTGAACTCAGATTTTATAAAGCCAGGAGTATATGAGAGATAGACACTCAGTCTCTGCTACTGTGATCTTAACTTCATTACCCTTTTTGACACCGTCGAAGACTAAATTTTACAAGATCTCTCATTATATCTCCTAAGAGGGGGACAGTATTGACAGTGCTTATTCTCACAGTGATAAATAACTCTGTATCCTTTTCAAGAGGGTAAGTGAAAAAATCGGGGAGGTGAGAAGATTGAAAAAAGGAGGTAAGGTCCTGGTGTCCATGTCATCTTGTCTCTGAGGGCAAAGCCCCTTGAACTGGTGCAAAGAAAATTTGAATCCAAATTAGTAATAATGTACAGGCCTCACCATGTCACAAGAAAAAAATTTTTTTTCTGATCCCAACTTCAAAGCATAAAACTAATATCCCATTGGTATAATATATTTTGAAAGTCAATTAAGTATGTATATAGTAACACACATTTATTTCTGGATTCTGGTACTAGTATACTTGGAAGGTTCAATTGTGGGTTTGCACAAGTCTCCCTAAAAGAGTTTTTATTTTTTAAAAAGTTCCTTTTAAAAAATTAAATTCCTGTCCCTTTGATCAAAACTAACTTCAGATAGAGAAGCAAGGGATTTTATAACAGCCCGACGATTTTAATGATTTCCTTTGGATCACCTGGCATCAGAGTATAGTGGCGTGGGTAAGAGAAACATATAATATTATTAGTTATATAAGCAGACCATACTTATTTTTTGTTTAGAATCTTATTTTTTTTTTAATAAAATACTCTCACTTTTAAGTACAAACCAGGGAATAAAATAAGTTATCCCTACTTGGCTCTGGAGTGTACCAATTATACAGAAACAAGGAGTGTTTGAATCCCAAATTTCATAAAAGTTATCTCAAAGATGAATGCTAAGAAGAGATTCCTATTTCATTTTTATATTCTTATCTACTCTTTTACTAAATGTTTAATGCTAACATCTTGCGACTTTTTTCAAGACAAAAGATTTTTTAATAAAAGGAGAGGAAAATAGGAAAAGGAAGACTATCTCGGGTAAAATCTTGGGCTAAGCACATAAAGGAATATAGTTCAAGTAGTTTTAATATGCTGTAAACCAACTTATTTTTCAAATAAACTCTCTAACGTGGAAGTTCATATTTTAGATAATATGGGTCTAACAGTAACATCTCCACTCTTTTTTGAAACATACAAGCTAATATTTTAATATGTGAAAGCAAATTATGTGATCCATGAAAAATAAATTTAATCCATCAATTTATTTGCTTAATTCTTTCATATTTTATAAAATGATTCAGTCTTAATTTTATATTTCACTTCTAGCCATTTCACAGCTAAATTTTTTAGGAGAATACAAGTGACCAAGAACCAAGGAGAAAGGTGGGGGGGCAATACTTTTTACAACGTCGGAATAAATCTTAATGTACTATGTTCCAGTCACTATTTTTTATTTAATTCTAAAACTCTGAAGTATAGTTCAAAGTTTTTTAAAGTACAGTTTTGTTTTTGCTTTTCGCATTCCTGCTATAAAAATCTGGTCCTGTGGGTTGGGAGTCCTGCACATTGCCTCATATTCCAAGATCACATCACTGCATATGGCAGCTATACTTCATTCTTGCTCCCACTACGTCATATGTCAATACTCAGACTTAAAAGCACTTCCCTATCACACTGCTATTTTTCTAGTTCACATTCTTTAGTGAAACCTCAAATAACCAAATAAGTTCAACAAAAGTTTACTGAAGCTTATGAATATAGTGTGGTTACCTTTTATTTTCTGCTGCCTAATAAGCTCTGAGAATAAATTAAAGTTAAAAGGAACAATTTGATTAATACATGAGTCAACCCCCTATAATTAAGAAATCCCTTGTAGAAAAAGAGTTCAACATATGAGGAAACTAAAGCCAATAGGGATAGAAGAGGAGAGAGTAAGGAGAGGGGCAACAGAAGGCAGATGGTAAAAGGAACATGGGAAATGGAAAACAGCCGGAGTATCAGTGTGATAAATTTTTTTTTTTTTTTTTTTTGCGGTACGCGGGCCTCTCACTGTTGTGGCCTTTCCCGTTGCGGAGCACAGGCTCCGGACGCGCAGGCTCAGCGGCCATGGCTCACGGGCCCAGCCGCTCCGCGGCATGTGGGATCTTCCCGGACCGGGGCACGAACCCGTGTCCCCTGCATCAGCAGGCGAACTCTCAACCACTGCGCCACCAGGGAAGCCCCAGTGTGATAAATTTAAGACACACACATCAAATAATGGGGAAGAAAAGAAGCAAGCAGAAACTGAGGCAGTCTGAGGGGGAAATAGGAAACTGAGGGGAGAGGACAAAATATAACACTGAAAATAGATAAGGTGGAAGAAAAATTAGGTGTTTTATGCTGTAATCTAACACAGAGTAGGAATCTGGGCTTTTAAAACAATTTAATAGGAGAAAAGAAACAAATGAAGAAAACGGCAACATTACACGTATCTACAGTTACTGCAAAGGTATGACTAAGCACTCTTGCACACTGTGGTTCTTCTTGAAATTCCGACCGCTTTTTTTCTTAGAACCCCATATCATTCATTATAATGCTGTACACACAGGTACTTGAGTAAAGCACATTAGTAAGAGTTTCTGAAAAATAACTGACCACTGGACTTCCAGAAACAGGAGTCAGCCTCCTCTGGCCTACGGACAAGGGTCATACGAGCGCTGGTTGCTGCCTGCCAGCATGCACCCACTCCTTGCTACTTCTTGAGATGGCCCCCACAACTTCACTCCCTCAGTAAAATGATCTCTTCCATCTGCAAAAGAAATTAAAAGGCACGGGATATTGGCATCCTTCCTTTTAAGAGTTCCTTAACTTTGCTCTACACAGACTTACACTTGAAACAAAGTAAATCCATTCTCCCAGTCCCCTTGTTGCAAAGATACCTTTGTCTCCTAGACAATTCAACTTGCAAACAGCAAGAGGCTTTGGTTTAGAGAAGATATTCTCCAATACTATGATATCCTTACTTTATACTAATACCTAATCAGCATTTATTCAGTCTAAAGATCAACTATGAACAAAGTGAAAAATAGGTTTAACTGTAAACCTATCTCCTCTGCTCTTTGAACATCCCAAATATACTTATTTTACAACCTTGGTCAAAGTTGCATAGTAGTGAATTCATGTTCTAATTTTTTTTTTTTTGTCAGCTAGGGGAGTTTTTTTAAACATGTTCTTTTGGCAATTAGGTTTGCAGGCTCATTTTTTTAATGAGAGGTTTTTGTTTGTTTGTTTGGTTTGCGGTACGCGGGCTTCTCATTGTTGTGGCCTCTCCCGTTGCGGAGCACAAGCTCCGGACGCGCAGGCTCAGCGGCCATGGCTCACGGGCCCAGCCGCTCTGCGGCATGTGGGATCTTCCCAGACCGGGGCACGAACCCGTGTCCCCTGCATCGGCAGGCAGACTGTCAACCACTGCGCCACCAGGGAAGCCCCTATGAGTACATTTTAAAATTTGCTTTTACTCATGCTTACTTAATTTTTAAACAATATTTATTCATATTCTAGTACAAATCTGAATGAAGCCATGCAAGTTATCCAAAACTAATAACCCTATGGAATAAATGGAATTACTAATGCTAAAAGAAGCTTTCACATAGACCCAATTAAATCATGTTATAATTCTATTAAAGCATGACAGAAGAGTCCATGTAAGTGCAATAAAGTTTAATGGAAATTCAGTCTGTTACTAAGAATAGGTTATATTCTAGGAAAGCATAAATTATAAATAAGAAATAGTCTTACAAGAAGTCTATAATTCCTCAGAAATTAGCCAACATATACTTATAATCAAATTTATGCATTCAGAGTTTTCAGATAGCGACAGTGATGCTATATACTGTTTGTACAGTCTGCATTTGAAAAATGAAGTTATTCTTTAATTAGCTATTTCTATGCAAAAGTTAATGGATGTTTGAAAATGAGTTTCGTTACATGATTCTGTAAATGTACTCTGTAATAACTAACATTATCACACAGCTGTATAAACATATTTACCATGACATATTCTTCTACCACAGGTGTATATTTTCCATTCTGAGCATTACTAATATGTATTTCATACTAGCCTGATTTGGAATTAACACTGAAGGGAAGAAATTTTTCTTAAATTATTTAACTACCAGTAAAATAAAATGTTAACCCAACAGAACACTTAATATGTCATAATCCATCTTATTTTTGCATTTTTTGTGCTCCAACTTGCTCCTAAAAGGGTTTATGGCAGTTATTTAATTTCTTTTTTATTTTATAAATATTAACAATAAAATCCTCATCTGAAAAGTAAATAAGATCAGTCTCAAAATAAATTAGGATTTGCATTTACCGGCAAACATCACTTGCAGCATGAGTATACTTTATATTTTTCTAGTAACATAGTAAAATATAGTTTAATAAGGTAAATAAAATATTCCAATAATATAATCAAATAAGTAGAGATCACTTTATTAGGACATGAGCCCCTGAATGAACTAAGGATAAATTACCCTTTCTAAATTTAATATAAAGTATCATACTAAGAGAAAAGATGTCAGAAATGAACTTTTAGCCTCTTTTGAACATCAAGAATGCTAGTGTTAATTGATAATGAAAAAGTCTAGAAATATGTTAGTATATAAATAACACCTTTGGTATAGGTGAGAACAAATGGCTCAGTAATGACATCATGATGTAATAGACCAAAGGCTGAATGATTACTTAAGAGCAGAGGCTTAGGAAGCTCCCATAAATATATTTTGGAGATTACTTTTTAGTTTTGGAAAAATAAAATAGATGAAAAACCTCACATTGGCAGGTAGTCAAACACCTTCCATGTTTCAAGTAATTTCTAAAGGTGTCTAAGCCTTTACATAAAGGACATGAGAATATTTTTCAGCTGTGGTCCAACAACTATTAGCTTCATCCTCCCTGATTAGGGAAAGGAATAAGCAGACTACATTTCTTTTCCATAAAGGTATCTGAATTGCAGGAGTACACAGCATATATGCTAGGTTTTATTTGATCTGAACACAAATTCTGAAGCAAACTAGGAAATTTAAAAATATATTTAAGCACTAATTTGATATTTATTCACTCTGTCTCCTTCTGAGGGAATATCCCAAAGTAAGTCTTCTAAAGACAAATATCATATGATATCACTTATATGTAGAATCTAAAATATGACACAAATGAACTTATCTACGAAACAGAAACAGACTCACAGACATAAAGAACAGACTTGTGGTTGCCAAGGGGGTTGGAGGGTAAGGGAGGGATGGACTTGGGGTATGGGATTAGTAGATGCAAACTATTATACATAGAATGGATAAACAAAAAGGTCCTACTGTATACTGTATAGCACAGGGAACTATATTCAAAATCCTGTGATAAACCATAGTGAAAAAGAATACAAAAAGGAATGTGTGTGTGTGTGTGTGTGTGTGTGCGCGTATGAAACTGAATCACTTTTCTGTACAGCAGAAATTAACACAACATTGTAAATCAACTATGCTTCAATAAAATATATCTAAAACGAAAAGTAAAACAAAAACACAAGAATAGATCTCTTCCCTAGTGTCTGAGATCTCTTCCCTTCTCAGAGCCTGGGGATGTCTTTGGTATCTGATAAATCAAGGATTTAGAGTACTAACGATCAGTATACTTAGAAGGTAATGTCAAATATGCCTGGCACTTTCTAATTTTACATAGTGTAGATTAAGGTCACACTACACCTCAGGTTTCTAAACAGTGATCACAAAGGCAGTCTAAATAACACGAGCTCTTCAAAACCAGCTTACAGAGTTTTTTGTTTTCTCACTCATTCTAAAGGGAAAAACACAACGCCAACTTGATATAAGAAAACCTATGTTCCAAATTCTTCACATTATTATATGAGTAGATATATTTAAATATACAACTTTACATTTTAAAACTTACTTTTTACAATTAATGCTTACTTAGACATACCAAAATATTCACCCATTTCTTTGCTTATATTGATTCTTGCATCTCATGCTTTCCATCTGGGTTCACTTTCTTTCTAGCTGAAGCATATGCTTTTGCAGCTCTTTTGGCAAAAATCTATGAATAGTATACATCCTCAGTCTCTGCAGGTTCCAAAATACCTTCTTTTCACTTTTACTCTTAAGTTATTTCCCTCAGTACTTTGAAGATATTTTTCCACAGCCTTCTGGCATCTGTTAAGAAGTCTGGGGTCAATCTTAATTTTCATTCTTGGTACAAAACCTATCTTCTGTCTCTAGTCACTATTAATACTTCAACCCTCTGACAAATCCTTCTCTATCTTCACGTTGGGCTCGTGACCTGGGTATCTATTTCACTACACAAGCAATCAGAAGAGACCTTCCACAACTGCAAACCATCACAGCTACTCACCTACCAGCACCTGTACACAAATTCATTTTCTGCCATCTTGCCTGTTTCTTGAGATAAACTGTTCTCATTTCTAAGGCTAACCCCTACACTTATGTATTAGATTCCATTCCCTTTCACCTACTAAAGAACACTGTCAAGCAATTCTCTGAATAGGCAGAGCACAGAGGTTTTTAGGGCAGGGAAAATACTCCGTATAATACTATAATGATGAATACATGTCATTATACATTTGCCCAAACCCACAGAATGTACAACACCAAGAGTGAACTGTAATGTAAACTCTGGACTTAAGGTGATTAAGATATGTCAGTGTAGGTCCATCAATTGTAACAAATGTACCACGCTGGTGGGGGGATACTGATAGTGGAGGAAGCTAAGCATGTGGGGGAGGGAGGGGGTATATGGTAAATCCCTGTGCCTTCCTCTCAACTTTGCTGTTAATTAAAATTGCTCTAGAAAAAAGTTTGTTTTTTTAAAAAGTAGGTTCTGGGTTATTTTGGTTGTTGCTATTTTCATTTAAAGCTTAACTACAAGCAAGGTTCAGTCTTTCAGACTATCTAGTTATATATCACCTAGTTTGCAAATTTGTTGAGGGTCACTACTTTCCCACATTCTGACTAATCCATTACTCCATAGGATCTCCAACAGAACAAAGAAAACAGAAGTACTGAAAATCAACAAATTAAGTGTGTAGTAAAGTCAAAACCGCTCATCAACTGGATTTTCTTTTTTATGTATCTCAACTACTGATATAGATAATAATCCAAATTAACTGTATCATGTAAATTTGTATGTATGACATAAATGTTTCACATATATTATCTCATTTAATCCTCATTCTTACCTGTAGAGGCAAGTACTATGATTAACCTCATTTTATCAATGAGAAAACTAAGGCTTACAAAAATTGTCCCAAGTTATTTGATGAAAAAGTGGCAGAACTGATCACCAAACCTAGGCAGTTTGAATCCAGAGCCTAAACTCTTAACCATTGTACTATCAGTCTCAATTCTCAGGATTAATGTTAATAAGGAAATGTACACTATCCAATGCATGAATCCTATGAGGATTTTAGGAATTAAACTACATTGAATTTTACTTATTTTAATTAATCTTACTAATATACCTAATTACACAGCACATATTATACTTTTTAATTAAACTTTATAATAAAATTATTTGAACTCTTGAAATCAGAAACCTTTGAGGGTGTTAAAAACAAACCACTGTTTTTTGAAAATTTTTATTAAGGCAACAGACAGCTATATATAGTACTTAACATTAAGTTTCCTCTTGCTTTAGTTAAATAATCTCATTCCTTCAAGCCAGACAATATAAAATAAGGCCCTCACCCTTTGCAATGAACACATAATTAAAATGGAGATTTTATTTTGCATACTCGGTCCACGTAAAAGTTGGCATTCAATGCTCATAATTACTCTCAACCATTTATTTAATTACTATTAACCATTTCACCAACTTGGAAATCACACACGATAATTCATCAGTTTAGAAGACATTCTAACTTTCTCAGGCAGATACTGAAAGCAAATAACCTTAAAACTGTTTTAAATTTCCTCTTAGCATTAGAATCTGAGACTCTATTTTGTTGATTTCTCCCCTAAAATCAGCAGGTTGAAAATTTTGGGAGACAGCACAATGACATGGAAAGATGTGTTTTTAAACATAATTTTTGTGAACTTTGGCTCTCATGGCTTTACTGTAGGAATGAACTGAAAAAGGCTATATTCATACAAAGTGTTATTTTGTATAGAAGATGCTTAAAAAGGTATTTACAATTTATTTTCTAAAAAGACATTTAAATCTTTTCTCCAGAAACATTAAAGATTAAACAACACAAAAGTTAAACTAACTCAATATTAGGTGTGTGCTTAGAAAAACCAGATCCGGGCCCAGGTACACTAACTAGATAATTTAATTTAAACTAGTCAAAAGCTGAGCTCAGATATATAAGAGATAGATGTAAGGGAATGCAAGTAATGTAATCCAACCAAACCCTGATGCAACCTCACACATTATTAAAAATGGAAACCGTACCTTCCGCAGTGAGCTGTTCTGCTGTGTGGGTCATATGAGATGATGCATTTGAAAATGTTTTAAACCATGAGGCATTTTTAATTGAAAAAGATTATTATTGCTATCATTAAACTAAAAATTCAGCAGGAAGGGTTTCAAGAGTTATAAATTATCTAAGAATTTTCCATTTGTTTTTCAATAGAATCACTTTTACACTTTAAAGAACACTCTATGCCACATATTTAAAAACAAAGTTGAAACTTCAAGAACTGTGTTTCTTCCCCTGCTGTATGACCTCAGTCTTTAAAAAAATAATTCTCTTTACCACCTCTGAAAAAGAAACTTTGATACTGGCCTAAACTTTTATAATACATCAGCTAGTGTGGACTTTTTCTATTCAAAACAATGTTTATGTCCCTGCAGTTAAATTTCTTCCATATACTATAAGCTACAATCCCTGAGAAAGTGACCAGAACTTTACAAATAAGAGGATTTAATAAGAAAGCTTATGTTTTTTTCTCAAAGAACATGGCTAGTGAAAATCAGATGCAAACAAATTCATCTGCAGGACATCAAGACACAAAGCAGAAAAAAAATGACAGCAAAAATGCACTACTGACTCTGAAGATTTAAGACTTGGATTGAAAAAGATACATTCTTATGATTCAGATTAGATATAGAATTTTTTTGAAAGTAAGTCCAAAATGGCATACTCTTGTTTTTAAAGCATGTGTAGTTTAACTAAAACCGTCAAATACTTTAGCCGCTGAAAATACAGCAGAGTAAATATAATAAAACTGGTATGTATTTTTAAAATATAAACCATTCAAATGAAAGTGAAAGCTACAGATGTTAAGAAATGTTTCCTTAAGGGAATGGGGCCTACCTCATTATTTCTGGATTTAACTAAAACTACTAGGTGCAAAATTAAATTATTCATGACAGGATCACTGAATTGCCTCCTAGAAAGTTTAATAAAGCATCCTAGGAATACAGACCAACTCCCCATAAATTTAAGTGACAAACGCTTTTTCAAAAATACACAAAACTAGATGCTAACAATATTTTAATTATTTTAAAAACAATTTTATCATGTTATTATTATTTTGTGTGTGTGTGTGTGGTACGCAGGCCTCTCACTGTTGTGGCCTCTCCCGTTGCGGAGCACAGGCTCCGGACGCACAGGCTCAGCGGCCATGGCTCACGGGCCCAGCCGCTCCGCGGCATGTGGTATCTTCCCAGACCGGGGCACGAACACGTGTCCCCTGCATCGGCAGGCGGACTGTCAACCACTGCGCCACCAGGGAAGCCCCTATCATGTTATTTTTAAACTTTATTGAAATATAATTTACACACAACAAAATGTACAGATTTTAAGTATACAGTTCAATGAGTTTTGACAAATGGATAGATACATCCATGTAACAACAAACCCAATCAAGCTACAAGATATTTCCACCACCACAGAAAGTTTTCTTGTACCATATTATAGCCCATCTTGTACCATATTATACCATATTGTATACCATATTATAGCCCAGCTCCTCAGCGTGTCCCACCCTAGGCTATCAATGATCTAATTTCTGTACTCATACATTACTTTTGCCTGTTCTAGAACGTTGTAAAGGGGACCATATATTATGTACTCTTTTCTGCCAAGTCTCTTTTACTCAATATATGTCTGTGAGATTCATCCATAATGTTGCACGAATCAGTCTTTTCATTTTTATTGCCGAGGAGTATTCCACTGAATAACTATATTGCAATTTATTTATCCATTCCCTTACTGATAGACATCTGGGTTGTTTCCAGTTTTTGTCTATCATGAATAAAGCTGATACGAACATTCATGAATAAGTCTTTTTGTGGGCATATGTGTTCATCATTTCTTTAGGGTAAATATAAAGGTATGGAATTGCTGCATCGTAAGGTACATGTATGTTTACTAAAAAACTGCCTAACTGTTTTGCAAGTGGTTAGGCCATTTTACACTCCCATGAGAAATGTTCTATTTGTTCTGCTTTCTCTCCAATACTTGTTATTCTAAGTCTTTTTAATTTAAGCCACTCTGGTGGTTGTAAGTAGTATCTCATTGTGGGTTTTAAATAATTGAAGTGTTTTTTCCATCTTTGTCCATTTAAAAAATTGTTTGCCTTATTATTGTGTTGTAAGAGTTCTTTAAAGTATTCTACATACACGTCCTTTTACAGGCACTGTGTTACAAATGTTTTGTCCTACTTTGTATCTTGCTTATTCATTTTTAAAATGGTTTCTTTTGAAGAGCAAAAATTTGTAATTATCTTGAAATCCAATTTATCAAAATATTTTTTTAATCTTATGAAAAGTGCCTTTTTTTGGTTCTAAGAAATTGCTGTGGTCTGAATGTATCCCCCCAAAATTTGTATGTTAAATCCTAATGCCCAACGTAAGGGTATTAGGAGGTGGGACCCTTAGGAGGTGATTAGGTCATATGGGCAGAGCTCTTATGAATGGGATTAGTGCCCTTATAAAAGAGGCTCCAGAGATATTCCAAGCCCTTCCCACCATGTGAGGATACAAGAGAAGTCTATAACCTGGAAGAGGGCCCTCACATGACCATGCTGGCACCCTCACCTCAGACATATAGCCACCAGAACTGTGAGAACTACATTTCTGTTGTTTATAAGCTACCCAATCTATGGGCTTTTTTGTTTGTTTGTTTTGTTTTTTTACAGCAGCCTGAATGAACCAAGACAAATCTTTGCCTACCCTAAGGCCACAAAGATTTTCTGTTTTCTTGTAAAATTTTTGGTTTTAGGTTTTACAACATTTAGGTCTATGATTTATTTTTTTGGTAAGTTTTTGATAACCAAGCATCTTATATTGAAAAGACTGATTTTTCTCCACTGAATTACCTTAGCACCTTTGCTGAAGAATCAATTGGCCAAATATGCGTGGGTCTATACCTAGATTCCTTTCTGTCCCACTGATCCATTTGTCTATCAGTAATGTTCTTTTAAGGAAGTAAATTGGGGGCTTCCCTGGTGGCGCAGTGGTTGAGAGTCCGCTTGCCGGTGCGAGGGACACGGGTTCGTGTCCCGGTCCGGATAGATCCCACATGCCGCGGAGCAACTGGGCCCGTGAGCCATGGCCGCTGAGCCTACGCTTCCGGAGCCTGTGCTCCGCAACGGGAGAGGCCACAACAGTGAGAGGCCCGCGTATCGCAAAAAAAAAAAAAAAGAAGTAAATTGTACATTATATCCTCTATTTTGAAATAAGGAGTCTAGAACCAGGGTAACTGCTGATGCATTGCCAGCAACCCTTCATAAAGAAATAGTAACTCACAGGTGGAAAAAAATGGCAAAAGTTTGATTTTCAGTATTCTTTAAAATGATCAGTTATTCTTAAGACAATAAGTAGAAGCCAAGGTAATACTAAAATGCATTGAATTAGTTTTGAGTTGATTGTTATTCAGTTAACTACTTGGATTTAATACAGCAGCAAAAAAGCACCAAGGGGTGAGGGGTTGCTCTATAAAAGGTCACCAACAAGCCTTTCAGAATTTCCCCATTATGCTTCAGTTGGCCTTCAGCTGGATCATGCTTCCTTAGCCTCCTCCCTGGTCAGCCGTTCCTAACCATAATCACCCAGCCCTGGCATCCTAGGTCGGCCTATTTGCCCATCACAATCAAGAGGTGTGAGTTCACTCCTTCTTAAGAGAGAAAACTGACCACCCTTTAGATTCTGAAATTCATCTATATTTCCACACATCCTTAGTTCCACCCCAAGAAGGAAGCAGAAGAAAAAAGAAAAGGTCCTACTCAGATGCTTATTTTTCTACCTATATCCTTAATTTTATCCTTTGGGTCAAATCGGCGTCTTAGGTGGCATTCCTGAGATTCAGAAAACAAGAAATTGAAATCCCCAGGAATTTTCAATATCATAAGTTATTCTGTATTTTTCATACCCTTATTTATGTTTGTAAATAACAAGTGACAGTAATTATATATACAGTGAATAATTTTTCCATGACAGGGTTATACTACAAGTTTCAGAGGTTTTCTATATAACACAAGAGACTTAATAATAAAGGTGTGGTTTATTATTATTATCAACCAAAATATATTGTGACAGGATTATATATTTCAACAACATGTAAAAATGATCTGTACCTGATATAGACATCTAATAATAGAAAACATTAAGTGAAGTGAACAGTAACACAAATGGCCAATAGAAATCACTTGAAAATTGAAAGGTAATACCACAAATATTTGATATATAAAAATCACCATTTTTTAAATGGAAATTTTAAAACGCACAAAACAGTCTTGATCTTTGTTTCATGACAAACACGCCAGGCATAGAAAATTTTCTTTCATTTTATATAGATGGTGTGATCTCCAAGTTGGGCATTCAGGTACATTTTGCTTCATTTAAGCTCATTTCTGTTTGTTTTTTTTTTTTCTTTTTTTTCAGTACGCGGGCCTCTCACTGTTGTGGCCTCTCCCATTGACAGTGCACAGGCTCTGGACGCGCAGGCTCAGCGGCCATGGCTCATGGGCCTAGCCGCTCCATGGCATGTGGGATCCTCCCGGACCGGGGCACAAACCTGTGTCCCCTGCATCGGCAGGCGGACTCTCAATCACTGCGCCACCAGGGAAGCCCTCGCTTCTTTTTTTTTTTTTTTTTTTGCGATACGCGGGCCTCTCACCGCTGTGGCCTCTCCCGCTGCGGAGCACAGGCTCCGGACGCGCAGGCCCAGCGGCCATGGCTCACGGGCCCAGCCGCTCCACGGCATGTGGGATCCCCCCGGACCGGGGCACGAACCCGTGTCCCCTGCATCGGCAGGCGGACCCTCAACCACTGCGCCACCAGGGAAGCCCCCTCGCTTCGTTTTTGAACAATGAAATTATTTTGTCTGCTTGCCCTGTTTTTGGTTTTGCCATTAAAGTCAACAGTACTTTGGTAATTCAGATGATAGATCAGTTTCTGATTTCATGTTGGAGTACTACGGGCCACATTCACATCTCTTTGCATTTGTTCTATTAAAGTATTTACAAATAATCATAGCCTGTGGCAAACACCAAACACTGGAAACCTCTGAACATTATTAGGTAGTATGGGAATTACATAAGGTTTGGGTCTCCTAGCAGGTTAATAATATAACATAGAAGCACATGTCCAAATTACCAATTTAAGAACTTATTTGCTGTCAAAACTTGTTATTTCTTGGGATATCACTCACTGGAATCATACAAAGTGGACTATGTGAGTAAACTTATTTTGTTTTCAAGAATGACTAACAATTAGCAGTAGACAGAGCAGGGGATGCACACTAATACATGGCAACGGCCACAGGCAAGACTGATTGTGAATCCTCTTCTCCTACGTGCTCCTATCCAGGGTCTCAGAAACGTTCATCTTAACCCGTGACTCTCTGTGTGTCTTTTCCACTCTTGCTTTGGACTTGATATCAATGGATTCCTCTGAATCCACAATCTCTGCCTTGGTAGCTAAACTTTAATTCTTACAGGAGCATCATTATACTTTCCCCATTTTCCTGATTTCTCCACCATTTGGAATCTGGAAAAAAGGAAGCAAATCCCACATGGAAATATTTCTCTTAGGTATCTTTATCTCCCTACCTATCCCCCCAGCCCCTCCTACCCCCCTTTGATTTTCTGCTCTTGGCTTTTGATCATACCATCTTCTATAACTTTGTGCCCCCCTACTTATCCCATTCCCTTCATTGCCAATTCTTAACATATTTGACTATTTATAGTATAAGTATATAAATATATAGCATATAAATACATTTTCTATATTTACTCCTTCTGCTTTCTCATTTGCTTTTTACCCCTCAACACACAAAAACCTGGTTTCTACTTTCACCAGGCTGCAGAGTCTGGTCTTACCAGGTTGCTAATGACCTCAAATTGACAAATGAGATCTCTTTTCAGGTCTCATTCTACTTGACCTCTGTGTAGTATTTGATGCTAATAACTAGTCCCTCTTTCTCAAAATTCTCTCCTAACTTGGTTTTCTAAGTAGTATTCGATCCAGGTTTTTTTAAATTAATATTATTGCATATTGTTTTTTGCCTTCTTGTTGGCTTTTTGTTCTGGCCTCCTCTTTAAATATAGGTGCTTTTCAAGGTTCTAAGTTAAGTCCCAGCCCCCTCATCTAGAAAGAGTCTTCCTGAGTCATTTTAGCCAGCTTTGGCCTAAATGCAGTTGACTCCCAAATGCTTATCTGCAGCCTCAGCCTCTCTCCTGACCTGCAGATACAAATTTCTGTCCACTTGGTATCTTTACCTGGAAATGGCAAAAGCACTTTAACTCAACACGACTAGAGTTGTAGGAAGTTATCTTTGATTATTCTTTCCTTCACACCACATTTGGCTGGCTGTGAGGTCCTGTCTATCTATTCTACCTTCAAAATGTTTCTGGAATCATCTCACTCCACTCTCGCTCTCAAGTTGCCATGCCTCAGCTACACTTCATTCCTTGAATGAGCCATGCTTCTTTCTAGCACAAGACCTTCACAGATGCTGTTCTCTCTTCCTGAAAAAAAACGTGTTTTCCCTTCCCCTCTTCCTCACTTTGCTAACTCCTAGTGTTATGGGTTGAATTGTGTGCCCTCAGAATTCATATGTTGAGGTCCTAACCCGCAGTACCTCAGAATGGGACCTCATTGGTAAATGATGCAGAGTAATTTGTTAAGATGAGGTCATTCTGGAGTACGGTGGGACCCTCCAATACCACTGGTGTCCTTATAGAAAAAGGAAGTTTGGACACAGACATGCACACAGGGAGAATGCCATGTGAAGATGAAGGCAAAGATCAGGGTGATGTGTCTACAAAGCAAGGAACACTAAAGACTGCCAGCAAATCACCAGAAGCTAGGACAGAGGCATGGGACAGATTCACCCTCAAAGCCTTCAGATGCAACCAACCATGGACACCTTGATCTTAGACTTCTAGTCTCCATAACTGTGAAGCAATAAGTTTCTGTTGTTTAAGCCACCTAGTCTGTGGCACTTGTTATGACAGCCCTTGGAATCTAACACACCTAGTCATTGTTCAGGTCTTAGCTCAAATGTCACTTCCTCCAGAAAGTCTTCCCTGACTCCCTCAAAATGGACTAGTCCCCCCTCCCTCACTTACATGGTCTCACAGCACTCTTTACTTTTCCTTATAGCATTTATCAGATTTGTCAGCGTGACTAATTGTACTAATATTTATCTCCTCTTCTAGTCTATAAAATAGATCAGCACAGGTACATGATTAATTCTCCCTGCATTACTGTCTTTGAAGCACTGATCCCCACCTGAAATGATCATAATCATTTATTTGTTCTTATTTATGGCTTGTTTCTCCCTCTGCAGAGCAAAACCCCAGTTTGTAGAACAGTGCTGGGTACATGGTTGGTGTTTAATAACTATCTATTAAATGAACTAAGGCATAAATAAACTCCAAGACGAGAACCCATGACTGTTTTGCTCACTATTGATTGTATCTCCAGTGTTCAACATATAGGAAGTTGGTCATATAGAAAGCACTCAATAATTATATAGTATGTTGAATGAATGAATGACCCTATTTACTAACGATAGGCATTTTATTATCAGCAACTTAAAAATATTAAAAGTTTGGAGATTGTAATCTTCCGTATACTAAAGGAAATCTTTATCAGTAAGAATATGTTATTCATCAATTTACCTCTGCTTTTCAGTTGATATTTGATATTTAAGAATATTTGCCAACAAAAGAACTCAAAAGGCTAAGCTCTCAAAAGGCTCAGCTATGACTGATCTCAAAATGTTTTAAATTCATGGAATGAAGATACAAAACTTTTTATCACTTTCTTCGTTAAGGTTTCTTTTCTAAAACAGCAAAATGGAAACGGCTTTTCAAAAGTTTTTTCAAGATTGTTAAAAATGAAAATTGTCTTCCTTTGAATGCTATGTATTGCTGAAGTAATGCCAGCAACATTAAGACATTTTTTTAAATAAATTTATTTATTTATTTTTGGCTGCGTTGGGTCCTTGTTGCTGCGCGCGGGCTTTCTCTAGTTGTGGCGAGTGGGGGCTACTCTTCGTTGCGGTGCGCGGGCTTCTCATTGCGGTGGCTTCTCTTGTTGCAGCCCATGGGCTCTAGGCATGCGGGCTTCAGTAGTTGTGGCACACAGGCTCAGTAGTTGTGGCTCATGGGCTCTAGAGCACTGGCTCACTAGTTGTGGCACACGGGCTTAGTTGCTCCACGGCATGTGGGATCTTCCCAGACGAGGGTTCGAACCCATGTCCCCTGCATTGGCAGGTGGATTCTTTACCACTGCACTACCAAGGAAGCCCCCATTAAGACATTTTAAAAAATTACTTTCACCCGTTATCCCACGTCTGTAATATAATAGGTATTTTCCTTTTTCTATGTTTCTTGTAGCCTTTGATCCAAAGCATATATATTTTATGTAGCTGAATAACATGTGGCTATGACTATAAGAAAAATAGTCACGTGGGGAAAATGATAAACCAACTAAAAACTACATTTTGGAACAAAAACAGTATACAAAAGCCAAGAGATAGTGTCCCAAGTGCTACTGTTTGTTTTCTGTCACCTCTAATCTGAAAATCTCTTGAAAGAGTGCCTTTTAAACAGGAATCTTTAGGAATTGCAGAAAAGCACTTATTGGGGGAAAAACAGATTCACCTATCATCAATCAGTTCAACAGACAAGGTGCACAAGGTAACTGGACACCAAGCAAAACCGTGGCTTTCAAGGGATTAAACATCAATTTATTTAATACTAGCTTCCTTAGATTTTGAGGGTTTTCCTTCTCTCATTCTTAACCTTAAAAATTCTTGACCTCACAAAGGATCTCAACACCCTTTGCCAAAATCACCATAATCAGAAATATAATACATATGCTACTCAAAACATAAAATGTATTTTTAAAATAATTAGAATCTTAGAAAAAATTATTTATCTTAGATGTTTCAAGATTAAAAAGAAGTAAACAACCAAATAAACTAAGAAATTTCTAAAAGGTCTTTCAAATAGAAAAAACCCACAAAAAACTAAACAAAACCAGTCACTCAAGATAAGGTAGTTAATAAAATGACATAAAAAGAAATCTTAAGATTTTCATAGTTCTGAGAAAAGTTAACATTGTTGACGTTTAGAAAGATTTAGTTACTCTCACCCAGTTTGTGAGAGAAAATAAGGACTATTTGAACACTTTCTGGTTTATCTGCTATCTTCAATGTGCAGCAGAATTTGTTATCAGAATACATTCTGATAAAAACACTGATAAAACTAGGGCTTCCCTGGTGGCGCAGTGGTTGGGAATCTGCCTGCCAATGCAGGGGACACGGGTTTGAGTCCTGGTCTGGGAAGATCCCACATGCCGCGGAGCAACTAGGTCCGTGAGCCACAACTACTGAGCCTGCGCGTCTGGAGCCTGGGCTCCACAACAAGAGAGGCCGTGATAGTGAGAGGCCCGTGCACCACGATGAAGAGTGGCCCCCACTCGCCACAACTAGAGACAGCCCTCGCACAGAAACAAAGACTCAACACAGCCAAAAAAAAAAAAAAAAAAAAAAAGACAAAAAACACTTAAAAACTCAAAATTTAAAATAGACCCTCCAGGACTTCCCTGGTGGCACAGTGGTTAAGAATCCGCCTGCCAATACAGGGGATAGGGGTTCGATCCCTGGTCCAAGAAGATCCCACATGCCGCAGAGCAATTAAGCCCATGCGCCGCAACTATGAAGTCCGTGCGCCTAGAGCCCGTGCTCGGCAACAAGAGAAGCCACCGCAATGAGAAGCCCGCGCACCGCAACGAAGAGTAGCCCCCCTGCTCGCCGCAACTAGAGAAAGCCCGCGCGCAGCAACAAAGACCCAACGCAGCCAAAAATAAATAAATAAATAAAATTAATTCTTTAAATAAAATAAAATACTCTCCCATTATTGTGGACATTCTAATTTCATCATTTTTATACTGCCCCACTCTCAGCATTCCCTTGCTCCAGAAAAAATTGACTAAAAGTAGAACTTTTAATTCTTTTCATTCAATAAAAAAATGAAAATTTTGCTTTAAAAATTCTTTCCTTTTTAAGATTGGCTTGTCCAACACATGTAATAACTTGAAATGTTTACTTTTTAAAAGATGGTTTGTTCAATATGTATTTTATATATTTGCATGTAGAGATTTACTTCATCTCATTCACATCCATGTAGTAATCAGCCTGTATTTCACATGTGATGCTTATTATGATTGGCTAGTATGACTGGCTAGTATAAAATTAAAAATTACTAGCGGGCCTTTCTCTCCATTGCACACGCATCACTTAGAAGTGAATGGGGGAAACTCAAGTAGGGCCATGATGTGACTATTTTCGGTAACTCTATAAAGTCAAACCATCTAAAAATGATCTTAAATGAAACAAGTGGTATGAAATGCCAACTTGTTCCTACTATTCAGGCAGATCCACTTTGCAAACCCACCCAAAACTGTGAACTCCTAAAAGTCCCATAGTCAATATTCTAGGGATTTGTAGCCAAGGACACAGAAGGGTACCAATCTGAACCCAGGATCAGTAACTCAGATTAGTGACTGAAACAATCAAATGATAACGGGTCAGCAATGTCACTTCTCTGCTATTATGACCTCCAAACCCCATTCCAGCCTGCTAAATTAGGACAAATGCTCTGTTTCCATTCTCAAAGACATCAATATTTTGAAAATGAAAATATTAAAAACAAAACCAATTGTGATATTTATAAATAATTATCTATTCAATAGTTCAGGAAACTATTATGCCTGAAACTAACAAGTATCTTAAACCATGAATTTCAGCGTAATGGAGAAGAAAATACTTTGACAAGTTTCTTTTAATCTCAACTGCCTGAAAAATATCCAGATGTTCTGGTTATGATCAGAAGAACAGCCAATCAGAAGGATGACAAGCAGGCAGGAAAATAAGGGCTTGTACTTCAGGTATTCAAACAGGTATTTTAAAAATGTGCCTGTCTTAACAAGCAACATTTTAAGGTGTAAGAGGGTAACATACACCAGCTTTCAGTTTCCAATTTCCCATTAACCTGACATCAGGGGAGAAACCTGATAACTTGGTATCTCTGAAACTGGACCTTCAGCTTCTGTGATTTTTTTTTTCCCATTCAAAGTCCTTTTTAGCTGGTTTTAAAAAATATTTCAGTTACACACTTTGTGTTTACGGATAGTTGTGCATTTACCAATAAACTGGCCCTTCTCAGAAATGTCTGCAGTTAAAACATGCTGGTGCCTGAGAATTCTGAGAGATGCATTACACCGAATTGTAAGTTCCCATAAGGAATAATTTTGAACACTAATCCTCTGCCTTTAGGTAAACCAGATTAATTCCAAATGATCTCTCTGGAAACTCTTTAAGTAAACATGATGTTTCAAATCACTTGTAGCTATCTTCAACTCCCTTTTGGCAAAGGATTTTTCTTTCTAAGCTTTCTAGGTCAAATGATTGGCCCTGTGTAAGCAAAGATTGCCTTGAGTCACTCTGCTTCAAAGGAAACGCAACAGAAGATGGTCTCTCAAAACAGTTCTGACATCAAAGTACACTCCAGCTTCCTATACCTTTGGAATTGACAAGGTTAGTCTATGCAAGTTAAGGAACTTCAAAGAGCTGGCCCCCAGCCAACCACATTAGTGCTCAGTTGCCTCTGATACTAAGTTAATCCTCCTTAAGTAAGAAATGCAGGTATTATTTACCAGAGAGATCTAAACTGTGCCTTCTGAGAGCCAGCGGAGCTTTGCCTGAAAATAAGTTTGGGAGCTTTGTTGACTTTTTCAGTGTAATTTAAAGCACATAGTAAGTACCCAATAAACATTTTGTGAATGCATGAATGCCGGAATCTGATAGCGTACAAAACAAGGGCAATGTAACGGGTGTGGCAGCCACTCCCATCATCTGGAGTGTTACCTAATAAACCTCAGGATGTTGCTCTGCTTCCTGCCTCAGATGATCTCTCAGCACTCACTATTCAGATCTGCCACTGCCTAGCTAGCTCTCTTTGTCGTCTGAATCAGAAAACCGTAGAGGAGAAACATAAAAGGAATTTGTGGATCAGCGCCATTACCCAATTTGGAGAGGCATCAGTGAAAAATCTTTTCCTTCAGCCCGTTATCTCCTCATACTGGAGATGGCGGGACTCTATATGCTATATTAAATAGACTGGTTTAAGCCTATACATTTCCTTCCAAGTTGCCCTCTACAAGGGTTTTCAAACTTACTCATATGGCAGAGCACCAGAAAATCGTGATGCTCTTTAGGAAATACCATGCTGACTCTTGGTGAGATGCTATATAACAGGATATGTTTAATTCTGTCATATGAACGAGGAATAATTTCATAGTAGACAGTATTGCTGTGTATATATTTTTTAACAAAACTCAACCAAGGGTCCATATATCACAATACAAAACAAGCTTACGAATTTTATATGATTATCAGTGATAATATGATTTAATTGTTCATTTGTCTTCCCATCTCATGTTTACTAACAGAAAGTAATAACATATGAAAACTTATAAGAGAAAAATTCAAAACTGAGCAAATTCTATCCATTTGTCATTTTTCAGCCAACTTGGAAAAGACCACCTTTACTATACCTAGCAAAGACACAAGCTAGGAGCTTGTGAGATATGAATGTTTGAGAATGAAACTATGACATAATCAGGGAGAGTAAAATAGAGGGGATGACTGCACCTCCGAAGCAGTCCCTAATTATGCCCCTGCCAAACCTCTTCAGAGAAGTAGACTGAGCCTTTCGGAGGTCCTAGACAGCCATGGCAACTCCCTCCTTAACTTAGGAAGAAGGGTAGCACCTGGGGGCCCAGAGACACTTTCAGGGGATCTACAAGATCAAAACTATTTTCATGAAACAATATTAAGTCATTATGTGCCTTTTTCACTCATTCTCTCACAAGTGTCCAATGGAGTTTTCTAGAGGCTACATGATGTGCAATATTGCAACAGATGGTTTGTCAAAGTAGCCAGGAAAACCCAGCTGTCTTCTATTAAGCCAGACCTTAAAGATATTTGTAAACAATGTAAACCGCTGCCACTATTCTAATTTTTTATTTTGGGAAATAGTTATTTTACATGAAATATGTTATTTATGTTAACATGCAATAGGTTTGTTTTTTAATGACAATGAATATTTTAAAATTGTTTTAATTTCTACCATGGTAAAGATTGATAGACATGACTCACATAAACAAAGCTCCTTGAGGTCCTCAACCAATTTTAAGAGTATAAAGCGTTCTACAGATCAAAAAGTTTGACAGCCTCTGGTTTAGAGAGTAGGAAATGACTAGGCAAAGATCGAAAGGACAGTGCTAAGGAAAAGAAGTATATCAGAAACTTAGATGTGGGCTCAGAATAAATAAAACTGAAGCAACCTGCATTTTCACAGGGCCTGGGTGAGTTAATTCATTTATATTTATAGCCCTGTCCCTGTAATAATTATTTTATGTTTTGAAGATCCCAGAACTCTCATTAATTGGGACTAGATCAATTTAACTTAATTTAATGTAATACACTAATTAGTCACTTAAAGATCCATTATCCTCTGCTGTGGGGGGGAAAGAAGGGATCTTGTATTGCCATAAATATTTAGTTCTGAATGAAGAGTGCCAAATTCAAGCTAAACCACATAGGGTGGTCATAAAGAGCTTCTGAATATCAGATACCCTGGAAACGCCCTGAGGAGATTTTTATTCAGTAGAGACAGCAAATTATAAACATCTGCCCTCAGTTTTTCTTTTTTTTCAAAAGAAAGTCATCTTTTCTGTGCTACGTAGCAGTAAAATCTAAACTTTTTTCTTCTACCCCCCATTAGAAAAGTATTCTTGAGCACATATCCCTAATTTAGAATATAAATTATAGAAATGTACTTCTGTATCAAGAAATTAGGTAAATTCAAACACATACAAATTAGAAATTTTAAAAGGACAGATGAAGGAAATAATAAAGTAAGCCTTCTATTTTATTTATTAATGGTTCCAAAACTGTTTCATGAAACATTGTTTTATTGTTTCTATATTGATACAGTGAGAACAGTGTTATATATACTTTTTTAAAGAAAATCTTGATTTAACCCTTTGTGATAAAGGTATTTGCAAGTCAGTTTCCAATTTCAGTTTATTTAGGTATTTATAGTGGCTGTCACAGTGGGGAGAAAATCTCACAAATTATATACAGATCCAAATGGAAGAAGCATATTTTTAGCTGCATTACCAAATCATGACATTTATTTTTCAATTCTACCCATTAGTTGTTAGAGGTTTGTCTTCATGTACTGAGTGTTAATTTAAAATCTTAAAATGCCATAAGTGGTGACTTCAATAGCTAATACATCAAGGTATAACAGGCACATAGAGTGAAATTAATCATTAATAATATGCACGTATCTAAGAAGTTGAAGGACTGAGTTTCAAAGTCAGTGCAATAAACTTTTTTTTTTAACATCTTTATTGGAGTATAATTGCTTTACAATGGTGTGTTAGTTTCTGCTTTATAACAAAGTGAATCGGCTATACATAAGTATAATAAACTCTTGTTACTCAAAGTGTAATTCACACCACTGCACCTGCAGCTTGTTATAAATGCAGATTCTCAGGCCCTATGCCAGATCTACTGACTTCAAATCTTTTTAATTAGATCCTCATATGATCTGAGAATCATATTAAAATTGAGAAGCACTGGGTGTGTGGCCAAGATGGTAGAGTAGAAAGACCCTGAGCACACCTCCTCCCACGGGCACATCAAACTTACAACTATTTACAGAGAAACCAGCAATGAGAACCTGAAGACCAGCAGAAAAGATCTTCTGCAACTAAAGATATAAAGAAAGGAACACAACAAGAGAGGTAAGAGGGGCAGAGACATACAGTCAAGACCCACACCCCCAGGGAGGTGACCCCAAATGGGCGGATAATCACAACTGCAGAGGTTTTCCCCATGAAGCAAGGAGCCCATGCCTCACATCAAGTTCAGGCTACCCAGCCCTGGGGTCCTAAACCTGGAAGATAAGCCCGCAGACTATTTGGCTTTGAAGGCAGAAGGGCTTGCTTTCAGGAAAGGCAGAGGGTGTGGGAAACAGGGACTCCACTCTTAAAGAGCGCACACAAAATCTCACATGCTCTGACACCCAGGGCAGAAGCAATAATTTGAAAGAAGCCTGGATCAGACCTACTTTCTGATTTTGGAGAGCCTCTCAGAGAAGGCAGCAGGCAACTAGGACTCACCCTAATGACACAGACACTGGCAGCAGCCATTTTGGGGAGCTCAGTCTACCAGGAGGACACTGGTGCTGGCAAGAGCCATTTTGGAGTATGCCCTCTAGCTTATCAATGCCAAGACCAAAACTCACCCACCAGCTGGTCAGCACCAGTCCTGGAGCCCCCTAGGCCAAGCAGCTGCCTGCACAGGGACACTAGCAGGCCAGCAGGACGAGTAGGCGCTCCTGAGTCCCCTAGCAGCTGGGATCTAGCCTTGCCCACTTACAGGCTGACACCATTTCTGGGACCCCCAGGCCTGCAGCCAGAGACCCTGGGACACAGCTCTGTCTACTAGTGGGTTGGTACCAGGACCAGAACTCCCCAGGCTGTGCAGCCAGGCACACTGGGACATGGCTCTGCCTACCAACAGCATACAACAGGATCAGTACTCCCCAGACCCCAGCCCTGCCCACTAGTGGGTGGCACCAGCCCTGGGACAACCCCAACTCCAGACCCACCCACCAGCTGGCCAACACCAGCACTGGGACCCCAGAACCCAAAGCCAACCACCCTGGAACTGGCTCCACCCACAAGCAGGCCAGCCCCAGGGCCCAGCTCTGCCCACCAGCAGCCAGCAGCCTCTGCACTAGGCAGGGCCTGGCAAACAAATGGGCTGGGAGCCAGTCACATCTACCAGCATGCCCACAGTAGTCAACCCTACCATGACAGAAGGACCAACACAGCCACATTGGGGGCCCCCCCTAGAGAATATAGCTCTGGTGAACAGAAGAGAGTGTGCTGTTAGATGCCATAGGATATCACCTACATAAGGCCACTTCTCCAGGATGGGGAAACATAACCAACCTTCTCAATATACAAATAAAAATAGAGAATCAGAAAAAATGAGGCAACAGAGGAATATTTTTGACATGAAGGAACAAGATAAAACCTCAGAAGAAAAACTGAGCAAAGTTGAGATAAGCAATCTACCTGATAAAGAATTCAAGGTAATGATCTTAAAGATGTTCAATGAACTTGGGAGAAGAATGGAAGAATACAGTGAGAATTTTAACAAAGAGTTAGAAAATACAAAGAATAACCAAACAGAACTAAAGAATACATTAACTGAAATTAAAAATACAGTAAAAGAAATCAACAGATTAGATGATACAGAGGAACAGATCAGTAAAGTGGAAGATATAGCAGTGAAAATCATGCAAGCTGAACAGAGAAAAGAAAAAAGAATGAAAAAGCATGAGGATAGTTTAAGAGACCTCTGGGACAACATAAAACATACTAACATTCGCATTACAGGGGTCCCAGAAGGAGGGGGGAGAGAGAGAGAGAGAGAGAGAGAAGGACAGAGAAGACATAATAGCTGAAAACTTCCCTAACCTGGGAAAGAAAACAGATATTCAAGTCCAGGAAGCAAAGAGAGTCATACACAAGATCAATCCAAAGAGGTCCACACCAAGACATATAGCAGCAGAATATACATTCTTTTCAAGGGCACAAGAAACATTTTCCAGGATAGATCACATCCTAGGCCGCAAAGCAAGCTTCAGTAAATTTAAGAAAACTGATCATATCAAGCATCTTTTCCAACCACAATGAAATGAGATTAGAAATCAAATAAATGAAAAAAACCCGCAAACACAAACTTGTGGAAGTTAACCTATATACCATTGAACAACCAATGGTTCACTAAAGAAATCAAAGAGAAAATTTAAAAATACCAGGAGACAAATGAAAACATAAACACAATGATCCAAAATCTATGGGACACAGCAAAAGCAGTTCTAAGAGAGAAGTTCACAGAGATACAAGCCTACCTCAGGAAACAAGAAAATTCCCAAATAAACTACCTAACTTTACACCTAGAGGAACTAGTAAAAGAAGAACAAACAAAACCAAAAGTTAGGAAAAGGAAAGAAGTAATAAAGATCAGAGTGAAAATAAATAAAATAGAGACTAAAACAAGAAAAGATCGATGAACCTAAGAGCTGGTTCTTTAAAAAGATAAACAAATTGACAAACCTTTAGCCATACTCAACAAGGAAAAAAGAGAAAGGATTCAAATGAATAAAATCAAAACTGAAAATGGAGAAGTTACAACTGATACCACAGAAATACAAAAGATCACAAGAGATGACTACAAACAATTATACACCAATAATGGATAACCTACAAGAACTGAACAAATTCTGAGAAGTATACAATCTCTCGAGACTGAATCAAGAAGAAATAGAAAATATGAGCAGACCAACTACCAGTAATGAAATTGAATCAGTAATATAAAAAAACTCCCAACAAACAAAAGTACAGGACCAGATGGCTTCATAGGTGAATTCTATCAAACATTTAGAGAAGAGTTAACACCTATTCTTCTCAAACTATTCCAAAAAATTGCAGAGAAAGGAACGCTTCTGAACTCATTCCCCACGGCCAACATCACCCTGATACCAAAGCCAAAGATATCATACAAAAAGGAAATTACAGGCCAATATCACTGATGAACACAGATGCAAAAATTCTCAACAAAATATTAGCAAACTGAATTCAACACTATGTTAAAAGAATCATACACCATGATCAAGTAGGATTTAGCCCAGGGATGCAAGGATGGTTCAATATCTGCAAATCATACATCACATTAACAAACTGAAGAATAAAAATCGTATGAACATCTCAAGAGATGCAGAAAAAGTTCTTGACAAAATTCAACATCCATTTATCGTAAAAACTTCACAAAGTGGGTATACAGGGAACATACCTGAATATTATAAAGGCCAAAATAAAAAACACTGTTCTAAAACATACGACATATATATATATATATATATATATATATATATATCACTTGAATGTCTAGTACCTAAGAACACGTAACCTGTCTACGGGCACTCACTAGAAAATTCAACTTCAAATGGTCTGATATCTATACATCTTAAAAACCCTGAAATGACTTATATTTGAGTCAGAGATACATAACTATGTGCTTCTCTAGACTTTTTTTAACCATGATAGTTAGCCTTTCTAGAGAAAAGCTTCCATAAAATCATGACTTAATTTTTATCTTAGCCTTATAGATGGCACATCAGTTAAGAAACGATCATTATATTTTCTGAAAAACTGCTATGAGCCCCATAAAATGTGCACTACTCAAGGGCATGAACCAAGTATTAGGTATTTTGTATCACTGAGAAACAGTATAGTGCCTCAGTACTTAGTAGCAATGTAATTAATATTTGCTAAATGGATGTATGAGAGCATAAATACAGCTATTACGTGGGCTCTCACTCTTTGCAGGCGTTGTCATAAACATTTTATATATATTTTTATATCCTTACAACAATCCTTAGAAGTAGGAACTGGAAGCTCAGAGAGGGAAAGTAACTTACCCCCATTACATACTTGAGAGAAAATGGATTTAAATTCAGGTCTGACTTCAAACCCGATAGGCTAGACCAGTGGTTCTGAAACAGCTGAATATCAGAATCATCTAGGGAACTTTTAAAAAATAGATTCACATTTCTCTGAGGACACCTTTTTGTACTGTTTGATTCTAAGAATCATGATGTTTCACATAATCACAATACAAATAAACAAATAAATAAAACCCTAAACTGAATACAAACAGTAACAAATGATCCTAAGTGAAGGTTAAGTGGGAACTCTCTGTAAATTTTCTGAAGGTTTTAAATTATTTCAAATTAAAAGTAAAAAAAAAAGAGAAAGTCCGTGAGCCTAGGTGAATGAGTAAGAATTCCAGAGGAAAGAGACCTAGGAATTTGCATCTTTAAATAGCCCAAGTGATTGTGAAGTAGTCACCTGGCAGGAGTCTGGGAACCTAATTAGCAACCAGGATTTTGAGAAAAAAAAAAAATGACAGATCCAATCAGTAATCGTTTGGTGAGAGCCAACTACTCTCCAGTTGACAGATGAATAAGACAAGATGGGTTCTTATCATCAAAGAGCTGTCAGTCTGGTAGTTTTTCTTAGGGTCAGAGTCCCGCTCAGCTTATAGTATGATTGCCTCCATTTTAGTACAGAAGATGTATTTTGCATTTTGCCTACTTGTAAGCAAATTTAGCATACTGTCAAGTTTCCTTGTTTCAGTATATAATTGTAACACTAAACATTGTATATTTCCAGAGTCTTATGTATATATCCAATAAACCTTTTGCAAGCACATTTATAATCATATGTGTATAATTACAAACCCATGTATGCTTATGCCTATGCAACTGTTTCTTGTAACTCTTGCATAGTCTGTCTCTAAACAATGTATGATCTTTATCATGGAAAATGTGGAAACTGAAAAAAGTAATGTTTCTGTAAAAAACTTTGTACATATGTACATCCTTGGTTGTTGTTGCTGCTTTCTTCTTTGTCATCTTTTAAATTATTTTCATAGCATAAATTTTCATGCTTGGAATCACTGGGTCAGAGGATATGAACATATTTATAGAACTTAAATTGCACTGTCAAACTGCACTCTACACTCTACAACCTGACAAATACCGGGCGTTATCATCTTCTTTAAAAAACAAAAAATATTTAGTTTAAAAGACATGAAATTATTCTCCTACCTTATTTTAACTGGCATTTCTTTAAGTAATGGTACTATCCCATAAGTTTTTTTGGTATATGGAGATATACACTTTTTCTATATTTATATATATTCTATATCTTTTTTTCTATATTTATATATATGTTCTAAAGCCTGGTCCAATCATAATCTTACACATTTCATTAAAGTTTTACATGTGACAGGCTGCAGCATTCTTTCCGAAAACTTTCTTTGCAAAAATTTATCTTTTTAGTTTATATGATATTTAAATTTTTTTCACTATATTAATTTCTAAATATTTACATAGATATGCTATTCCAATATTTAATATATTAATTCTCATCATCATCATTTATTTCCAGTAGGTTTAGCATGTCATAAGAAGATAAGGAATTCATATAATTCCATCATAAAATTCTTTTCTCTGTTCTGTCAAATTCCATAGAAAACCAAGTCAGAGAAATGACAAATGGCCTAAAAGTAAAACATACAATATAGGAAGTTTTAAAACTGGAACAAAGGAAAAATACATAGAATATTTTTCTCCATTCATTCATTCATAAATTACAAAGGCAAAAATTTAGTTCTTTCACATTAACCTGAAAATTTGCAATATTTCTTCTTCCCTCCCTAGACAAAGATACTTTTAAATATAGTGCAGACAAGAGAAGATCCCACCAAACTTCAATTTCCCTCTCTTTCTGCCATTGTACTGGAGTTCTTCTAAATATTTGCCATTCCCAGATTACTAAAATAGAATGAGAAACTGCTCCTTTGTAGTGCAGATGACAGAACAGCCCTCTAGAAGTAAAGAAAAACTCATTTGCCTTCAAGTGAGGAATTAAATTCAAAGGTTAAATCTTAAAAGATGAGACAAAAATCATCAAAAATTAAATTATTATTTTTATTTGCAATGTACATTTTATTTAAAATTATTTGCAATGTACAGCATTTTATTCTTGATTACCTCACAACATGAATACATATGGTAAATAAACCATAATGAAAAAAATTAAGAAAATCTGAAACTTCTTCATGTCAATTTCAGATAAAAATTAGATAATTCCTTGTATGTTCATACAGCATTTCCTTTAAAGATCTGTCAAAATCCCAATTTTATAGAAATGAAAATATCTGCTTTTAATCAATAATTAATTAATTAACATTAATTAAATGTTAATTGTTAAAATAAAATCCATAACCTTCCCCACCTTAAAATTTCCCTTTTGTTGGTCTATTCTTGTTAACTGCCTTCATAAACGTTTTAATTTGGTACAATAGTCTTATTTTATGTGTACATGTTGGATACACAAAGACACATAATACCAAAAAAATTATTCCAGTCCACTCTTTTTAAAATAGGAATATCTTCCAAAATCTAGAATTAAAGATGGTCAAAGCAGTATTTTTCCTTTAAACCAAAGGTATAAATGACCTGTAAAAACCTTCAAGCAAAACAAATGAAAATATTATGTTGCTAATTTTACAAGTTTGAACTATCCCTAATGCCAGCAGGCTTTTGTCAATAAATCCATTACAGAGTTGCAAACACAGCTCTTCAACACTGTAAAGAGAACTGCAAGAAGGAAGAAAAAAATAAAAGCACTTGTGTGAATATCTTTTTCCTTTATTAAAATCCACTAGTGTGAACTGAAATGTTTCTTTATCAACAACTCTAAAGGACATTGACAAGTTCTGCTTTAGTAAGATATAGTAGGCCTCTCGGTTTTCTCAAACAAGTTAAAACCAATTTTCCTATATATAACACTTTTCTAGAACTCTTCTAGACATTACATTTTAGGATGACTATCCACCAAGTTACATGTGGTCTTCTCTCTCCACACTCAGGAAAGTCACACTTTCCACAGAACCATCTATATTCTTGAGTGGTTCAATCAATGAGGATAATGTTGCCCTCTTTTTAAAAAAACTAAGTTCTCCCTTGTGATGAATAGCCTACACCATGGAAAAGGAATCTGCTACGAAAGCCTGGGAAGACTGCATTCCCTAGCATGGAATGTCATCATGCAAATAAATGATTTTGAGTAAATAATGTTCATTCTCTCTATGATTACAAAAGTAGTACATGCAAACTGAAGAAAAACTGGACCACACAGAAAAGCATGAACAGTGAAATAATCACCCATGATCCCATGCCTGAATATCCTCTGAACATCTTGGCACAGGTATTTTTAGCCTTTTCTTTTTTATAGGCCCATGTCTGTTTCTCTTTCAGAAATATAACTCAGATTGTGCTTTCTGTTTTCTCCCCACTTAATATGACAACAATCACTTTCTCAAGTTAATTTAAATTTTATAAATATAAACTGTAACAGTTGAATATTTCACAGATACCTTATAATTTATTCAAACATTCCCCCATGATTGAACATTTAGATCGCTTCTGATTTTTGTTACAATAAAAAAAAATCTCAATGAATACCTTTATACATGACCTTTTTGTAAATTTATTATTATTTCCCTGAAACTCCTAGAAGTAGAGTCTTGATACATATTATAAAGTTGCTCTCTTGAATGTTCTGCCCATTTATATTCCATAAGTAACGCATGAATGTTCATTTCAACATATCTTCAACGATATGGAGTGTTTATTTTGTTAATCTAATAGGTGAAAACAGTATCTTATTTTAAATGTACACTTCTTTGATCACTAGGGAAACTAAATCTTTTCTGTTATATAGTGGTAATATATATGTCCTCTTTCGTGATTGCCTTTTTGTCTATTAAGATTTTAGTTTTCTTCTTATCAATCTGTATTTTTAACAATTTATATTTCATAGATAGCAATCTTGTCATTTTTGATGCAACTACAGCATGACTAGCTTGTTTTCTGTCTTCTCCCTTTGTTTATAACTTTTATGTCCTAAAAAAGTGACTTTAAAATACATTCTTCATAATCTATAGGTTAAAATGTAGACAGCTGTATTTTACAGAAACTGCAAATTCTATAATATATGGATATTCCTTATACAATTTCAAAAATTTCTTTAGTCCTTCAAGTCATCACATGAGGTTACTAAAAAACAAACAGGACATAGTTCACTCATTTCATCATTACCACCTCCTTCACCAACACAGTTACTCCACATTTTTTAACAACTATTGCTAAACATACGTGTGATAAATAGGCATCAAACTTGCTTGTTTGGGTTTAAAGCACTTCAACGTATTTTATATGGCAAAGGAAATTTTATATGGCAAAGGAAATAAATAGGCATCAAACTTGCTTGTTTGGGTTTAAAGTACTTCAACGTATTTTATATGGCAAAGGTTTAAAGCACTTCAACGTATTTTATATGGCAAGTAGAAATGAGTAATAAAAAGCACCACCTAAAAAATGTGAACAATTGGCCAGAAAATAATAATAATAATAAATTAAAATTAACTTACTCATAACTAAATTACACTCAAAACATTCAGATGCTATTGTAACTTATCATATAGGCTAAATTTAAGTTTGCTGATATATCATGCTGGCAAAGGTGCGGGGAAAAGTACACTGTATACCTGTGGGAGGTAATGTAAACTAGTGCAACCTTTCTAGAGGACAACACAGTAATTATTATTAATAGTTTAAAAATACATCTTTAAAAATACCTTTAACCCAGAAATCCCTAATTACCACAGTTTTCCCTATGACTAAACTAAAAGTTCATGAAAATAACATATACAAGGATGTTTGTTGTACCATTCTTTATTTAGTGAAGGAGAAAAAGAAGGGAAAAAAAAGTTAGAGGAGAGAGAAGGGAAAAGAAACAAATTATCCATCAATGGGGAACTAGTTAAATAAAGGTCTTTCCTGTAACAGAATTGTATGCAGCCATTAAAAAAATGTTTACCTTCATAATTCTCTACTTTTAAACTTATACTTTCAGTCCTTGATTCTTTCTTTCCCTTTACTTACCAGTTTGTAGAATAACAAGTTGGTTCCTTACCATCCTCTAAATGTGACCAATAAGGAAAGAGATGTTTTTCTTTTCTCAACCTATTTTTAAAAACCAGCCCACACCTTCTCTTCTCTCATCCAATTTCTGGTCACCTCTTTGTTGCTGGAGGCGACATAGAAATGCTTCAGAAACCAAGGGGAGCAGCTCCATAGCAGGGGAAGGGAAGGGAGTGATCTTTCAGAGTGAGAAGCAAGACACCAACAAACTCATTTATCCATCACCTGCCATGTGACACAGGGCCTTGGACATAGTAAACCCTCAGCAAGTATTTGTTTAATTCATTAATGTATGGAAAACATTTTAAACATTAATGTGTTAAGCCCTTCAGTTGAAGGAGGGGTAAGCATATCAGTGGTCATTTTGGTAACAGTGCTTACACACAATGGAATCTATTTAGAATACTGTTAAATTCCTTGGTATTGGTTCACTATTTATTTTAGGCTCTAACTTTGTATAATACAGCATAAACTTAGAATCTGTACAACTAAGGACTCTATTACGTTGATATTTAAAGAAGATGACCATTAAGGTGAGCAATTATTGGTAAAATAGGATTATTGGGTGACCAACGCTCTCTTCTGATTGCATAAAAGTTAAAACAGACTACCCATTGGTTTGTGGATGCAACTTCAGCTTCTTAATTCTTGTCTTCTAAAAGGCCATCACCACTAGCTCTGATTGTTCTGGGCCAGTTAGGCAGACCATTTGCTAGGACCTCCTAACAATGCCACATTGTTTAAAGTTGTTTCCAAACTGTCCTTCAAGCATTTCTTCCATTCACCCTGATTTATGAAATTCTAGCTTAGTGGTCAGCATCTTCCAATTGCTCTTCTCACACCCCAAATTACCCAACAGGGCCTACAGAGTTCTGCAGACCTGGCCTTCCTACTTCTTCAGCATTATGCGGCACCTCCACTCTCCCCCTGGAACTCTCCACTCCATCCCACCAGCCAGCCTCCTTTCAGCTCCTAATGGCTGTGCTCCCTCCTACAACATTTCAGGCTGCTCCCTCAGGTTGGACCACTCTACCCTCCCCTCTTCACTGAAGTTCCTGCTCTTTTTCTTCAAAGCCCAGCTCTAAGGCTTTTCTCAGGGAAGCCTTTCATGACTTCCCCTTGTCCTAGTCAGTTTGAGCTGCTATAATAAGAGTACTGTGGACTGGGTGGCTTAAACAACAAACATTGGTTCCTCACAGATCTGGAGGCTGAAGTCTGAGATGAGGGTGCCAGCATGGCTGGGCTCAGCTGGGAGCCCCCTTCCTGGTTTCCTTGCATGGCAGTTAGGAGACAGGAAGCGAGCTCTCTCAGGTCTCTTCTAAGAGCATTAATCCCATCATGTTGGCTCCACTCTCAGACCTAAGTATTTCCCAAAGACCCCACTCCAAATACCACCACATTGAGAATTAAGAGTTTCAACACATGAATTTGGAGGGGATGGGCGGGCACAAATACACATGGTCCATAATACTCCCTATTAGAAGGATTCATAGTACCTTGCACCTGTCCTTTAAGACACAGATCACAGGTACCGTTTACTTTTGTTTGGGTGATTAATTGATCATTTATTTCCCCAACTAGACTGAAGTTACGTAAGGGTGCGGACAGTGTCTGTTGATGTTCATATTTTACTCCCGGTGCTTGGCACTTCTGCATCTCAAGAACTAAAAGTACTTTAGGTATGTTATCTATTCCTCACAGCAAACTGGGAAGGAGATATAATTATCCTCATTTTACAGATGAGGTAACAATCTCAGAGAGATAACAGCAACTTGCCCAAGGCTACAGAGGCAAGAAGAAGCAGAGAGAGGACAAACCCACGCCTCTTACTCCAGTGACCATGTTCCTTCTCTTTCTTCTTGCTGCTTTTAGAACATCTTCACGTATCTATCTTAATTTGCATGCATGTAAAATAATTCAAACATAAGAGAAATATAAAGACTAATATAATGAATATCCATGTACTTGTTTCCCAGGTTTATAAAAATCTTAAAATTTTGACTTATTTGCCTTTTTTTTGGTTTGTTTAAATAAAACATTACAAGCAAAATGGAGGCCCTGCGGATCATTCTGGAATCCTATTCCCTTTCTTCCCTCCAAAGAGGTAACCACTCTCCTAAATTTGGAGTTTTCATTCCATGCCTATCTTATACTACTATATATGTACCTATAAATAATATATGTACTATTTTGCATGTTTTCAAACTTTATACAATACTATCATACCGTACCTATCATTCTGCAACTTTATTTCTCAATGCTGGTTTTGAGATTTATGTTCATACACAGCTCTACTTCGTTCTTTTTAACTGCTTAACTGTATAAAGACATCAAAATTTATTAACCTATTCTTTTCTGATGAACACATAGGTAGTTTTGATATGTTACAATTATAGACAGTGATGTAAAGAACCTATTTATGTATGTCTCCTGTATATATGTAGGAATTACTCCAGTGTATTTAAGAAATGAAATTGCTGGTAAGAAGGATTTGTGAATAGAAAATGCAAAACTGCTCACCAAAGTATTGGTACTCTACTTTCATTTTTAATCTACTAACTAAAGATTAAAGACCTATCACAGGGACTTCCCTGGTGGCGCAGCGTTTAAGAATCCGCCTGCCAATGCAGGGGACACAGGTTCAAGCCCTGGTCCAGGAAGATCCCACATGCCACAGAGCAACTAAGCCCGTGCGCCACAACTACTGAGCCTACGCTCTAGAGCCCGTGAGCCACAACTACTGAGCCTGCATGCCATAACTACTGAAGTCTGAGTGCCTAGAGCCTGAGCTCCAAAATAAGAGAAGCCACCACAACGAGAAGCCCATGCACTGCAACAAAGAGTACCCCCTCTCATCACAACTAGAGAAAGCCCATGTGCAGCAACGAAGACCCAACGCAGCCAGAAATAAATAGAATAAATTTATTAAAAAATAAAGACATATCACATTATATACTCCAGAAGCTTAATCTTATTATTTTCTTCCCCCACCATGACTAATCAGTCACACCTCTCCCCATACACACATAGCAAGCAATGAATGCTTATGAAATAAAATGAATATCCAAATCAGGGAAGTAAGAATAGCAGTTAAAAATTTATTAAACATTTGTTCTGTGTCAGATGCTATTTTGAGAATTTTAAATAAATAATACCATCTAATCTTCAAGAAAACCCTAAGAGGTAAATATTATTATCGCATTTTATTATCTGATAGATCAAATTTCCCTTCATAACTCTCCTTTTCAAAATTTTCCTGGCTATTTTCATATTTTTTTCTTCAAGGTTAGCTTTAGAATCATGTATGTATCTTAAAATGCGATAGTAAGATCAAGAATGTTTAAATTTAAATTCATAATAAAAACATCTAATAAATGTTTTCTGATGTTATTCCCTATCCAAAATACTCTTTGCCCCTCTAACAGATCAAGAGAGGCTCTGGCTATTTCCCTTCTTTTTAGGCTCCTAGTACATGGAAAAGGAAAAAAAAGCCAAAATAGAGTTTAAATAATTTATAGTATATTTTATAGTTTAATGTCTTTAACACAAAGACAAAACACATACAATCATATATCATGACCTTATTGGGGGATAATATTAAAAATTTAAATCTAAGGCCCTCCAAGAATGTAAGGCCCAACCTCAATGACCCACCAGTCCAACCCCATTACAAGCCCAGAATTCTCTCTCATTTTCTATCTTCACCTTAACCCCTCCACAAAATTAGTAAACTAAAGTAATGGTTTCCTTTGACCTGATAAATATCTAATTTTCACTTGGAGTTATAATAATAGTAGGTATAAGAGATGGTCAGAACTCATGAAGGGTTAACTTTAATGTTTCACTTGAAGAGGAAACTATGCAAACTTATAATTTATAAAACTATGCAAATTTAGATGCCTATAAGTCACATCTCAAAATGCGGAAAAAATCAAGGAGAAGATAAGATCCCTCTATTTTTCTTTATAATTGTTTCATCATGTATAATTTATTTTGTTCCTTTGTAGTCTGAATCAACTAATCCTTAGAGTTATCATGAGCTTTTAGATCAGATGCCCATGGTTTCTGCAAGCTTTACTGGCTCCTCAGAGAGAAAGAATTCGCTGGTTAAAATGTAGTGCTTGAATCAGGTCTAGGTTACAGTCTTATGGTCTCTTAAAGATATTAATTTTGAGCTACTTTGGTGAAAAAATAAAAGCTTTCTACAAGAGCAACTCATAACACACCTTACTCAAGAAAAGGGTTAGTATTTTGTTTTCTCCAGCCCAAATACACTCAAACTGTTACTGGTATTTTTTTTCATAGTTTTTAAATTGACTAGTTTTTAAATTTTATGTGAAGAACAGCTTTGTTAATGTTACATGAAACCTATGACCAACAGACTCCTGGTAAATATTTACATTCAAAAATATTTTTCTTTTATTAGTACCTCTGATTTAAAACAAACAAACAACCTCTTAGGACCTGAAGCATCTCTAATGCTGGAAAAGTACAAGAACATTTACACTTATTTAGAGTTATTGAAAGCTCAGAGCCTTAGAACTTATGAAAATTCACAAGATGCAAAGAGTTTATTTTGTTCCCTTTTTAAATAAAAACTTTAATTACACTACATATATATTTCTTGGCAAAAGGAAGGTTTGAGTCTTAACTGAATCAAGGGCATTATTTTTTAGCCGTGGTTTCTTTCACATGGAAACAATATTCACCTTTCATTGGTGAATATACTAATCTAATCAGTTCACTGCTAAATACAAAAGATTTCTAAAATAAAATAAGAAAAAATACTTAACATTATGTAAATCAAGAATATGAGCATTAAAAAAGTTTGATCTTAGGGAAAGCACATCTAAAAATTATCTTCTGTATACTTTCTGTATATATGTTATTACTGAAGAATTTCAGTGAACTAGAAACTACCAGAGTTCAGCAATTTAGTGGCCAGATAATCTGTCTGTCTTCTTCAGTGGGAAATTCTCTTAACTAACTTCACAACTACAAGTTCATTTAAAAAATCATAAATACAAAAAGCTATAGATTGATTTTAAATTTTGTTAGATCTCTTTAATAGCAAAAGTAATAGATGCTTCCTGTAGCAAGTTAAACAGTATAACAATAAATGAAGAAATAGTTAATCATTCCTCCACCAAATTTGACTCCATAAAATAGTAAATGCTAATAGCCTGGTTATTCTTCCATGTTCATTCAAATAATTGGGATGGCCAAAAAGTTCATTCGGGTTTTTCTGTTATACATTGTATGGAAAAACCCAAACGAACTTTTTGGTCAATGCAATAATATATAAACATCTCATATATATATATATATATATATATACACACACATATATATATATGGTTTTGCTTTAGTTTTAATGAAATATATTACACTGCAACTTGCCTTTTGCACTGCTATCATGGCTTTGCCTTCCATCAGAAGACACACAATTAACCCAGTCTTTTTAATACCTATAAAAACACTGCACACTACGGACGTACCATAATTTATGCTCCTCATAATCATTCTCCCTCCTCTTTTTTTTCCCATGATGTATGTGTTTTTTTTTCTTTTGAATTTTATTTTATTTTTTATACAGCAGGTTCTTATTAGTTACCTATTTTATACATATTAGTATATATATGTCAATTCCAATCTCCCAGTACATCCCACCACCACCCCCCACCACTTTCCCCCCTTAGTGTCCATATGTTTGTTCCCTACATCTGTGTCACTATCTCTGCCCTGAAAACCGGTTCACCTGTACCATTTTTCTAGGTTCCACATATATACCTTAATATACGATATTTGTTTTTCTCTTTCTGACTTACTTCACTATGTATGACAGTCTCTAGATCCATCCATGTCTCTACAAATGACCCAATTTCGTTCCTTTTTATAACTGAGTAATATTCCATTGTATATATGTACCACTTCTTCTTTATCCATTCATCTATCGATGGGCATTTAGGTTGCTTCCATGACCTGGCTATTGTAAATAGTGCTGCAATGAACACTGAGGTGCATGTATCTTTTTGAATTATGGTTTTCTCTGGGAATATGCCCAGTAGTGGGATTGCTGGATCATATGATAGCTCTATTTTTAGTTTTTTAAGGAACCTCCATATTGTTCTCCATAGTGGCTGTATCAATTTACATTCCCACCAACAGTGCAAGAGGGTTCCCTTTTCTCCACACCTTCTCCAGCATTTGCTGTTTGTAGATTTCCTGATGATGCCCATTCTAACTGGTGTGAGGTGATACCTCATTGTAGTTTTGATTTGCATTTCTCTAATAATTAGTGATGTTGAGCAGCTTTTCATGTACTTCTTAGCCATCTGTATGTCTTCTTTAGAGAAATGTCTATTTAGGTCTTCTGCCCATTATTGGACTAGGTTGTTTGTTTTTTTAATATTGAGCTGCATAACCTGTTTATATATTCTGGAGATTAATCCTTTGTCCATTGATTTGTTTGCAAATATTTTCTCCCATTCTGCGGGTTGTCTTTTCATCTTGATTGTAGTTTCCTATGCTTTGCAAAAGCTTTTAAGTTTCATTAGGTCCCATTTGTTTATTTTTGTTTTTATTTCCATTACTCTAGGAGGTGGATCAAAAAAGATCTTGCTGTGATTTATGTTAAACAGTGTTCTTCCTATGCTCTCTTCTAACAGTTTTATAGTGTCCGGTCTTACATTTAGATTTCTAATCCATTTTAGTTTATTTTTGTGTATGGTGTTAGGGAGTTTTCTAACTTCATTCTCTTACATGTAGCTGTCCACTTTTCCCAGCACCACTTATTGAAGAGACTGTCTTTTCTCCATTGTATATCCTTGCCTCCTTTGTCATAGATTAATTGACCATAGGTGCATGGGTTTATCTCTGGGCTTTCTATCCTATTCCATTGATCTATATTTCTGTTTTTGTGTCAGTACCATATTGTCTCGATTACTGTAGCTTTGTAGTATAGTCTGAAGTCAGGGAGCCTGATTCCTCCAGCTCCATTTTTCTTTCTCAAGATTGCTTTGTCTATTTGAGGTCTTTTGTGTTTCCATACAAATTGTGAATTTTTTTGTTCTAGTTCTGTGAAAAATGCCATTGGTAGTTTGATAGGGATTGCATTGAATCTGTAGATTGCTTGGGGTAGCATAGTCATTTTCACAATGTTGATTCTTCCAATCCAAGATTCTTCCAATCTGTTTGTGTCTTTTTTTTTTTTTTTTTTTTTTTGCGGTACGCAGGCCTCTCACGGCTGTGGCCTCTCCTGTTGCAGAGCACAGGCTCCGGAGGCACAGGCTCTGCGGCCATGGCTCATGGGCCCAGCCACTCCGTGGCATGTGGGATCTTCCCAGACCGGGGCATGAACCCGTGTCCCCTGCATCGGCAGGCGGACTCTCAACCACTGTGCCACCAGGGAAGCCCTGTTTATGTCATCTCTGATTTATTTCATCAGTGTCTTATAGTTTTCTGAGTACAGGTCTTTTACCTCCCTAGGTAGGTTTATACCTAGGTATTTTATTCTTTTTGTTGCAATGATGAGATTGTTTCCTTAATTTCTCTTTTTGATTTTCATTGTTAGTGTATAGGAATGCAAGAGATTTCTGTGCATTGATTTTGTATCCTGAACCTTTACCAAATTCATTGATTAGCTGTGGTAGCTTTCTGGTGGCATCTTTGGGATTCTCAATGTATAGTATCATGTCATCTGCAAACAGTGACACTTTTACTTCTTCTTTTCCGATTTGTATTCCTTTTATTTTTCTTCTCTGACTGCCGCGGCTAGGACTTCCAAAACTATGTTGAATAATGGTGGCGAGAGTGGACATCCTTGTTTTGTTCCTGATCTTAGAGGAAATGTTTTCAGTCTTTCACCATTAAGAATGATGTTTGTTGTGGGTTTCTCATATATGGCCTTTAGTATGTTGAGGTAGGTTCCCTCTATGCCCACTTTCTGCAGAGCTTTTTATCATAAATGGGTGCTGGATTTTGTTGAAGCTTTTTATGCATCTATTGAGATGATCATATGGTTTTTATTCTTCAATTTGTTAATATGGTGTATCATATTGATTGATTTGCATATATTGAAGAATCCTTGCATCCCTGGGATAAATCCTGCTTGATCATGGCGTATGATCCTTTTAATGTGTTGTTGGATTCTGTTTGCTAGTATTTTGTTGAGGATTTTTGCATGTATATTCATCTGTGATACTGGTCTGTAATTTTCTTTTTTTGTAATATCTTTGTCTGGTTTTCCTATCAGGGTGATGGTGGCCTCATAGAATGAGTTTGAGAGTGTTCCTCCCTCTGCAATTTTTTGGAAGAGTTTGAGAAGGATGAGTGCTAGCTCTTCTCTAAATGTTTGATGGAATTCACCTGTGAAGCCATCTGGTCCTGGACTCTTGTTTCTTGGAAGATTTTTAATCACAGTTTCAATTTCATTACTTGTGATTGGTCTGTTCATATTCTCTATTTCTTCCTGGTTCAGTCTTGGAAGGTTATACCTTTCTAATAATTTGTCCATTTCTTCCAGGTTGTCCATTTTATTGGCATAGAGTTGCTTATAGTAGTCTCTTATGATGCTTTGTATTTCTGCAGTGTCTGTTGTAACTTCTCCTTTTTCGTTTCTAATTTTACTGATTTGAGTCCTCTCCCTCTTATTCTTGATGAGTCTGGCTAAAGGTTTTTCAATTTTGTTTATCTTCTCAAAGAACCAGCTTTTAGTTTTATTGATCTTTGCTATTGTTTTCTTTGTTTCTATTTCATTTATTTCAGCTCTGATCTTTATGATTTCTTTCCTTCTGCTAACTTTGGGTTTTGTTTGTTCTTCTTTCTCTAGTTCCTTTAGGTGTAAGGTTAGATTGTTTATTTGAGATTTTTCTGGTTTCTTGAGGTAGGCTTTTATTGCTATAAACTTCCCTCTTAGAACTGCTTTTGCTGCATCCCATAGGTTTTGGATTATCATGTTTTCATTGTCATTTGTCTTTAAGTATTTTTTGATTTTCTCTTTGATTTCTTCAGTGATTTCTTGGTTATTCAGTAACATACTGTTTAGCGTCCATGTGTTTGTGTTATTTACATTTTTTCCCCTGTAATTGATTTCTAATCTCATAGCTTTGTGGTCGGAAAAGATATCTGATTTCTTTTTTTTTTAGTTTTGAATTTTATTTGACTTATTTATTTATACAGCAGGTTCTTATTAGTTATCCATTTTATGCACATCAGTGTATACATGTCAATCCTAATCTCCCAATTCAACACACCATCACCCCCACCCCCTAAAATAATTTCAATTTTCTTAAATTTACTGACACTTTATTTGTGACCCAAGATGTCATCTATCCTGGAGAATTTTCCATGTGCACTTGAGAAGAAAGTGTAATCTGCTGGTTTTGGATGGAATGTCCTATAAATATCAATTAAATCTATCTGGTCTATTGCGTCATTTAAAGCTTGTGTTTCCTTATTAATTTTCTGTCTGGATGATCTGTCCATTGGTGTAAGTGAGGTGTTCAAGTCCCCCACTCTTACTGTGCTACTGTCGATTTCCTCTTTTAGAGCTGTTAGCAGTTGCCTTATGTATTGAGGTGCTCCTATGTTGGGTGTATATTTATGATTGTTATATCTTCTTCTTGGATTGATCCCTTGATCATTATGTAGTGTCCTTCCTTGTCTCTTGTAATATTCTTTATTTTAAAGTCTATTTTATCTGATATGAGTATCGCTACTCCAACTTTCTTTTGATTTCCATTTGCATGGAATATCTTTTTCCATCCCCTCTCTTTCAGTCTGTATGTGTCCCTAGGTCTGAAGTGGGTCTCTTGTAGACAGCATATATATGGGTCTTGTTTTTGTATCCATTTAGCAAGCCTGTGTCTTTTGGTTGGAGCATTTAATCCATTCACGTTTAAGGTAATTATCGATATGTATTTTCCTATGGCCATTTTCTTAATTGTTATGGGTTTGTTTTTGTAGGCCCTTTTCTTCTCTTGTGTTTCCCACTTAGAGAAGTTCCTTTAGCATTTGTTGTAGAGCTGGTTTAGTGGTGCTGCATTCTCTTAGCTTTTGCTTGTCTGTAACACTTTTGATTTCTCCGTCAAATCTGAATGAGATCCTTGCCCGATAGAGAAATCTTTTACCTACAACCCTTTCATCACTTTAAATATATCATGCCACTCCCTTCTGGCTTGTAGAGTTTCTCCTGAGAAATCAGCTGTTAACCTTATGGGCGTTCCCTTGTATGTTATCTGTCGTTTTTCCCTTGTTGCTTTCAATAATTTTTCTTTGTCTTTAATTTTTGTCAATTTGATTACTATGTGTCTCAGTGTGTTTCTCCTTGGGTTTCTCCTGCCTGGGACTCTCTGTGCTTCCTGGACTTGGGTGGCTATTTTCTTTCCCATATTAGGGAAGTTTTCGACTATAATCTCTTCAAATATTTTCTCAGGTCCTTTCTCTCTCTCTTCTCCTTCTGGGACCCCTATAATGTGAACGTTGTTGCATTTAATGTTGTCCCAGAGGTCTCGTAGGCTGTCTTCATTTCTTTTCATTCTTTTTTCTTTATTCTGTTCTGTGGCAGTGAATTCCACCATTCTGTCTTTCAGGTCACTTCTCTGTTACTCTGCCTCAGTTATTCTGCTATTGATTCCTTCTAGTGTATTTTTCATTTCAGTTATTGTATTGTTCGTTTCTGTTTGTTTGTTCTTTAATTCTTCTAGGTGTTTGTTAATTCTTCTAGGTCTTTGTTAAACATTTCTTGCATTGTTCACTTGCTGGGTCTCATTGTGGAATACTTAGAGACTGCCCACCTAGTTTTTCCTTAGAGTTTATGCCAATAAATATTGACATGATGACCATGTCTGTCACCAGCTATTTCGTCTATAATGCTGTGTATGCAGTGGCCCAAGGGCTCCATGAAATGCTTTCAGTGAAAACGGAAATGGGATCTCCAGGACATAGAGGCCAACCTACGCTTCTTCCTTGGCAGGTAAATGCCCTCCAGAAGCAGGACCTGCAATGATCACCTGATGGCATCTGGAGGTACTATATTGAGATATAATATCATGACCATGCTTTTGTCTCAAGATTAACAGAATCAAACAAAATGGATGGAGCTAGTTATAGGCATGTCTGCAGTTGTTACAGCTATTTGCAGAATTCTGCCATTGGGAGCTTCAAGTACAAATTATTTAATTAGAAAGTGTATCAGGGGACTTCCCTGGTGGTCCAGTGGTTAAGACTCTGGCCTCTCCATGTGGGGGCACGGGTTCAATCCCTGGTCAGGGAACTAAACCCCACACGCCTCACAGCACAGTGAAAAAAGCAAACCAAAAAAATAATAATAACAACAATAGAGGCTGCCTCTATCTGGTACTAGTCCATAAAATAAAATAAATTAAAAAAAAAGTCATATGAACTTTTATTCTCCACTTTGTGGAGAATTAAAGTTCATATGACTTTTATTCTTCAATTTGTTAATGTGATGTATCATATTGATTGATTTGCAGATACTGAACCATCATTGCATCTGTGGGATGCAAACTGAATTCAATATTATGTTAAAAGGATCATACACCATGATCAAGTGGCTATTTCTATTTACAGAGATAACCAAAACAGGCAACAAGGAATCTATGACATGACAACACCACTCACCCCCAAATACTTTTTCAACAACAATTTTAGGATTTTAGCTTTATATGCCTATACTTAAAAGATATAAATCCAGAGGAGTGGCCAAGATGGCAGAATAGGAAGCAGTGAGCTCACCATCTCCCATGGGCACACCAAATTTACAACTATTTACAGAGCAACCATTGATGAGAAAAACCAGAAGACTAGCAGAAAAGTTCTTCTACAACTAAAGATATAAAGAAGGAACAACCACAAGTTGGGTAGGAGGGATGCAAAGATGGTGCAATATCTGCAAATCAATGTGATACATGACATTAATAAATTGAAAAAAAAAATCACATGATCATCTCGAGATGCAAAAAAAGCTTTTGACAAAATTCAACGTCCATTTATGGTAAAAAGTCCACAAAGTAGGTACAGAGAGAATGCACCTCAACATTTTAAAGACCATATATGATAAGCCCACATCATACTAACATCATACTCAATGGTGAAAAGCTGAAAGCATTTCCTCTAAGATCAAGAATAAAACAAGGATACCCATTCTCACCACTTTTATTCAACATAGTATTGGAAGTCCTAGCCACAGTAATCAGACAAGAAAAAGAAATCCAAATTGGAAAAGAAGTAAAATTGTCACTGTTTGCAGATAACATGATACTAAACATAGAAAATCCTAAAGACGCCATCAAAAACTACTATAACTCATCAATGAATTCAGTAATGCTGCAGGATTCAAAATTAATATACAGAAATCTGTTGCAGGGAGTCTCCTCGTGGTCTAGTGGTTAGGATTCGGCACTTTCACTGCCATGGCCCAGGTTCAATCCCCAGTCAGGGAACTCCTGCAAGCCGCAAAACACAGCCCAAAAAAAAAAGAAAGAAAGAAATCTGTTGCATTTCTATACACTAACAACAAACTATCATAAAGAGAAATTAAGAAAACAATCCCATTTACAACTGCACTGAAAAGAATAAAATACCTAGGAATAAATCTAACTAAGAAGGTAAAAGACCTGTACTCGGAAAACCGTAAGACACTGATGAAAGAAATGAAAGATGACATTAACAAATGTAAAGATATACTGTGTTCATGGGTTGGAAGCATTAACATTGTTAAAATGACCATACCACCCAAGGCAATCTACAGATTCAATGCAATACCTATCAAAATGCCAATGGCATATTTCACACTACAAAACAAATAATTCTAAAATTTTTATGGAATTACAGAAAATACTGACTAGACAAAACAATTGTGAGAAAGAACAAAGCTGGAGGTATTAGGCTCCCTGGTTTCAAACTATATTACAAAGCTACAGTACTCAAAACAGTATGGTACTGATACAAAAACAGACACATAGATCAATGGAACAGAGTGCCCAGAAACGAACCCAACTCATATGGGCAATTAATCTGTGACACAGGAGACCAGAATATACAATGGAGAAAGGATAATCCCCTTAAATAAATAGTGTTACTAAAACTGGACAGCTACATGCAAAAGAATCAAACTGGACTACTTTCTCACACCATATACAAAAATAAACCCAAAATGGATTAAAGACTTAAATTTAAGACCTGAAACCATAAAACTTCTAGAAGAAAATATAGGCAGTATGTTCTTTGACACAGGTCTTAGTAATTTTTTTTGGATATGTCCCCCCAGGCAAGGGAAACAAAAGCAAAAATAAACAAATGGGACTACATCAAACTAAAAAGCTTTTGCAAAGTGAAGGAAACTATCAACAAAACGAAAAGGCCACCTACTAAAGGGGAGAAGATATTTGCAAATGATATATCTAACAAGGGACTAGTATCCAAAACATACAAAGAACTCATACAACTCAACATCCAAAACACAAACAATCCAATTTAAAAATGTGCAGAAGGGGCTTCCCTGGTGGCGCAGTGGTTGAGAGTCCGCCTGCCGATGCAGGGGATGCGGGTTCGTGACCCGGTCTGGGAAGATCCCACATGCCGCGGAGCGGCTGGGCCCGTGAGCCATGGCCGCTGAGCCTGCGCGTCCGGAGCCTGTGCTCCGCAACGGGAGAGGCCACAACAGTGAGAGGCCCGCGTACCGCAAAAAAAAAAAAAAAAAAAAAATGTGCAGAAGACCTTAATAGAAATTTCTTCAAATCCGACATAAACATGGCCAACAGGCACATGAAAAGATGTTCATCACCACTAATCCTCAGGGAAATGCAAATTAAAACCACAATGAGAAATCACTTCACTCCTGTTAGAATGGCTATTATCAAAGAGACAATAAATAACCAGTGTTGATGAGGATGAGGAGAAAAGGAAACCCTCATGCACTATTGGTGGGAATGTAAACTTGTGTGGTCACTATAGAAAACAGTATGGAGATTCCTCAAAAATTAAAAATAGAACTACCATACAATCCAGCAATTCCACTCTTGGGTACTTATCTAAAGAAAATGAAAACACTCATTTGAAAAGACATCCGCACCCCTGTGTTCATAACAACACTATTTACAACAGCCAAGATATGGAAGCAACCTAAATATCTATTGATAGATGAATGGATAAAGAAGAAATGGTATATACATGTACGATGGAGTATTACTCAACCATAAAAAAGAATGAAATCTTGCCTTTTGTGACAACATAGATGAGCTTAGAGAATATTATATTACGTGAAATAAGTCAGAGAAAGACAAATACCATATAATTTCACTTATATGTGGAATCTAAAAAACAAAACGAACAAAATAACTAAACAGAAATAGTCATAGATACAGAAGACAAACAGATGTTTGCCAGAGAAGAGGGGACTGAGGGTGAGAGAGATAGGTAAGGGAGATTAAGAGGTAAAAACTTCCAGTTACAAAATAAATGAGTCATGGGTATGAAATGCACAACATAGGGACTATAAGTCAATAATAATGTAATATCTTTGTATGGTGACAAATGATAACTAGACTAGTGATGATCCTTCTGTAATGTACAGAAATATCAAATCACTACGTTGTGTACCAGGAACTAACATAATGATGTAGGTCAATTATACTTCCAAAACAAATGAAGACACTCATAGAAAAAGAGATCAGATTTGTGGTTACCAGTGGCAGGAGGTAGGGAGGGGGAGGGAGAATTGTGTGATGATGATCAAAAGGTACAAACTTCCAGTTATAAGATAAAATAAGTACTAGGGATGTAAAGCACAACATGATAAATACAATTAGCATTGCTGTATGTTATATATGAAAGTTAAGAGAGTAAATCCTAAGAGTTCTCACCAGGAGGAAAAAATGTTTCTTCATTTTCTTTTTCTTTTTTCGTATCTATATGAGATAATGGATGTTTACTAAACTTATTGTGGCAATCATTTCATCATGTATGTACATCAAATCATTATGCTCTACACCTTAAACTTATATGCTGCTGTATGTCAATTATATCTCAATAAAACTGGATGGGGAAAATAAAAAGCCCGAAACAACAATATATAAGATAACCTTTAGACTGCAACAAAAACATAATCATGAGTTAAAAAAAAAAAAAAGGGAGAGAGGAATACATAGAACCTTTAAAATTCTTTAAAACCTTGCCCTCAACAATTCAATCTTGGGAAAGAAGACTGTTTAGGTAAACTGCTATAAAGTTTTTCTTTACAGAATGCTTTCCAGACTGAAGTGCTTTAAATATCTTGATTTCTCTATTCATTTTAAAAGACACAGACTCTTGACACCCCCTTGTATACATGGGGGAAATTTTTTTTTTTTTTTTTTTTGCGGTACGCAGGCCTCTCTCACTGTTGTGGCCTCTCCCGTTGCGGAGCACAGGCTCCGGACGCACAGGCTCAGTGGCCGTGGCTCACGGACCCAGCCGCTCCACGGCATGTGGGATCCTCCCGGACCGGGTCACGAACCCGCATCCCCTGCATCGGCAGGCGGACTCTCAATCACTGCGCCACCAGGGAAGCCCAGGGGAAATTTTTTAAAATAAATGTTTCTATAAAGGGTTAAAGAAGCTATGTTGGAGAAAAACTTCTTTAAAATGAAACTAATCAATTCCCGGCCAATCTGATGGAAACGTCATACTGAACATAAAACTAACCCCCTTGCTTCTTTCCTACTTTTCTGGTACTGTGACATGAGAAATTATACATTGTGAATTCTACACTAGAAGTTACAATACATATGCTATATTTAACATATTTAGTTAAACAGAAAAAGTAAAAATAGAATAGTTCTTAAGCAAGTTTCTAGGGATAAACGAAGAGTTTGTGTGCCAGTAGTTGTTAGTTTCATTTACATCAGAGAAAAATAGACCTCATTTCCTGAGGTTTAAGGGGGAAAATATCCACTTCAAGAGGTACCATCATTAATGCTTGTCCTAAATTGTAAATCTATAACCTTTGAGGGCATAGGTGAATGAAACCCTACTGTTTTTCCCCAGATTACTCACAGAGTTAGTAATATAATTTGGCAATGATTCTTAAGGTTATCAGAAATTTCTAGTCCCTTGCTCATAAGTTATCTTCAAGCATTCTTGTTTATAGCAGCTTAATGACAAGCAGCAGTGAAATGGAAATTCTTTTTGCCTGACGGCAGGGTGTATAGGAAGAGAATTCAGATGAAGGACATATTTCACATTACCAGAGCTGACAAAAGTGAAAAATGTGCCAGATAGCCTCCGCAAGCTACAATTTTTGTAATTAGAAATGCTGAAACCTTTTCAATGGTGCTGCCCACATTTGAAGGTTTTTATACAAAACAAAGGAACTATTTTTCTTATAGAGCAATTTTATTTATGACTTTTTCTTATGAAAAAAAGGATTGACTTCATATTCATTGAATAATTTATCTAAATTCATGCTATAAATGGTAGAAAAGAAGAATATTCTTATGGAGTTATATCTCATCTTGTATGAAAGTGAAAAATGAAGATATTGGAAAGAAGAGAGCCATTTGTTCAACAAAGCTTTAATCAATATCTACCTCATGCCAAGTACTGGTCACAGCCGTGAGGATGTACAGAGATAATACCACAACTATTTCATGTACTCATTCATTTACTCAAATACTTAAAGTATTCATCACTTAATGTCAAGGCTGGACAAGACACTCGAGATACAAAACAATACCACAGAGCTAAGTTTCTCACTGTTGGAGATGGAAGTTATAAATATAGAGGGAGATTAGAATAAATCCTGGGGTGTTGGATTTCAGTGGAAAAATTAATATGAACTCTTAATTAGTTACAGAACTTTAATTTAGACATAGATACATACACACACACATATTTTCTAGCTCAGTCTGTGAGAGCTGAGACTTGAGAGGGGTTAGAACCAGTGACACATTAGTAGCAATGAGCCAATAACCCAGATTTTAGTTTTTAAATACCATTCTCCACTAAAAGGAACCAGGGCACCTTAGAAAAAGGCTGAGTCAGGGAAAGCCTGGGGCAGGGAAAGTACAAAAAGAACCTAGGACATCTTGTTATACCAAAGTAAGAAATTCTCAAAGAACAATGAAGACATATGAAAAGGAAAGAGGAGCAGTGTGTCTCACTGGCCAAATCCAGAATAATTCAAGCATCAAAATAATTAATGACAGTAATGCAATATAACTCCTTGAATAAGATAAGAATCTATGAGTTTGAATAGTATAAATTAAAAATAAAGAGGAAAAGGAAGTTCTTCCTTAGAGCAAAATGCCAACTAATAAATATGGAAAGACAGAATGATGGATGCTTACAGCTATTGGGTGAAAGTTTGATGAACAAGGTATTTACTCAAAGTACCTCCCCACAAATTACATATTAATTACAAAGGAAAAACAGTAATTTTACAGTGGAGAAACCTGGTAGACAGAATTTAAACAAGTGAAAATCAGTAATATTTGTACAAACTGATATAATGTGCTTACTGATATCATGTGCTTACTGATACTGAGAAGGGCGCAACCTCCCTTTGATTGCTTTTCTGCCAAAACTACAAAACCTCAATCTAATCATGAGAACATATAAGACAAATCCAATTTGAGGGATATTGTACAACATGACTGATCTCTACTCTTTACAATATGTTAAGGTCAAAAAAAGAAACAAAGGCTAAAGAACTTTTCCAGATTAACGGAGCTTAATGAGACATGAAAATTACAGTTGACCCTTGAACAATGCGGGTGTTATTCTGCATATGACTTACAGTCAGCACCCCATATCTGCAGCTCCTCTGCATCGATCATAGACTGTGTAGTACTGTATTGGGTTGGCCACAAAGTTCATTTGGTTTTTCCATAACATCTTACAGAAAAACCTGAACTAAGTTTTTGGCCAGGCCAATAGTTGCGATCTCAAAACTGCCTGAAAAACACTGTTTTTGCCTGTCTTCCATTCACCGCAGGAATGCCACATGAGAAAAAGAGTATTCCCGAAAAAAAACAGGGTGCCTGCAATTCCTTGATAGAAGCTGATCCCACAGCACTCTTTAGCTAAGGGGCAAACTGAACTTGACTGATAGTCTCAAAGTAAGGTCCTGTTTTTCCTAACAACGAAGTTAGGCATGCAGGAGATTTCATGAAGCCTTAGAAAATATAGTGCATTAACTCTAGTATGCCATTCAGGACCCGAAGGACTCTGGCGTCTGCATTACTTTTCGTGGAAGAACACACTGCACCAAAAGTCTCTCCTGTGTCTTCTGAGCAACATCAAGGGTAAAAGGCCATTGGGATCAAGTATTTCTATGTAGAGTTAGAGGGAACAAACTACTTTCTTCATTGGATAGCTAGATGTCCACAGCTTCAAAACTGCCTCAGGAACACAGTTCTAGCTGGTCTTATCTTCAAGTGCCTAAGTGAGCAAACCTGACTTGCACTGAACAAAACACTGTGCCTACAATTTTCTCTGGGATCTCATACAAGACGACTCTCACCTCCTGGGAAAACTAGATTTTAGGTCCAGCCAGAAAAAAAAGTATAGTTTTTCCCTCAACATTCCTAGGCATCTGGCAGATCCAAAGTCACCTAGACCAAACTCAGATATTAACTCGGTATCCAATTCACCAAAAGCAGAACTCCATGAGTCCAAAATTTATTCACATAGGGTCCAGGGTGCCCAGTGTGTCTCTTGTGGCTAGTCAGAAACTCCAGGTAATTTTGCTGTGTATTCAAGTCTGTAATTGGAGACTGATGAGAAAACCATTACTTTTGCCATTTGAAAGCTCAGTTTTGGGTTGGCCACAAATTTCATTGGGTTTTTCCATAACACCTTAAGGAAAATCCCAAACCAACTTTTTGGCCAGCCCAATAGTATTTACTATTGAAAAAATATCTGTGTACAAGTGGACCTGCATAGTTCAAATCCACATTATTCAAGGGTCAACTGTAAATGGAATGTTTGTTCCTGGATTAAATACTAGACTGAGGAAAAAAAATAGCTATAAAAGATACCATTGAGACAATGGACAAATTTGACTATGGACTACAGATTCAAAAAAATAGTAGAAAATAGTATTATATCAAGGTTAAATTTCCTGATTTTGATAAGTATACTGTATTTTATATAAGGGAATGTTCTTCTTAAGAACTACATACTGAAGTATTTAGGGGTAAAGGGGCACCATGTTGGCAACTTTTCCTCAAATGGTTCATAAAAACATTATGCGTATATAAAAAAATTTCACAGTTAGAAAACAATTGGTGGGCTTCCTTGGTGGCGCAGTGGTTGAGAATCTGCCTGTCAATGCAGGGGACACGGGTTTGAGCCCTGGTCTGGGAAGATCCCACATGTTGTGGAGCAACTAAGCCCATGCGCCACAACTACTGAGCCTGCACTCTAGAACCCGCGAGCCACAACTACTGAAGCCCACGCGCCTAGAGCCCGAGCTTCACAACGAGGGAAGCCACCGCAATGAGAAGCCCATGCACTGCAATGAAGAGTAGCCCCCACTCGCCATAACCAGAGAAAAGCCTGTGCACACCAACAAAGACCCAACGCAGCCAAAACTAAATAAATAAATTTATTTTTAAAAAAATTAGTAAATCTGGGTAAACAGTATATGGGATATCCTTGTGCTAACTTTGTAACTCTTCTTTAAGTTTGAACTGATATCAAAATAAAAAGTTATAAACAAATGAAACACTATAGTTAATTCATTAATGAATGTAGTCGTTCAGTTAACAGTTAAGATTTTACTATATGTCAGACAGTGGACAAAAATAGGTAGAAAACAAGATTCCTACCCTTGAGGACATCCCAGTCTTAAAACGGTTGCTCAGCCTTTCAAAAAAACAAGTTGTAGAATTATCTTACTACCACTCTCTTTTAATGCAGCCAAAACACCTCATGAGGAAAATGTATTGTGAAGGACTAGAACATTTTCCCCACTATACTAGAAATTATATAATAAACATTACTAAAAATAAGTAAATCTATCTCCTGAGAGACAGAATTTTTGTTTTAAAAAATATTTGAGTTGTGATATAATCTACATTGCAGTAACATTACTAAAGAATTGGGGGGTATAACTTGCTTTATTAATGCCAAATATTATGTTTAAATGCCAAATTAATCATTCATTGTGATTTGAAAGAACAATAACACAATGATCAGGAACAACAAATGATGAAAAAGTGAAAACATATTTGTGAAGTAGAGGCCTTTAGGTGTTAATTGGAAACAAAAAGTGATAATACTTAAGACATGGGTGCAGACATAGAATAAAAGGACAGAACTGAAGAAATATACTCGAGTCATTGACACTTGTTGAATGCTTACAAATAGAAAAAACTCTTACTTCACAACCAGATTGGATTTTTCAAAGACTGAGCAAATGGTAGTGACATCACTCAAAAATAAGGTAGAAAGAACAATAGTGAACATTTACTGGGCACTTACTATGTGCTGAGTACTTTATCTGCTTTATTTTACCTAATCCTCACAACAACCTCCATTAGATAGGAACAATTCCCCCCTTACACAGATGAGGAGACTATGTTTGGGAAGAGAAGTTGAGAGACATGGCTAGTAAGTGATAGACATGGGATTCAAAACTCCAGGTTTGTTTAACTCAAAAGCCATGCTCTTAAACACTACATAATCTGCTTTTCAATGAGATATGAGGATGATTTCAGTCAAAATATCTGAAGATCTTCTATATGCACATACTATGACAGACACTGGATAGACAGTGAACAAAAGTAACAACAAAATCCCTGATTTCACAGAATTTACAGTCTACTATACATAACTCACTGGAACAAAAGTGAAAAATTAGTAGCCTTCTTTAATAAAATACCTAGGAATAAACCTACCTAAGGAGAGAAAACACCTGTATGCAGAAAACTATAAGACACTGATGAAAGAAATTAAAGATGATACAAACAGATGGAGAGATATACCATGTTCTTGGACTGGAAGAATCAACATTGTGAAAATGACTATACTACTCAAAGCAATCTATAGATTCAATGCAATCCCTATCAAACTACCAATGGCATTTTTCATAGAACTAGAACAAAAAATTTCACAATTTGTATGGAAACACAAAAGACCCCAAATAGACAAAGCAATCTTGAGAAAGAAAAACAGAGCTGGAGGAATCAGGCTCCCTGACTCCAGACTATACTACAAAGCTACAGTAATCAAGACAGTACAGTACTGGTACAAAAACAGAAATATAGATCAATAGAACAGGATAGAAAGCCCAGAGATAAACCCACACACATCTGGTCACCTTATCTTTGACAAAGGAGGCAAGAATATACAATGGAGAAAAGACAGCCTCTTCAGTAAGTGGTGCTGGGAAAACTGGACAGCTACATGTAAGAGAATGAAATTAGAACACTCGCTAACACCATAAACAAAAATAAACTCAAAATGGATTAAAGACCTAAATGTAAGGCCAGACACTATAAAACTCTTAGAGGAAAACATAGGCAAAACACTCTATGACATAAATCACAGCAAGATCCTTTTTGATCCACTCCCTAGAGAAATGTAAATAAAAACAACAATAAACAAATGGGACCTAACAAAAATAAACAAATGGGACAAATGGCACAGCAAAGGAAACCGTAAATAAGATGAAAAGACAACCCTCAGAATAGGAGAAAATATTTGCAAATGAAGCAACTGATAAAGGATTAATCTCCAAAATATACAAGCAGCTCATGAAGCTCAGTATCAAAAAAACAAACAACCCAATCTAAAAATGGACAGAAGACCTAAATAGACATTTCTTCTAAGAAGATATACAGATGGCCAACAAACACATGAAAGGATGCTCAACATCACTAATCATTAGAAAAATGTAAATCAAAACTACAATGAGGTATCACCTCACACCAGTCAGAATGGCCATCATCAAAAAATCTACAAACAATAAATGCTAAAGAGGGTGTGGAGAAAAGGGAACCCTCTTGCACTGTTGATAGGAATGTAAATTGATACAGCCACTATGGAGAACAGTATGGAGGTTCCTTAAAAAACTAAAAATAGAACTACCATATGACCCAGCAATCCCACTACTGGGCATATACCCTGAGAAAACTGTAACTCAAAAAGAGCCAAGTACCACAATGTTCATTGCAGCACTATTTACAATAGCCAGGATGTGGAAGCAACCTAAGTGTCCATCAGCAGATGAATGGATAAAGATGTGGCACATGTATACAATGGAATATTACTCAGCCATAAAAAGAAACAAAACTGAGATATTTGTAGTGAGGTGGATGAATCTAGAGACTTTCATACAGAGTGAAGTAAGTCAGAAAGAGAAAAACAAGTACCATATGCTAACACATATATATGGAATCAAAAAAAAAATGGTTCTGAAGAACCTAGGGGCAGGACAGGAATAAAGACAGAGACGTAGAGAATGGACTTGAGGACACGGGGCAGGGGAAGAGTAAGCTGGGATGACGTGAGAGAGTGGCATGGACATATATACACTACCAAATGTAAAAGAGATAGCTAGTGGGAAGCAGCTGCATAGCACAGGGAGATCAGCTCGGTGCTTTGTGACCACCTAGAGGGGTGGGATAGGGAGGGTGGGAGGGAGACGCAAGAGGGAGGGGATATGGGGATATACGTATACATACAGCTGATTCACTTTGTTATACAGCAGAAAGTAACACAACAATGTAAAGCAATTATACTCCAATAAAGATGTTAAAAAAAATTAGTACCTTTCTTTATAGTGAAATGTATTATCAGTACTTAGAAGTTACAATAACGTAACCATCAATGACTTAAAAGTCTTGGGGAAAAGTATCCTCAGAATTAAATGCAGTCACCACAAAATAAAGAGAACCTATAGGGAGAATATTCCTAGCCACTTGGCTATGATTTGATTGACTGTACTAACATGTCTAAAGAAATACATTAATTCAGAAGAGAGGTGCATCAGCAATGGAAGTGGAGAGAAAACAGAAAGGCTGTCAGAGAGAGGGTTCCTTTGCCTAAGGACAGCCACATTCTGCTGAGAAGCACTGCCTTAATGTGGAGGAGGATGTAGCCCAGTGCCATTAAATATCTTAAATTTTTATTTTTATCAAAACAATCCATTTACAGTGTTAAAAGTAGTTCTACAAGGCAGATAATGGGAGTGAAAAAGTGGTCCCCTGCCCCATCTTTCTCCAGCTATCACTTTCTAGTCCTTCCACTAGTATTTCTAGATAACACGTTCATAACTGCTTTTTACAATTTTAAATTTCAAGCATTACACACTGACTTCCAACTATAGATGGATGTGGATTTAGCTGTCTATAGCATTCCCCTCCCCACTTTCTCAATATAGTTCTATCACGACTGCTGGTTAAATCAACATTGGGTGTTTTACATTATTATGACTAAAAATTATTCCCAACTGAACCACTAAAAGAATGATGATTGGATTTTGTTTCTTGAAAAAATGCTTCCTTCTAATTAGCTGCCCCTGCTTTTGTTAATTTGCTCAGTTTTCTATACATCTCAATGATATGAGGATAATTTCAGTCAAAGTATCTGAGGATCAATCATGCACACATACTGTGATAATGAACAAGATGCTATACAATTCCTGACCTCACAGAATTTAGAGTCTAGAATGTATAACAAACTGGGACAATATTAATTTACCCCAAACTCTTCCTGGAATTCCTCCTAAATTAGTCAAATAATTAGACAGCCTGGTTTTCCTCTAACTGTATTTTCTTTTTTCTTCCACCTCCATTTTATTTTCTGTCTCATCATCTTTTTAATCTACTTTTTTGGAAGACAGTCCCAATTTTCTCTCTCAAAACTCCTACTGAATTAATAATCGTTTAAATATTCAAAAGAGTTTATTCTTTAAAGGATCCTTTCTAGAGTATCCTATTTTTTTATAGATACAATAACTTCTCTTACCTCTGAGATTTTAATTACAGGTTTTTGAAATGTCTTTTGCTCGTACATTGTTTCTGTTCCTTTCACATTCTTTTCTAAAATTTTCCTGTTTGTTTTGGTTTCTTTCACATTAAAGACTTTTCCTCTAACATGTCTGTTCAAGTTAAGCATGAGACAATAAAACGATGAGCAGTAGCTGTACGTAGAAGGTAGAACTTACTGACTAGTAGATTTCACCATAGCAAACCAGTTTTTTCACTGGGGACCCCAATGTCCTTACATGTAGCTCTTCTTTCTTTAGCTGTTCTTTTCCCCTGGAGAGATATCCTCCATTCTCCTGTGTGTGTTTGTTGGGGTAGAGGGAGAGAGGCGGTAATAAGCCTGGCAGCCTTCGGTGTGCTAGCCAGAAGTGGGTAGAGAGTATTGCAACTAGTAGGCAGACTCTGGTTTTGATCCTGTTAAAACTTAAATCAGACTATGTTACCCCAACTGATTCTGAGAACATCAAGTCCTTACAATGGCCAAAAAGGCCCTACATGATCTCTACCACCCACCCCATGCTCCTCATCTCTCACTCTCCTCCAACCAACTAACTTCCTTGTTGCTTCAGGCCTGCCTCTACATTAGGGCCTTTGCACTGGCCGTTCTTTTGCCTGCAGCACTCTCCCCCATGATCCCCATGGCTCATTTCCTGTCTTCCAAGTCATTGCTCAAATAACTCCTATCATGCCACCTCGTTTTAAACTACAACTCCTCCCACCCTGCACTCACAACCTCCCTTACCCTACTCTATTTCCTTTTTCCATAAGTATTTATCACCTTCTAACACACTATACAAATCACTATTGTGTCTACTATCTATTGTTTAACTCCTCTCACAAAAACAGAGTTTTGTCTGTTTTTTATCACTAATATATCCTCAATATCTATAACAGTGCCAAGCACATAACAGGTATAAGCCCCTGTCCTTAACTATGCCCAATTCAACGGTTCTAGAAAATATACCTCTAGTCTTCCATCAGAGTGGGAAAGGGCAGTCACCTGGCAGCATGCGGCAGAAACGGGAGCCCAGGAATCTTACTTTTCCTCATATAATTTTCAAACAATTCTCTTGTTTTCAACTCCACCAGCATGCCTGCTTTCAGAAATATCTGGTACCCTCAATTTCTGTCGTTTTCCAGGGCTCCACTCTTCAATTACTTTGCTTCTTATTTGCTTCCAACCTTCAAATGTTTAGGATTCTGTATTCTCCGCTCTACTGAATCAGGAAGTACTAGTCCAACCACTTTCTATCTTCCAAAATTCTGTTCAACTTTTGTCTACTGTTTTCACCTCTCCATTAGACTACAGTCATTTCAGTGGGGAGCAGAAAATGGAGCATGTGGTCAATCTAGCATATTTACCTTTACTGCTACATATCTGAATCCTACAACCAACTCCCCTTCTTTACATCCCCTTGCTCTTCAGGAAATCTCTTGATAATGATGGCTTCTTATACAGGTATACTCCAGCGATAGCTAGAAAACTCATCCTATTTATTCCTTTTAGCAGGTAGTAACTCCATATACATTGGGCTATGACCTTGGTAAAGTCTCCTCAGGAGACATATCTACACTTAGGATGCTGACACACCACCAGACCAAAGTCACACTAAAATAGTACAACCGTACAAACCTTTTGGGGGATAGCCAGCAAACCTTTTGCTTTTTATTCAATGGATAAATGGATTCATTTATCCATTTTCCATTATTTATTCATTTTCATTTATGAAAATATGAATATTTTATATTTTAAATTTCAACAGAATAGAGCTGAATTAACAAAAATGGGGAGGCTTAAAAAAGAACTGGAAGATAAATATAAGTAGATAGGCACATGGGTGGGCAGGTGGATAGACTGGACAGAGATAATTTATAATAAATTTCAACAGAATAGAGCTGAATTAACAAAAAATGGGGAGGCCTAAAAAAAGAACTAGAAGATAAATATAAGTAGATAGGCATGTGGGTGGGCAGGTGGACAGACTGGACAGAGATAATTTATAATAAATATATAATCTACCATTTGCTGAGTACCAGATATGCCCTGGGCCTTATATAGGTACTTTAAATCTATCATATTGTTAATCCTCACACCAACTTTATAATCTATTATCCCATTTTATAAATGAAAACACTGAGACTCAGAGATCTTATAACACTAACCTAAGGTCACAGATACAGCAGAGATAAAGCCAGAACTTTATCCAATTCCAAATTCTATGATCTTTATATTATACAGTTTTTTTTCTTCTTCTTTTTTAAAATTTATTTATTTATTTATTAATTTTGGCTGTGTTGGGTCTTCGTTTCTGTGCGTGGGCTTTCTCTAGTTGTGGCGAGCGGGGGCCACTCTTCATTGCGGTGCGTGGGCCTCTCACTATCACGGCCTCTCTTATTGCGGAGCACAGGCTCCAGACGCACAGGCTCAGTAGTTGTGGCTCACGGGCCTAGCTGCTCCGCGGCATGTGGGATCTTCCCAGACCAGGGCTCGAACCCGTGTCCCCTCCATTGGCAGGCAGATTCTCAACCACTGCACCACCAGGGAAGTCCTACACACTGTTTTCTGGGCCCATGAGCCATGGCCGCTGAGCCTGCGCGTCCAGAGCCTGTGCTCCGCGACGGGAAAGGCCACAACAGTGAGAGGCCCACGTACCGAGAAAAAAAAAAAAAGAAAACAGGTTAAAATGCAACATGATCCTGACTTTAACAAAATGATAATTGGTGATAACATTTTGAATGTTTCTGAAAGTTCTACTAATTTTATAACAAGAATTCTAAGAAAAATGAAAACATATTGCCTATCCAATTCAACATTCTGTCCCAAAATGGCAAGCAGCATCAGAGGATATTTTGTGGTAGGAAACAGCTGCTATCTATGACACCAACTTCAAAAACTTGGGGCAAATCCCTAATACATCCTTATTTTTCCTTAATACCCTACTGTAAGCCTGTCTTCCATTGTATTATGTCTATCATCACGGTCATAACTATACTAGCCCTAAAACAAAGCCTAGTTATGTCAGTGTGGAAAAGGCCCACTATCTCCAGTTGCTGGAATTTCAGGCACATTATCACTGGCTTCTCATGGGAAAAAGTCAAACACTGCCTTTAAGTTCAGAAAACGAAAATTAAACACAGTAAGCAGCCATACCTGGATTAGTAATGAATGACAGCAACACAGCCTGGAACTATTAGTTTCATCTGGGCCGGAAGGAATCTCAGTGGAGGAATTTTTGGCTGCAGCTCTGCTATTTGCTGAGAATTTTGAAAACTAAACACTGATCCACTAAAAATGGAATGTGCCTATGCAGATCACAGTAATGTGTAGGCAGTTGCAGCCAAAAGTTTATATGATATCTAATAAAGGACTGCATGTCAGAATAGTTTTCAATTTTTCCAATTGAACTCAACAAAAAATAAATGACAGTGATGCGGCTCAAAATATTCACACCCTGGAGCCGCCAAGCTAAATTAAATAATTTAATATCTTTTTGAACAGAAAAGCCTTTTCCCCCAGGACATATTTTTCAAAATATTAAATGTTCTGTTAGTTTAGCATTCCCCTTGCAAGCAGCTGCATTCTTTTTTTTGAAACTGGAGAGTGATGGTCTTGCCTCTCCTATAATTGGAGAAAAATTCCAGGGACATTAGACAGGAAGCATTCAAATCACATACTATTATTATAGCTTATAAATTATGGTACTCTTAATATTATGCAAAATTTGAATAAGTCAAAATGTCCTCAAAAGGTAGGGAAAAAAACACGTTTTGAAATAAAAAGGAGGAAGCATTTTACACTGCAAAATTAAGCAAGTCATCTCTCTACATTTTGTTTCATTAAGCATGGAAAGCACTTAGCAAGCAACTAAGATTAATTGTGAAAAGCAGAATGCCCTGCTATAATGAGGACTTCGCTCTTGACTTAAGAAGTATGGTGACGTGGATCTACCAGTACATAATAACGACTTCCATGTGCTAATCCTGTGAAGGTTAAGACTCATTACTGGCTAAAATATGTTGCTTTCTAAATAGTTCAGTGTGTTGGTTACTTCCACATACATTCTTCTTAATGAAGATAATATATTTTCCCATTTAATTAGATAATTAAAAACATAACTTTCAGGGCTTTCAAATATTAATTGTTTACATCTATCATTCCTAAATGGTATTATACAGCTCCACAGTGTGGAAAGTTCAAGTGTTGTATATCTTTTCCTTACTTCCCTTGGTACAAAATGGCTGTGTGAGGAGAGGGGCAGAGGAGGAATGGCAGAAGGAGAAAAGAATAGGGGAGTCCAGGTGAAAGGTCCCGATGAGGTTCCTTTTCATATGGAATCTTCAAGAGTTGGTATACAAACCCTCTAACTCAGGAGGGTTCTGTGACAAAGAATCTGCTTTTGTTTTCAAGTTCTTTGCTTTGCTTTGTATCTAGTAGGAGTCCCCTAGTTAAGGGAAGTGAGAGAAGGGGAGACCAGCAGAGACCTCTCCCTTCTTGATAAACCTACTCCCATTGAGAACCCTGAGGGTTCTCTAAGGGACCCTTAAGCTCCCAAGACAAGTTTGAAAATGATTTAGACTGAACTGCCTCAGTTCGCCAGGAAACAAACAGAATTGCTAGAGCTCTAGAGAAGCTACTCTCCTAGTCCCCCAAATCTTGAGCATCTCAAGAAGTTGGGTACCCCCACTCATCTCCTTAACACTCAGGTTTCTAAACACAGTCTTCTGGGAAGCCATTTGCAATGAAAAGAAACAAACAAATACTGGATCAGAATACTTAGGTTCCACAATAAGATCCTCCTCTCATCAACTAAAAGGAGGGCACTAAAGCACTCCACTTTATCACCTGAAAAGTGAAAGGGTCAGATTAGTTTTGGTAAAATTAAAATTATTCCTTAGAGCCCAGCGTTCAGAGCTATCTCCAAAACAGGCACCCTAGGACATCAGTTTCTACGATTCATCCTTGTTAAAGGATCTACTAGTAAGGGAAACACAGTGATGAAAAATAATAAAGCTCTTCCAGTTTTACTCCCCCATATAGACTGTGGTCAACATCTCTTGCATATATACCTACATGTTTTCATTTCCAGAGCAAATTTTATGTTTCAAGGTACAAAAAATTTTTAGATGACTAGAGCTCCTTGTTTGTGGAACAGCCAAAAATCATGGCCTGCCATTAACTTTATTATTAAAACACAGAAAACAGGTTAATCAACACTAAGTGAAGGGCTCTACTTTTTCTATCAAATAACTATTGGCAGGTGGCATTATAAAGCAAAATTTACTCCCTCCTCAGGCCCTACTCATTTCTTCACTGCACTCTGCACTATTTGTATATAAATATATACAGTATGTATACATATATACATGCATATGCATATATATGCATATGCAAATATATATGTGTGTGTATATACATATATATGTATATATATATACACACACACACACACATACATATATATATATATATATATATATATTTGTTCTTCTTAAGGGCAAGAACCTTAGGTGCCATGTTTAGTATTGTACACCCAGATCCTAGCACCTACCTAGGCACGTAATTTATTTTTGTCATGTATGTATATAGCGCTGTGTTAGCTAAGCTCACACAGTTACGGCACTTAGCTAAGCCAGGATTGATTACCAGTATTTTTTTTAAAAGATGGGGCCACGGGGTTTGTGTTTGTTAATTTGGTTTGATTTCTCCCCGTAGAATCAAAGCCTTTGAAAATGGGCATTTTATTTTTGAGGTCAGAATTATCAGCACAGAGATGAAAGAAGCACTATTTTCAAAGGAATATTTTTCTTCTCTAGACTTTTACACATGATAAGACATATGAAGAATATGATACTTTCTTAGGGTACTTTCTTGGTTATCTCCTTTTCCTAGAGGAGTTCTAAATTTTTCAAGCTGTCACGATGATTCACGTGAATGATGATTTTAGTTAAGAAAACAACTTTGGCTCTTTGACCAACTGGAAAAAAAATACTAAAAGTCTACATTACTGTTTTGTCATAGCTGACATGCCTTCCTTCAAAGGCTTAAAAGAAACCCAAAATGCTGTCAATTTGGGATTTTTTCCTAGTGAATTTATAACTGATTCCAACTGTTTTTTCAGTATACAATTAGCTTCTAAAATATTGAATGTTTTGTTTCCAGAAATGGAAAAAAATAAAATTAAATTGAGAAATATCTACTTTGTTTTAAACTAAGCTGGCCATTTTTGTCATGAATATTTGAAATAGTGAAAATAATTTTATGGAATACATAATGTTGTATTTCTAAAACCACTAACATTTTTAAAAACAAAGCTGATGCATACAAATATGAAATCACAACACAGTATGCAACAACTAATGAATAACCTGGGAATTAAGTTCCTTTATAATAAATACTATGGTACAAATCTCATGTACTCTTTGAGTATAGAGAACAAAGTAGTGAGCACCTTTCCATATGTAGAGAGGTACACTAATACCAGTGAGGCAAATGGCAAAAAGGCCCAACAAATCATCTGGGAGGGAGGGTAGTTATATCCCATGGAGCAATGGTTTTCAACCTTGGAGAATTTGTGAAACCCTCTGAAACCCTGGTAAAGAACTACGGAAACTGTCCCTTATTCTAAGAATGAGTCTTCATAAAATTTTGTATACAATTTCAGGGGTTCTTTAGGCCCTCTGAAGGGCATTCAAAGATCTCAGGTTAAGAGCCCCTGAGGCAGAGATACAGGAAGGCCTATGAAGGGTAGAAAGTGTAGCCCACTGGGCCTGTCAGACAAAGTAATAGGAATTGGGAAATTTCTAAAGATAATAGAAACTTGGGGTAAAATGGGAGAAAACAGAGAGTTAAAAGAAAGAGAGAAAGAGTGAACAACATAGGAGTGAGGAGAGTAGAAAGAGAAGTGGGAAAATTAGAAAACTAAAGAGAAAGGGGGAAAATGAGAGTAAGCAGAGGAGAGAAGAAAGTTGGAGCAAAAATGCACGAGGGGAGGATGTCTGCTTACATTGAATTTTATGGCCACCATTTACCAAGTCTTGCTGGAGTGCAAATAACACAGTAAGCATTTTTCATGTATTTACTCACTTAAATCTCACAACTACCATCCATAGGGGATCTATTTTATACATTTCACAGCTCAAGAAACTGAGGCACAGAAAGGTTAACTATACCGTTCAATGGACTAGCAGCAGAGCTAGGTTTTAAACAGACCTGTTGTTTGCTCCCAAAGCCAGCCTCTACATTTTTATAGCAATGCCCGCTATACAGCCTGTCTTTCTGACACTTGAAAGGCATGCCTAGACCTCTATTTGTATTCCTCCTAAAGACAACTTTCTAATAATGAAGGAGACACCAGGATACATTATCTTTCTTAATAGACACTATACCAAAATCTAAATTACACTCTCATCAAGATCTGAAATTGTCATGAGTTTCTTTTTTATCCCAACTTTACTGAGAGACAATTGCCATATAACATGTGTGTCATGATTTTCATTTCAACTGAAATGGTACTTTTATTTAGGTTTTTAATCTTTGGAAATTCTGTAATTCCACTTGTCAAAATACTTCAAATGCATTAAAAGATTATCAAAACTGTAAAGAAATACAGCCTGTTAACAGTCCACTAATATTTACTCTGAATACTCACTATGGTGGTTTGAGTTCCACAGCTTCCTGGCATGGTCCATGTTTGTCAGATTGGTTGCCAGCTGTTTCACTTTAGTTATTTTTAACAATACTGTTTTGTTAAAGCTGCCTTCCCAAATCACGGATATATTTTTTAGCTACATTGGTCTTGAAAGGTTTATGTTATACAGATTTGGTCCATTGCATTGCAGTATGGTTTTGATTTAGAGGGCCTTTTTGGTATGAATCCTAGGTTTCCAAGTAACTACATTCATCCAGAGTTTCAGTAATTGGTATTTTTCACATGATTACCAAGCAAAAAATAGAATGTATGCTTCAAAGCTGGGGTACCCTTTCCTAAAAACGTGTTTCTCTTTTATAAGTGAATGGTGAAAATCATCTTGTCACAGGTGTGCAACATATATAGAACAGATGCTTAGATTTAAAAATGCATCAACTTGATCCTACAAAAATATGAATTAATTACATGATTTTAGTCACAGAATTAGAGGAAGTATTCAGAGAAAATAATGTTAGAATGAGGTACTGAAATCACCATCATTTTGTTAATATGTAGTATAGTATATGCATTCACTATTCAGGATAAAACATGGAGTACATAGAGTTAGTATCTTTAAAAGCAGAAAATATACAAAAGCAGCATTCCAAAAATGTGGCTTTTCACCTTCTTTGTCATTGGTATTGTACAAAGATTAGGGGGTAGGGAGTCAGGGACAAATATGTACTTTGAGAAACAGTTCATGGGAAGGTAGCATAAAAACACTATTTAAATATTCTCATCATCCCACCCCTATGTGTAGGAAAATGTCTCAGTGAATGTGTGCAGTTCTGATATAAGTATTTCCACATCAGTGGAAGGCAGCTAAAAACATCGGTGTGTGTGTGTGTGTGTGTGTGTGTGTGTGTGTGTGTGTATACACTTTTCACATTATTTGTATTTGTTTGTTCATATGACTGTTTCTGTAACTAGACTGTGAGTTGCTCAAGGTTGATGTTGTGTCTTGTTTTATGCTCAGGGCCTGGCATACTGAGGTGCTCAATAAACATTTGTTAAATGAAATAAGACACAGTCTCTTCCCTCAAAGAGCTTGTAATCTAGAACACCTATAATCCTGAATAAACATCATGTAATCTTGGTTGCATTTTTTAATATAATTTATCTGTATAAAAAGAATGAGCTCTTGACATTTCTATAAGCATAGTATAAAAAATGAGGAGCTCTAAGTTTTTATGGAAAAAAAGAGATGCCAGTATTTCTTACTATACTTTTTCCCCTTTTTTGCAGTTTACTCCCCTACTATTTTAAAAATTGATTCCTTTTACATTGAGATGATAATAATAATAATGGCTAATATGTATTTGCTACTTTATACTATATGGCTGGCATCTAATCATTTTATATGCAATTCTCATTTAAGGCTCACAATCACCCTATGAAGTACTATTACACTACCCCACTATCAGGCATGCAATGGAAGAAACAAACATATAAATAGAACATAAAAGTACAGAAATAGAACAACATAAAACAGAATCCAATGGAGACAGCATTTCAACTCACTGGGGAAAAGATAAATAAGTCAATATTAATGTTGGAATAACTAGCTATCCATTTGGAAAAACAAAATATAATTAGATCCTAGAATAAATCCTCCCAAATCTTAGGTAGGTTAAAGATTAAAATGTTTAAAATAAAAGGCAAAAAAAGTGATATGAAAGCCAGAAACAATTTTTTTTTAAAGAGAGATTTACTATTCTCAAGTTTAAAATTCGATATGGCTAATTTCTTCCTTTAGTTCTTTTCATCCAATGGAATAATTGAGCCAAAATTCACTAGGAGGACCTTCCTCCCTCTCCCTTCTCTTTCAGCCTTTTTCCCTTCCCCTGGGCTGGGCACAGCTGTTGGGGAGAGAAGAGTCAGCATGTCCTGGAGCAAAAATTTGGCCAGTTGTAGCCAGAAGATTTGCGATATATAAGGGAAATGAGCAAATAAGTAAATATATTGCAGTCAATGGAAGACAGGTTTCCTAACATAGAAAGAGGAAAGCCTAGGGGGAAAAACCCATGGTATTGGATTACAATTAAAGGTATAGGTATAAACTCATGGTTATTTATATAGATGGATTGATATAAAAGTAAGTATAGATACATATGTTCTATATATATACCTGTGTGTATATACCCACACATTTATATATAATTTCCAAGCTCTGTCTGCTGACAGGACCTAAAAGCAATGCTAGTATCTAGATCTTTGTTTCTAAATACCATTCTCCACTAAAAAGAGCCAGAGCTACTTGGAGAAATGACTGAGTACAAGGCTTAGGCAGGGCAAGTACAAAATGAGCCTAGAATATTTTGTTATGAAAGAATATAAGAAAGGGCTCAATCACAGGGACATGTCAAAAGGACACAAGAGTCAGCTTTGAAGTAGCCTGTTTTCATTGGCCATTCCTAGTATAATTTGGGCATCAAAATAAATAAAAATAACAATCTTACTTATGTGAAGAGTATGATATGTCTGCATATCTAGACAAAAACTGAAAGATATCTTTATTAGTGGCTATGTTGTGATGGAAACAGGAGAGAAATACATGGAAACAATTTTTAAATCGTGCTTTCATTTTTTTTTTTAGCCTCTTCTCTCAGCATTTTATTTATTTATTTATTTATTTGTTTGTTTGTTTATTTATTTATTTCTGGCCGCACTGCGCTACATGCGGAACTCCCCTGACCAGGCATCGAACCCACGCCCTCTACAGTGGAAGTGCAGAGTCCTAATCACTGGACCACCAGGGAAGTCCAAATCATTCTTTTATACAGCAGATACAGTAGCTTCACTACAAAACTTTAAAACTGTGAAGCCATAAAAATTAACATAATGGAGACTATGTAACACATCGAAAACTGGTTACAGTCGGTTAAAGAAAGAAATGTTCTAAGAATCTGGCTGTGCCCCAACATGTGTGCATGTGGACAAGGACTAAATGTCCTGCTATCACATAATTCAATAGTGTGAAAATAGAACCCTTGTCCATTCATCATAAACCTTTTCCTTCTGCTGTAGTCCAGTCCTGGTCACAGGCCATACTGTTTCCTGGAACCATAAGCTTTAGCCTCATCTTTACTCTCCATCCAATTCATGCTCACTCAATTAACACCTCTCAAATAAATGATCTCCGAGACATGTTGTTAAATAGGGAAAAAGGAAAAAGGGGATATTATACTGTTTTTAGTGTACTATGATTTGGATAATAAATTGTAAAATAAAATACAAGCACACATTACATATATGCTTGTACTTGCATAAAGTCTCTGGAAAGATATTTAAGAAACTGGTATTATCTGCCTCCTCCAAGGAGAGGAATGGTTGGCTGAAGGGCAAGGTTAGAGAGACTGATATTCTACTTTTATTTCTTTTGAATTTTGTACCATGTGCTTATGGTATCTATTTTTTAAAGTAACCTAAAATATATACAAGGGACTTTCCTGGTGGCACATTGGTTAAGAATCTGCCTGCCAATGCAGGGGACATGGGTTCGAACCCTGGTCCGGGAAGATACCATGTGCTGTGGAGCAGCTAAGCCCATACGCCACAACTACTGAGCCTGTGCTCTAGCGCCCACAAGCCACAACTACTGAGCTCATGTGCCGCAACTACAGAGCCTGCATGCTGCAACTACTGAAGGCCACGCGCCTAGAGCCTGTGCTCCACAACAAGAGAAGCCACCGCAATGAGAAGCCTGCGCACTGCAACAAAGAGTAGCCCCCACTTGCTGAAACCAGAGAAAGCCTGCACGCAGCAACAAAGACCCAACGCAGGCAAAAATAAATTAAAAATTTTTTAAAAGATTAAAAATAAATATATAAAATATAAGCCATTACCCATAAAACACAGTGATATTTATCATAATCAGAAAATGAGAGATCATATCCTCTTATAGCTTTACAGATTTCCAGCTTTACTGAACCTTTGACTAGAAGAGTGTCAGAAACTGACAATAGTTTTTTTTTCTGACAATAGTTCTTAAACTCTCCCATACTTGTTACCTATACTTATTCATCATCATAAAAATGACATTCTGATTTTATTAGTCAGTATGTCAATGTTTACATCATTGAAAATGCTTTCCAAAAAAATCGACCCACCTTCTATCTTTTTTCTTCCTAATGAACACCCACTGCTCTTACTTTACATACAAATCATACTGGCTAGCATAGACGGAAACAATCAGAAGGCAACATTCACTCAAAACAACAGGCTCAAGAAACAACAGAAAGTTACAAAAGTATCACTAGGATGATTTTAAAATTACTCAAGCCTATTTGGATCTAATGACATTTTATTCTAAGAGCAAGAATCTATCGTGTGGATTGAGAACAAAATAAATAATAAACCAACACAAAAACAAGTTAATAAACTAAAAATCAAAACTTTATTTTAAATGAGTTGAATTTTTTTCAAAATTAAACTGGTAGAAAACCAACATTTTTTCAAAGTATCCTATAAATTCAACCTGACAAATTTACAGCTTAAGTAAAAATATCAAAGGATACTGACTAGTCACTGAAAATTCAGCTTCACCATAAATTATTCTAAATATTGAAGCATGCCAAGTGATTCATACATTCCAAATACTACATCCCAAAACATATTTCCAACCAAAAAGTATATCGGAGAAGGGAAAAAAAGTAAAGAGTAAGGCTTCAAAATTATCTTATGATAGAATTGGCATTAAACTAACTGAGGTCCAGATAAAGCCAAAATACACACACAAAAACAAATCAGTTCACAGTCATAATGAAAATAATTCAAAACAACCTAAACATGTTGTTCAAATAACCAGAAACTCATAACGGACTGTGTTAGGTAATGTTTATTGTAGTAATGTGAATAACACTGCAAATCTACACGTTTCAGAAACACTTGTTGAAAACAGATCTAATAGTTATGTCATTTTTAAGTCTTTTATCTTACATTGAAAAATTACACTAATGAAAACAACTGAATAAAAAATACCGATTTTTTTTTTAAAAGTTCTTGCAAGCAATAATGTCTATGGTTAAATGTCAAAACACACATATAAACTATTAGATTGTGTCAATCTAATCATTCTGTCTTCCATTTCTTTTCTTTGCCTTAGAATGGCAAAGGAAGTGCAAGTCAATTTTGAATGTCCATGTATCATTAACTGTGCCTTTCTTCGGCATTTACCACAAGCAAAGTAAATTATTTGAGTATTCTTTTGCCAAACTCTGGCCAGCCAAACACAAGCAGTAAGGTATCTTCAGTGAAAATTTTACCTTTTAGCTTGAAGTTTGTCCAGCAATTCTCATTCTTCTTTATATTCCAAACACCTCTTTCAAACAACTAAAATAAAGCGATTGTTGAACACACTGGGTAGTTATTCTAAACTCTGCTTCACAATATCTTAAATTACTCACTTAGAAATACAATTATCAATACAAATCCCACTGTAATTATTTCACTGTTTCCTTGCCACGTGGCACGGTGCCACATTATGTATTTTTTGCATTCTGACATACTCAATGTCTTACTTAGAAACAGCTTTGAAAATTGGCTCATGGCCTATTTGCAACTGATACTATATCGCTTAAATACCTTTCCAACAAAGTTATACTAACTTCAAAATACTCTGGGATCAGCCATTAAAATGTTTTTGTTTCGGTTACAACACTAATGAACACCAAATGTTAGAATTTGTTTTAACGATCTAATATATCAAGGCTTTTCTTAAAAGGAAAGGCTGGATCAGCTATCTATTATATAATGAAAGGCAGATTAGTTAGTACTGATATAAATAATACTTGAAAGATTTAATACTTAAGTGTAGAATCAAGCATTAAAAAGTTAAATTCAGAAAGTCTGCTCAATTAGCCATAATATTTTTTTCCTATAAAAATACCAAACTCCTGTGCTCCCTTCGGCAGCACATTTACCAAACTCCTGATTTCTAAGCTACATTTAAAGCCTCCTTCCCTCCATTCCTTGAAAAGCCAGTTAACCTTCGCTTTGATTTCCCCATTTCTACAAAATGGGTGATACTACACTATGGTTTACTATACTTTCTTGTACCACAAAGGAATATAAAGTATCAAAGGAAGTAAAAAGGATTTGGAGGAAACCTCAACACATCACGTCTATTAAAGCCTGGTAAGAACACTGATTTGACAAGATTTTAGGGAACAAATGTGTAAATGCTACTTTAAAAATACAAAAATAAAGAGTAGAGAATGGGCTATTCTAGATATATTCTTGAAATGAATGCTTAGCATGTGAAAAGATAGCACTTTAAGAGCTACTGCAATTCCCTGGGCTTCTTTCCTAGCCCTGACACCACACCTCAACAGGGGTGTGATACGCCAATATTTTCGTCAGAAACCATGACAGTGACACCATTTATCTGCTTTTGCTGCTGCTTTGGCTCCTTTTGATGATGGCTCTTCTGTGAAGTGGCACCTGCTTTGGACCTTCCCAACATCTAATTATCTTAGTTGCCACAGCCACCACTATTAATCTCATCCTTCTTTTCCAGCATCTTTTCATTTTTCTCTTTGTCATTTTTTGATTGCAATTTCCGATTTAACACTTCTTGACCTTCAGTCTGGACTTTTATAGAACTCAACAAGCAGATGCCTTCCCTTTTGGTTTATTAATTATTAATCACTCCTTTTAGCTGTAATGGTTGAGTCTTTGGTTCTTGTTTTTTCACCAGTGCTCAAGAGATTTTCTTCTTTCCTTCTGCAATCATTAGAGAAGATCTCTCCTCTGCCTTATTTCCATGTTTTATTCTAATCTCAGTTGGGATATGGATCGCTAAATAAGGTTTTACAAGATATACCATATTAAGAATTTGCAATAGATTAATCTATAAAGAAATGGTTTGGCAAGCAAATAGCACAAGTAAGATTCATGTAATAAAAGCTAAAACTTTTGAAAGAAACATGTTAAAATAATCTCAGTATTTCAGAAGTACCTATATATCTGCACCTGAACTAAGTACAAGTTACTGTTATTTATTCTTTAAAGAGCTTCCACCCAGATTCCTCCACTTGGGAATACTCTGTTAGTATAATTTTAGATGAAGTGTTTACAGTGATAAAATTATATTTCTTTAAAAATCACTCTGCATTTTTTTACACTATTTTGGATTCACATAGATTCCCCAATTAGTTGAAATTAAGGAAGTTTATCATTCTATCAAGTAGAGAGATTAAAAGTCTTTGAAAGTAACATGTTAATAAATACATGCTACTATAGTGCAATAAATTCGGGGAAGGCACACTGCACCTTAAGTTTCTAACAATTTCTAACATTTATTAAATATATCAATTTATTAACTATAAATGAAATAATAATGGTAGATTTTTGATGGGTCAGTACTTTGAAACCTCATTAAAATAATATACTGTTATACTTTTATACTGGATAGCATTATTTTCCAAAGAGAAGTCTGTGGCGCACAAAGGGCATCAGACATCTAACTGATATTAACGGGAAAAAGGTTCTGAGTTAAAATAAATGCAGGAAATGTTGAGCTAAACAAACAAAGCTAACAAAGTTTTTATTACTATAGGACTTCTTTGTATCATTAATATGTTAATGTATCCTGTAACTCCTCCACGCCTGTGTGGTGACACATGGATCTGTGTATGCTGGGAGCAGTATTTATGCAATTGTTCCTCAGTTTATGATTACAAAACCATATTCTAGCAGATCATCTCCCAAGACTAGATCCCACAGAACATACTTTGGAAAATACTATACAGAAAATGGTCACTATTAGTTGTTGTTTTTAATTTTTAACATAAAGCAATTTCTGCCAGATACTACATTTGTAAGAGTACTAGTTAGGGGAAAGAGAGAAGGCATAAAGGTTAAAAAAAAAGAAATGTAGTTATTATTCCTCTCTAAAACAGTTACACCTGAAAAGACAAATAGTGCTCTGTCCATATTTAAGCCTTCTGCTGTAGCTATATTTGAATATAACAGATAATTCCTTTTTTAAAAAATGACCGGTTTCGTTAAATAGATACCACAGTGAATTCAGACTTTTTTTTTTTTTTTTTTAAATGTAGGCTATTTGGGGACTTTAAACAACCGAAATACTAAGAAATATCCCCAAAGGCTTTAAAGATGGGTTGCAATAACCATAAATAAAAAGTGAATTTAGTATCTTGATTTGTGAAATATCAAACTCAAACTCATCTAGAGCTTGAATCTTCAGAACTCCTTCCTAGATCGCAGAACTGGGCAAGGAACAGATACACTCCAGTTCACAGTTACCAAGACAATTAGCAGACCAAGGGCGTTACAAGGTACAAAATTTGTTTGGTATCTAGCACAGATGTCGAAAATAATAGCTAGATGTCTAAAAAATCCAATACTTCTGATCCCATGCCTCCCATTTCTTCTCTGACACTTCAAAAGATGTTTCAGGCAGAAAGAACATTTTACCAATACAACAGAAAGTTAAAGCACCCCAATAGTCACACACAAACACACCATTACATTTTGAAATAATGCCCATTTACCACTATCAATATTTTATTAATATACATATTACTAGGCGTATTTTAAATATGTTTATAAAAAAACATAACTGTAAAAATAACACAGCATACTCGTTAAATAAGCTTGATGATAAGTACAGTGAATATTACTGTTAGAAAATTTCTATTTTAACAAAATTTACTATAAATAATAAGATAAGCTCACTAGTATGGGCAGTCTTCCAGGGAGATGGAAATAATTTTTAGAGCTGCTATCTGTTAAAAATAGGAGTCTGCTTAGTGTGGTGGTTAAAAACAGACTCCGAAATCCAGACATGGGTTCAAATCCCAGCTGAGACACTTACTAGCTGGAAAACTTTGAGCAAGTTACCTGTCTTGTCTGTGCCTCAGTTTTCCCATGTAAAGGGAATGATAACATTAATAATAATAACCGCCTCATAGGTTTTTATGAGTTTTACATGACTTACGGAGAAGAGTACAAGGCACAAAGTAAACACTATATATATACATTTTTGTTAAATATACTTTTATTTAGTTGTTGGAATCCTATTACAAAAGAAAATTACTTTAAAAAAAGCTAAGTAAGCTTTCATTTTTATTTATTTCCTTACTGAAAGCTAGACTGGCTTTATTAAAATGAGACAAAGTAGACTTCAGAATAAGGAACATTGCCAGGGGTAAAGAGGAACACTACATAACGATAAAGGGGTTGATTCATCAAAAAGACGTAACAATCCTAAATATGTATCACATAAAAAAAGAGATTCAAAATATATGAAGCAAAACTGGATAGAATTGAAAAAAGAAATAGGCAAATTCACATTTCTACTTGGTGACTTCAATATTTCTTTTACAATAATTGATAGGATAAGCAGACACAGAATCAATAAGGATGTTGAAGATCTGTCAACACTGTCGCCAACTTTACTTGATTGACATTTATGGAACTCAAAAGGAAGGAGTCAAACGTCTCGGCAAAACAAATGAAACATATTCATAAAAGAAAGATTTACAGATGAAAATGATATTTATCCCAATTCACAAAGGAGTACATATTCATTAGTCATTCAAACACTTATTAATAGCTTCTTATTTGCCTAGCACTGGGCCAAGTGTTAGAGTTACAAAGATAAATAAGATAAAATCTGTGACCCAAGATTAATCAGGTACTCTGCTCACTCTTGCATTTATTAAGAATTTAAAGAAAATGTGATATAGTATATAACTAAATGGTATAACTATGCACAGTAATGTGGTTTTGTTGCACAGTAATGTGGTTTTGTTGCTGTCATCACTTTTTAAAGAACCCTTCTAAACATACTGCAAATAAAAGCTGAAGGCTGGTGATACGGACGGACAAGCATATCCAAACACATTTTTCTCCTCACTCTCCTCTCAGAACCCAGCACTGATTAAAGAATGTTGGAAATGAAAGCCTAGTTCTGGTGGCTAAACTTAAAAGAAACTAATACTGTTTTCTGTTATCAAATAATTTTGATCACTCTGAGAAAAGTGAACAGGAGTAATTTGAAGCACGCAATTTGCCTCTTTTCTCTGAAGCAAACTTATGGTTGCTCTTACATCTTCAAATTTTTGTTGTGGGTAGGCTATACTTTTTCAACCTGCATCTTAGCATTTTGATATAGGTATCTTCTTTCTAACCTGGCCTTATATCTACTTAGACTTATAACTCTCTAGATTAGATTATTTATATCGGAGACACCATGCACCCAAAACTAATGGATACAAATAAATGGTCAAATGGCATTTAAAAGAAAACTTTTATACAGAAAATTTTTTAAGCTTTAAGTCTATAATCCTTTTAAGAGCAGACAATAATTACCAAAATAATTCTCTCCCTCTGCACTGCCTTAGCAGTTTGAATCAGTAACATATTCCCAAATATTTAGGAAATGTGACAGTACATTCTTAGGAAAAGTCTCTCAAACTTCTAGACTTCTCTACTTCTTGCTAGACTATTCCATTGGACAAAATTAGTTTAATGTGTTTATCTTTAAATTGCTTTAAAAAAATTTTTAATTGTGGTAAAATATACATATAAAATTTACCATCTTAACCATTTTTAAGTGTATTGTTCAGTATTGTTAAGTACATTCACACTGTGTACAATCAATGTCCAGAACTTTTCATCCTGTAAAACTGAACCTCTACACTCATTAAACAGTAACTCTCCATTTTCTCCTTCCTTCAGCCCCCTTTCTATCTCCATGAATTTGACTATTCTAGCTACCTCATATGAGTGGAATCATATACTATTTGCCTTTTTGTGACTGGCTTATTTCACTTAGCATAATGTCTTCAAGGTTTATCTGCATTGTAACATGGGTCACAATTTCCTTCCTTCTTAAGGTTGAATAATATTCCATTGTATGTATATACCACATTTTGTTTAACCAGTCATCCACTGATGGACACTTGGGTTGCTTCTTTTCGCTATCATGAATAATGTTGCTATGAACATGAGTGTAAATTAAATGATTCATCAAAAGTTCATATTACCAAATTATTCAATGATGCACATGAAAGGTAAGAAAAATACAGAAAGTCAAGGAAAATAAATTCAACACTTGGTTTTCTAATAAAGGGTGCTAATTTCCATTCAGTGAAATGGGAAACAGAAAATGGCAAAAAGTCCATTTACTTATTTGAATTGTCACTAAGTTCTCTTTCTTTCATAACTAGTTTTAAACGTCTACTAGGTCAATTGAACAATATTTAATTCTGATATCTAAAAATACGTATCAAGAATTTATCATGCAGGAATCTCCAGAAATATTTTTCCGTGGCAAATACTCTTATAATTTTATGGGAAAGCTTAAAATATGCCTGATTTTTTTTCCTGAAACATCCTTACAAGCTCATTGACTGACTGACATATTTTTTTTCAAGCTCTATATTTCAAAGAGAAAACATAATACACTTTTTTCTGACAAGGGTTTAATCACATAATCATTGAAAGCTATCTAAAGGTTTAAAATATCAAGAATGAGGAACTATTATTCTTTTGAATAATATTAAGTAAAAGCTCTTCTATTTAGACAAAGGTACTCATGAAGTGAACATAATACACATATGCACATATGTCAGAGTACTTTCTTCATCTCCCGTTAATAATATGTTATTATGTGTTCAATAATCCTAAAACCTTGAATTATATGTTACAACATTCAATTTTCATACCAAAGTGGCATTATTGTGTAGCATTAGCTATGCTACCTTACAGTCTCATTCTAAGAGCACTGGTCCAAAGCAAATGCATTGTGGGCTTGGTCCTCACAGCCACTAAAAATCCCTTCCTTTAAGAGGTTTCCAGATGGTTTACTCTGCTGCCACTGGAAAATACGTGGTAACTACATGTACTATATGGAAAGAGGTCCAAAATTCATTGTTTCATTAAAAGTAAAATTGCAAGACATTTCTGAAAAGACACAAGAAAATATTAACAGTAGTTTCTTGGAGTCAGACTGGAAAAGTGGGTAGAAAAAAGGACTTATTTTCATTTAACATACCACAGAGGATTTTTAAGGCAGTAAAACTATTCTGTATGAAACTGTAATGCTGTACACACGACATTATGCATTTGTCAAAACTCATAGACTTGTACAACACAATAAGTGAATCTTAATGTGAACTATGGACTTTAGTTAATAATAATGTAACAACATTAGCTCATCAATTGTAACTAACATACACACTAATACAACATGTTAGCAATAGGAGAAACTGGTGGAGGTGGGAATAGAATATGGGAATTCTCTTAACTTTCACTCAATTTTTCTGTAAACCTAAAAACTGCTCTAAAAAATAAGTATACTAAATAAAAAAGAAATCTGTACTGTTTAGGGTTTTTTTGTTGTTTTGTACTGTTTAGTTTTAAATGACAAGTTCATGCATGCTATGAAAAACAAATTTTAAAACTGCTAAGAACTAAATATTTTAATCACATGGTTTTCTATTCAGTATTAGATATTTTGCTATTTGAAGTAGGTTAGCATCCAGAATATAAAAATGTACAGTATATATGAACTAAGAGATAATAATTACCTGTACAGGTGGGTCCTGCTTTATAGTACTATCTGTACACTATATACTATATGAGAAGTATCTATACTCTGGACCATTGTTTCTCACCACTTTTTTCATTATCATCTCCCTATGATGCCTTTTTAGACATTTTCCCCCAAACCATGCTCACCCATGAAATTTTAATGCCACCAAAATATTCACCATTCTTTTGTATTATTATGAATATCACCCCCACACACAGACTATATCATTAATTTCCTGTTTCTGTATCTTACAGGCAAAAAAGATGTACTCAACTCTAATCAGCCCCTTTAAAATTTTAACTGTGGTACTCCAAATTGCACATAATAAGGTTCAGAGAACAGGTACTAAAAGTTTGGATAAATACTCTCAAACCACTCATCAATGATTCTATTCTAAAACCTAACGTATCTAAAACATGTATGAATTATCCCAGGAGAGGAAAAAAGGAGAACATGTCAATCATTACGACTTTTTGATGTTTTAGCACATTTAGGGTTCATATAGCCTAGAAAATTAGGCTAAAAGAAAGAGCATAAGTGAAGCCCCTACCAGCCTTTATGTTTTCTAATGAAATACTTCCTTATCAAAAAATTTTTATAGGCAGTAAAAAAGGAGAGGCACAGGAATGCATTCCAACATTCCAGAGAAGGGGTTTCCTTAAGAAAATATTATTAAATATTAGAACATGTACAAGTGTGCCAGGAAACTGACTGATTATATCCAGGAGTATTGAGGAAAAGTTGAGATTGTGTAACTTGTACTCAGCAGGGAAGGGAGGAAGGGGAGAGGGCCTTCTTGGCAAATGCACGCTAAGGGGCTGCAAGGTACAGATTCTGAGCGGAGCCAGTAAAAACAGGACCATGTTCTCCTGCACCCAGCACCTCTGAAAAGTATGCTTCTAATAGATACAGACCTCCACCTCTGGGCTTATCTTCCTCAAAGGAGCCAAAGGCTATCTGAATTAAGGGAAAGAAACTAGATTAGAGCATGCCCTTCCCTGCCTTCATCCTTAAAGGTATCAATAAATCAGGCTTTACCTTTGGGATTTCACATATACACAGTGCAATTTTTAATGCACAGCCACTTAAAAATAACTTCTTTCCACTTATCTGCTGATGTTTAAAATTTCTTTAAGAAGATAATTACTGTCCTATGATAATTTTGGATAAAAAAGCATTTAAAATGAAAATTAAAAATTTAAAGAAGAAAAGGAAGAAATATCAATAGGTTTAACAGTGTTTTCCCCTTTGTTTATAATGAAAGTGTTATTTCTGCTATGGAAAAAAATTTAGAATAAAATTTTTTAAATTGGCTTGATTAAGCATTATCTTTCAAATTTTCTTCCTAAAATACAATTAATCTACAATTGTAAATAAGTCATATCAATGCACCAGTCTATCAAAATTGAAAAGACAAGGCCAGTGGTCTTGAAAGGAGATAATCACTAAGTAGAAACAGCACAGGAATGGAAAGAAAGACCAACTTCACCAAGACAAGTAAAAATGACTGTTACCAATGTCCAATGAGAGAACCAGCATAGCATAGTGTGTTAAGGGTGTGAGCTCTGGTACTAGAATGTATGGGTTCAAATCCCAGCGCTGGCTCTTCATAGTTATAAACTTAGGGTACCTAAGGGAGGTATCTTAACTTCTCAAAGCTTTAGCTGCTTTATCTGGAAAATGAGGATACTAGAAGTCACTATCACATAAGTTGTTTTTAAGTTCAAATGATACAATGCCTTTAGCATAGAGGTTGGCACATTATAAACACTCAATAAATGTTACCCTAAAAAAAAGACACTATTAATATGCGGCGATAAATTTGAACATACAGCTCTTTGGGCACACTGTTAAGTAGCAACACTCCTTCCTACTGAGCTGTAGGGCACAAAACTACGGAGTTCCATTGGCTTTCATGAAGATATCATTTCAATCATGACCAATGCATTACACAGAAGCTTTGTAAGGGTTAACATTAATATTACAGACTATAAAGGAATAATCAGGCAACAGCCATCTAGAAATGCATGAACACTGAAGCTGGCACAGATGTGAATCTGAATGTTATTCAACCTCTGAGTTTCATTTTTCTTTTCTTAAAATGAAGATAATACCACTTATCTGACAAAGTTGTTAGAATAATAGAGAATAATTCATGTGACATGCTTAGCACAGTGTCCAGCACATTATAAGCAACCAATAAATGATACTAAGATAACAACTATGATGATAATAGGCACTTTTCTTCTCTTATAATCAGATAACAAGAGAAGAAATGGAATGAGACTATTCTATTTCTTTAAAAAAAAATACCTGGGCTGTTTCTTTTTAAAAAAAAAAAAAAAAGTCAGAACCACTACCCATTATTACTTGGAATGCAGTTCTTTCTGAGAGCAGGCTGAAATATATACAATATCTCATTCCTATTCTTCCACAAAGTCAATTTGAATGGATAAGTGAATGAATGAATCAATGAATAAATTAAGTAAATAAATAAATCACCAAAATGACTTCATCAATTACTGATTAATTCATACTGATTAATTCATTAATTAATACTGAGACTGCTGAAATATAGCCACTTTGGTGACATACTATGGTTGCTACCCATAACTAGAAACTCCTCACCAAGCCACAGCTGATGGAGCAGTAGTGGCATAAAGTAGAGATGGTATTAGAAGAGTTTCAGCTTTGTTCTGCAATGTTCTAACTCTCTCTTATTATAAGAAAGAGAATTACTACTAGGATTAATATATAATATATAGTGGAATAAAAAGATATTAGCTTTAAGTGAAAGAAGCCAGTCACAAAAGGTCTCATATCGTATGATTCCATTTATATGAAACGTCCAGAACAGGCAAACCCATAAAGACAGAAAGTGGACTAGTGCTTGCCTAGTGGTGAGGCAGGGAAGGAAGGGCAAGGAGCAGAATGAGGAATGACTGCTAGTGTGTACAGGGTTTCCTTTGGGAGTGTTAAATTTTTTCCAAAATTAGATGTGATGGTTACACAACCAAATGCGAATAAACAAAAAACCACTGAACTGTATGATCATGTTTTCTGACTTTTCTTTTTCAGGAATGTCAGTAGTTAAAGCTCCAGGACTTGGATCTGTAAAAAGTATTTTTTTTTTAAATAAGCTGGCAATGTGACACACTATTACAAAACTTGCTAAAAAAAGAAATTGTATCACCATCACCAAAAAGTAGTATCTACCCCTTGAAGTAATAAATCAATAATGCCTAGGTTTATCTCAAAATCATGATCTCTCATTTCAGTGACATGATTAATGATTTACACACCTTGAAAATGAAATTTCTGCTAAGATGAGGACTGAATGACTCAAAGAAATCATATCCAAACTTATTACCTACTAAGAAAAAAAGAGTCCACATAAGAATGTATGTTCTACACGCTTGGGCTAGCTTTTATTTGTGGCTGTACTGCACACTAAGATACTTGAGACCCTTCTGCAGTGGACACTATGGTTCACTGCTCAGGTCTTGCGCCTAAAGACTCCATCCCCCAGTTGCCAAGAATGTTAGCTACTGTTGGCTCACAGCCAAGAGTCACACCAGGAATTGCCCTCACCCAAAGCACCCCATCACTAGGGGGAGATGGAGTACTATTAGCCCCTGGTAGGGGGTAGTACAGTTGTTAAAACTTTCACAACTAGTGATCTGGGATGAAACACCAGTAAAAGGGGAATGCACTAATGGATATCACATCTCAGGCTTTGAGAAGTTAGGGGAAAGCAGTAATAATAAGAACTATGCAATCAGATGGCTCTTGTTGGGGGCTACTGGTGCAATGTGCAACTGACTGATTAATCACCAATGGATGGTACAGTACAAAAGTCAAAGGACGTCCTCGGCAGCATATAAAGAGCCTCTCATCTCCAACAACAACAACAAAAACAAAAACTGAAGCTTGGGCCCAGGACTGAACACAAGGGTAGCTGAGCTCCAGGCCGAATTTTCAATCCCCTCAAATCAGCTACACCAAGGTCAGCGTTCTGATTAGGAAGGCATGGAACCCTAAGACTTAGCATGAGGACATTTGGGTGATGTGCTTGAAAATCGTGAATCTCCAGATTTCCAGGAACTATCTGATCCTGAGGAATTAGCATTTCCCTTGCCTGAAGATGATGCAGAGGTTTCTACCTTACAAGATAACCTATGTCCTCCAGGATCAACCTCTACTTCCCCTCCGGGCCTCTAAACCAATCACAAATAACATGCTTGGGAAGGGCTGAATGTGCTGAGGAAGAAAGGGACTATATGCTGAAGGAGCTGCAGGACTGACTTAGCCAACATGTACCCTCAGCAGCTGGAAAAGTACATGTAGGGCTGGATCCTGAAGATGCTGGATCAAGGGAGATGGAATATAAAGTTGGATAAAGGAGAGCTATCTAGGTATCCTCCCATGATACAAGATTTAACACCTTGACAATGACCCTGGAAAAGATACCACCCCACAGCTAAGATGGCTCTTAAAAGCTTGGAATAAGTGAAGGTCCACAATAAGTGATGGAAAAATGCCAGAACTACTGCGGCAGACAGTAAAGTGAAGCAATGAAAGGTTCAGAGAAGTCGGGATCCCAGAGAGCATATACCAGGTATGGCTGAAAAAGCTGCCTGCCAACCATACTCCACAGGAGGGTCCAGAGGTCATTACATTCCCCAAAGCAGTAAGGAATGCACTGCTGAGAAGGGCACCAGTATTGCTCAGCTCAGTGGTAGCTGTCGTAGTTAGGCCAGTTTGACCAGAGGAAATACTGTTAGAGGGCAGGATTCCCTGAGGTACAAAGACCTGGCCCCATGCCTGGATTTGGGATATCTCTGAAGGTTGATCCCAGGTCCAGAGCTCCCCACAGAATTGAAGTCTTAGTTGCAACTGCACTACGAGTTAGCTTCTCCCTCTGCTCAATCCTGCTTCACAATCCTTCACTTCCCTACTGGTGTTGTTGCCAAGAGAATCACCTCAAAAATCTCCTGCATGCGAAACTCTGCCTCAAATCTCTATTCCCTGGAGAACCAGACCTAAAACAATCTTAAACATCTCACAAATGCTGGATGAAACAGAACAAACATTCCCTTAAATACATAGAAGGAAATTAAGTACTGAGAGGCCAAAACTTAGACAGGAACTGAAAACCGGAGCAGTACGCATGAATTGATTGTGGTTGCTGTGGGGAGATATGCTAGTTTCTATCATCAAGAGGCTTGAATTTTAACACCTAACAAGCAGCTGGAGATGAGGCCTTAACCTTGAGAGACAGAGAGTTAGAATAAAACCCCTCATAAAACCAAGTTACCCAGCAAAGAAGCTTAACTATCTTGGCCAGGGTTCTAAACAGACCAAAAAAAAAGTCTACACTGAGAACGTGAACTGTGGGCCAGCCTTTACAGAGGTTTGAAGTTCAAATTCATACTGCCTGCATAGTTCAAGAAATCCGAGGCTTTGAAACTTATAAAAAAGACTGACTGCAGGCCAATACTACCCCTGGATACCTAGCAAAAACAAATATAAAACTACTCTGGACCTACAGAATTCCGAAAAATAAAGCCTCACTAAAGATGAGCTTATAATCCAAATTTACAAAGCACATGAAGAAATAAGCCACCATGAGGGAAACAGAAGACACAAAAAACAACAGAATTAGACAATAAAAGCTTCAGTTAATAGTACAGAGAGCACTTACAAAGTATGCTTAAAATTATTTAAAAACATAAAAGACATTATAAAACATATCAAAAAGGCCAGACAGATTTTGGAGGGAACACAGAGTTTTATAAGCACTGAAATAAAAAGAAAATATACATTGGGTTAAACTGCAGATTAAACACAGCTTAAGAAATCATTAATTTAAAAAAGAAAAAGCTTAGAAAATTACTCTGAGTGCAGATGGAAAATGAAAAAATGGCATTAAGAAATACAGAGCATAGGATAGAAGATCCAGTAACATCTTACAGCAAATCAAAAAGAGAATAGAATGAAAAGCAATATTTGAAGAAATAATAGGTGAGGATTTTCCAAAAATGATGGAAGGCATTAATCATCAGATTTAGGAACCTCCAACATAACCTATCCCACTAAGACGCATTATGAAGAAACTAAAAAAACCAAAGACAAAGAGAGTATCTCAAAAGCAATCAAAAAACACTGCCTCAAGATGAAGAAACTAAATGGTATACTGCAAACTAAAATTAAACACAGTGAGACATTAAGAAGGCTCTATGCTGATATTACTGTCATTCAATAAGCACATCTGGAAAAAAGAAAGGGAGATGGGATGACACAGCATGTGAAAGAAGGAACCATAGAACACTTCTTCCTCTCAGGAGACAGACAACTTGTCAAGCAGTAAAAATACAATTCTTTTTCTTCTCAGCCTTCATTAAGATGAGAGAAGGGAGGTAAAGAAAACTGAAAGAAGGAGGGAGGGACGGAGATGAAAAGTTCCTTTTCTTTAGAAGAGACTAAAATAGAATAGGTAGAATAAAAAAGGTAGAATTTTTTAAAAAAAGGTAGAATAAAAAAGTCTCTAAAGACGAAAGAATTATTGGGAGAAGAATTTGTATGAAACAAATTCTCAAGAAAAGCCTCTAGGATGAAGACAAAGATGGTTTGTTCATGGGTAAGACTAGTGAAATTTGAAAAATTATGGGAAATTAATTTATAAAAAGCATGATATAAAATATAAAAATGATTATATAGTGATCAAAGCAGGGAGATTAAAACTAAACACAGTAATGGATACTGTGGTTGCCTTCCCAATGACCATGGCCCCTACTTTGCTTTGGTAGTACTACTCCTGCCTCACACAACCTATATGTTTGGAGTGAATACAACCACCCTCACTCTAGCAATAGGCATAAGACTCAGGTGCAAGGTGTTCAGTGTAATATCCCCCACTTCACCCTGACGTCTGGAGATGTTTTCTGGGAACTTCTGGGAAAGAACACCTCTCCTCCTCTGTATGATGTGGTATGAAATATGACGCCTAGAACTGCTACAGCCATTTTGCAACCATGACGAAAGCCAGCCTAAAAACAAAATCAGCATGAAGATTAGAGCAGAGCTGAGAGAACTACAGAGAAACAGAGCCAGAGTCTTGATCAAATAGCACCTGAAGACTGACCTATCTCTAAACTCTCCGGTTAAGTAAATGAAAGAAATCCCCTTTGTTTTAGCTAGTTAGGTTTTCTGTTATTTGCAACTAGAAACATTATCTGATATATAGGATATAAGGTTAAAGCACTATTTATCACTAAAATTTCCACTGATTTAGACTCAATACAAGTTTTAGACTAGAAATTTAAGACGTCATACAGAAATGGCTTAGAAAAAAAAATAAGAATATGCTTGACATGGGAGAGTTTTAGTAGTCGCAAGAATGCAATTTGCAAGAGCCAGGAAAACTGAGCATTCCAAACACCAGAGGTCCTGCATGTGCTAACACAATTGTGTAGAAAAGGGTAAAGATGCTGGAGCCAGAAAGAAAACAAGACATTCTTAAATGAGGTTTGCCTCTGAAGAAACCCAGAGAGCATCAAACTACTTCCTCTTACCAGTCTTTTTGTTTTTATGCTATTTTATTTAAACTTTGTTTACTATTTTTAAAAACTGAAAGATTTCTGGTTAAAAGATAATACATACATTTATCTCCACTCGCTCCCAAAACTCCACTAAAAAGACAGTAAAGGAAAAAACGTTTAAGTATTAAATACTTAGGATAAAAACAGGAGGAAATTAAAGACAAAAGAAATTAATAAAATTTTGGAAGATGGAAAGCAAAGGGGTGAATATTTTCTGACTTAGCAGAACAGATAAAATTGAAACCTAACTATCTGTAGTTAAGAGAAGGATGCCAACAAGAAAATAATTCACAATAAAGAATCTAGAAAGGCATAGAATGGAGCAGTTATGAGTGGGGCTAAAATCAGGAGGATGACAGAAAGTTCGCATAAGGAACAGTTAGACACTCCTTTCCAATTCTCCAACTAACTCTCACTCTGGCAAGAGAAAAGCACTTACTCTCTGGTAAAACTGAATCTGACAGACTTGACTTAGGGACTAAAGGCACTGAGTGTGAGGATAAGATACTGTACTGAAAACAAGGAGAGTAAATACAAGTTTACATACTAAGCAGAGAGATGAACCCCTACTCCCCAGCTCTCTTCTCCTACTCAACTGCCATAAACTGATGGCCAGCCTTTTACTGTCTACGGAGGAGACAAGGATTCCTCCTTGGGAAGACAAATCAATCGAAGAGAAAAGGTTGTTAGTTTTAAGAATCAGAGATGTCTCAATAAAATGAATCTGGTCTTCAACTAACAGCCCTAGAGTGAAACCCACGCACACAGAGTTTCCACTAAGATTTTCAGCATTAATTAAACATTTGAGGAACAATTGAGAAATGATTCTATCATTAAAAAAAAGAAACCAAATCAGATAGAAAAACAAAAAAAAATTATACAGTACACAAAGAAACCGTTTTTTAAAATCTAAAATTCAGTGAGATGAGATGAAATTGTATCCATAAAACAAGAACAGGGGATTGCCTAAAGAAAAACTCAGAAAACAAGAAAAAGCTTTTGAAAATTTTAAATGAGAGCAGAAACTTAAAATATATATATAACAGTAAGACTGAAAATAAAGCTGAGGAAATCTCCCAGACACTAGAAAATTAGATCAAAATCCAGGAGATCCAATATTAGACTACAGAAATTCTAGAAGACAGAAAAAGGAGCAGAAGATATCATCAAAGATATAATAAAAGAAAATTTCCCATAAATTCCAAGAAAAATAAGTTATGGGGAAAAGTGAATGTAACCATAATAATCACTTTGTGGCTCAGCTATGAATGATACATAATTATAATAATGAAGACAGTGACTAACCAAAAATTGTACTATTATGGGAGAAGAAAGTTGAGGGGGAGAGGGAAAGAACTGATGGTGGGGGGGTGGGTATAAAAGAGCTAAATCTTCATTTGCCTTATTAAAAAGTCAACACAGAGTGACTAAAATTGAAAAATTAAGAAATGAGATCATAAGTAACATTGAAAAATATGGAAGTAAATACCAGAAGAAAGTGCTAAAAGAGAATTAAAAATAGTTGCCTCTGGGGATAACAACCCAAGGTTGAGAAGGAGTTAGCCAAGGATCAATGTTTTTCATTACACACTTTACCTCATTACTTGAGTCTTTAACATTAATTAAACTTACAAACTAACCTTCGTAAGAGACAACATTTTATAACATTAAGTAACATAAAAGAATGGAAACACTTTAATACTAAATATTTTAATCTCTCCATTCATTTTTACATTCGTTTATATCTTAAATTGTAAATTTTTCTCATACAGGTCCTCTTGCCCATTTCTTATTATTTCATTCTAGATAAAGTATATTTTTGGTTACTATTATGAATGACACCACAAAAATTTTGTTCTCTAACTGGTTGCTGCTAGTTATTTTACATCTTTTTAATTGAAAGGCCCCTTGTTTTTAATTTTCTTAAACCCATTGATAATAGAAATCATTTTCATGATCTTTATATTTAGCATTGTGCCTCACCACAACAGGTAGAAAGTAAATATTTAACAAATTATAGAAAACACTGACAGAGCACTTACTATGTGTCACACACTTAGGCAATTTATAATCTCCAGTCTTCACAGCTCTTTAAGGCAGTGTTTAGGCAGACTGTAACAAACTGTTAACAGCTGTAACAAAGGAAAACAAAAATACAAGGGTTTAAATAAGATAGAAGTTTATTTCTCTCTCACATAACAGTTTGAAGGTAAGTGAGCAATCTAGGGCAGGTAAACAGCTCTGCCCCAGGGAACCCAGACTAGCCAGTCGGTTGTGCCATCTTCATCAACTGGCGTCCATCTCTGGATCCAAGGCTTCTGCTTCAATTCTTGTCATTTCCCAAAGAGGACATCCAGGGCAAATGACCTTCTCTTTAAGAAGATGACCCAAAAAGTTGTCCACTTCTCTTCCTTTAACATCCTAATGTCCCAAACTTAGTCACAGGGCCCCTTTTAGGTGCATCTAGCTGAGAAATGCAGCTGTAGTTCGGTGGTCATGGCTGGCTAAAACTTGGGGCAGAACTGGGGATTCCATTTCTCAAAATAAGAAAAAAAAAAAAAAAGAATGGCTCTTAGGGCATAGTTGGCAGTCTTTGTCACAGGTATGTATTATAATCTCTACTTTATAAACATAGAAACTGAAAATCAGAACTATTTGCCTAAGGCCACATAGCTAAAAATAATTAAGCCAGGATTCAACTCCATCTTGATCCTATACTATTTCCACTAAATCATGTTAAATAACAATAGGAATGCATATATATTGTAAAATTTCTTGCTAAATGTGACAGAACTGGATTGGTTCTAACCAAATAGTCCTGGGTGTCCAGCAGTAGCAGCCTCTCCACCCACACTGGTATCAGCCTTTCCACCTCTGAAGGGATTAACCCCACTCTGCCTAATGAAACAGTAATGGTCTCCCCAGAGGGAGCTGCCATGTAAGACAATGCGGACTCACCTCCACCACCCCTCTTTTCTTCTAGATTTATAACTAGACTCAAGTCCTAGCAGGTCCCTAAAGGTGAGGTACAAAGTGTGACCCATGAGGAGGTGTGCTACATGCACTCCGAAAGAACTATTTGGGTTTTCTAATGTATGCAAGCAGAAACCCACGGAACATGTCTGGGAATGGATATTTAAGGGTGTGGGATAATAGTACAAGGAACATAAAGTTGAATCAGGCTGAATTTCTTGATATGGGCTCACTAAGCAAAGATTCTGCATCTAATGTTGCAGCTGGGGGCATTAGAAAGGGCTCTAATAGTTTGATTGGTTGGCTGAAACATCAAAAGATGGCCCACCATGAGCAAATTTAAAATACCTGACCCCTGGGTCCCCTTTGATTTAATGCACAAGGGACTCAAAGGCTTAGGGAAACTGGAATGTTAGAGTGAATTGTCAAATAAGACCTACTCACACACAATGGGAGGGTCCAGAAGACACACCTTTCACCAATACTCTGAGAAATAAATTTGTGAGAGGAGCCCCAGCATCCTTGAAGAGCTTTCTGATTACTCTTCTCTGTAAGCCAGACCTTACACTGGGAACTGCAACCATTCAACCAGAAAACCTAAATGTAATGGGAGTAATTGGGTCCCAGAGTGGCAGGGGCCAAGTGGCAGCACTGAGCTGCCAAAGGCAAGGTGGGCATAGTTACCGTAATGACAACAGAGTCAAAGCAGCGATTAGAACAGTATGATTCATACAGACCTACGGTGTTGGCTAATCATGGTATTGCTAGAAGTGAAATAGACAGAAAGCTTACTAACTTCTTACTTGATCTGAATAAGCAAAAAAGTCTGTCAAAGGAACAAAATTCTAACTCAAATCATAAAAACAGAGTCATGGCCCCTCAATCAATTCCTAGACTTGAGCCAGTTTACAGACCCAAACCCCTTTAATGAAAGGGAGCCTGGTTCCCTTGAGAAAGGACCCCAATACACTACAAAAATGTATACTGTTAATCATTCTCCCAGCCTTCCCAAAGGGACCTACAGCCTTTTACCAGGGTAACTATGGACGGTGGAAAAGAAAATAATGAGACCTCTCAGGGACTAATGGACACCGAACTGACACTGATTCCGAAAGACCCAAAACTACGGCCCTCCAGCAACAGTAAGGGCTTATGGAGGACAGGTTACCAATGGAGTTTTTAGCTCAGGTCCATTTCACAGAGGGCCTAGTGGGTCCCCAAACCCATCCTGTGGGTTCCCCAGTTCCAGAATGCATAATTGCATTACACATACTTAGCAGATGGCAGAATTCCCACATTGGCTCCTCCCTGACCTGTGGAGTGAAGGTTATCACGTTGGGAAAGGCGGAAGCCATTAAAGCTGTCTCTACCTAGGAAAACAGTGGATCAAAAGCAATACCACATCCCTGGTGGGACTATAGAGATCAGGCCACCATCAAGGACTTGAAAGATGCAGAGGTTGTGATTCCCACCACTCCCTATTCAACTCTCCTATCTGGCCTGTGCAGAAGACAGATGGATCTTGGAGAATGATGGATTATGGTAAGTTTAACCAAGCGGTGACTCCAATTGCAGCGGCTGTACTAGATGTGGTTTCATTGCTTGAGTAAGTTAATACATCCCCTGGTATATGATATGCAGCTATTGATCTGGCAAATGCCTTTTTCTCCAGACTGTCCGTAAGGCCCACCAGAAGCAGTTTGCTTTCAGCTGGTAAGACCAGTGATACATCTCCACTGTCTTACCTCAAGGGTATATCAACTCTCCAGGTCATAGTTTACTTCACAGGGATCTTAACAGTTGTCTTTCCCTTCCACAATATATTACACTGGTCCATTACACTGATGACCTGACACTGACTGGACTAGTGAGTGAGAAGCAGCAACTACTCTAGACTAATTGGTCAGACATTTGCATATCAGAAGGCAAGAAATAAATCCAACTAAAATTCAGGGGCCTTCTATCTCAGTGAAATTTCTAGGGGCCAGTGGTGTGAGGCATGTCAAGATATCCCTCCTGAGGTGAAAGATAGGTTGCAACATCTGGCCCCTCCCACAACCAAGAAAGAGGTACAACGTTTAGGGAGCCAGTGTGGATTCTGGAGGCAACACAGTCCTCACTGGGGTGTGTTACTCCTGCCCATTTACCAAGCGGCTGAAACAGCTGCTGGTTTGAGGGGGGAGCCCAGAACCAGAGAAGGTTTACAACAGGTTTAGGCTGCTGTGCAAACTGCTCTGCCACTTGGGGCAAATGATCCAGCAGATCCCATGGTGCCTGAAGGGTCACTGGCAGGTAGGGATGCTGTGTGAGCCTTTGCAGGTCCCCACAGTGAATCACGGAACAGGCCTTTAGGATTTTGGAGCAAGATCCTACATCATCTTCAGATAACCATTCTCCCTTTACAAGACAATTTTTGGCCTGCTACTGGGCCTTAGTAGAAACCAAATGCTTGACCATGGGCTACCAAGTTACCAAGAGACTTCAGCTGCCCATCATGAACTGAGTGTTATCTGACCCATCAAGCCCTAAAGTTGGGCATGCACAGCAACACACCATTGTCAAGGTAAGTAGAGATACACAAGGTAAGTAGAGATTCTAGACTTCGGACTTCCATTCCAGTGCTCTTTTCACTATCCTATTCTATCTTCCAGTGAAAGTAAGGTTTGTCCTGTCACAATTACAATCATTCCCAGATGTTAAACGGTTTAAACAATAATTTTTTCTTTCAAGTGATAACAAAGCTTTAGTCCCAAGTAAATCCTAAAGTTTGGTCACACATTACTACTTCTCTACATTTACTGAGAATTCATCAAGCAATGTTATCTTACCAACATAAAGCTAAAGAAGGAAACCTTCACTGTCACAGTAGTTTCCCTGTACTAATATTTCTAAACTCTAGTGTGCTCACTTACGTCATTAGAATAGAAGAATTTAAGCCTGATTTTTTTTTCCCAGTTGTGTTTACCTTCATGGTCACTAAAATTTCCCAGTACCAAGTTGGTGCTCAGAGAATGAAACACCATATTCCTTCTATCTCAAGAGTCAAAATTATTCATACTTAACTACAAGCTCTATTTCCTTTATTTGATACTTTTTGCTACTATCCTAAATACAAAATAGAAATCCATAATGCCTGCTGAATTAAGCCAAATTTCTAAACAGATGCCAAAGTTACCTAAAAGAAGTATAAAATTTACAACTGCACACCATTTCTTTCAAGTTTATCTTCTTCCCACCCTAGTAACAAAGTCCGCACTGAGATGTTTCCAAATGTATCTGACGTTTTGTTTTTAAACAAAATATATTTTAAATAGTTTGGGAAAAAGAATTTTAATATTTGCAAGGCAACAACTTACTTACTTTGGCCACATCATCAAGCACAGTAGTGATCATTAGGGTTGGAAAATCAACTGTATTACCAAAGATGGGCAGGGGGTGGGGGAAGTAGATGACAACTCCAGTACAGAGAGAAGATGATATAACTGGTATATCTTATAGCCTGACTCCAATTTAGTTGGAGAGGACTATTAGTTATCTTTGTCAGGGATACAAATATAACCCAAGTAAAATTAAAGAATAAATGACCCTTTCAAAATTTGAAATTACCTTTTTTTCAATGAAGCTGCTTATGAGAGCTAATATATACCTTTTGAGTTACTGCAAATAATTCAACACAACTAATATGGTGTCTTGCTCTCTCACAAATCTAGGAAAGAACACAGTGTATATTTAATCGAAAAATAAATATTGAAACTCCCAAGAGTGACACTCATATGAGTTAGCGCTCATATTATATTAATGGAATGTACTGCCAAATGATATATAAATAGTTAGACATTAAGCCTAGATCAAAAAATACTACCGATCACTAACTGAATCCCTGCTGTGCACCTGGCACTGTATTTGGCACTTTAAATATTTCTCCACCCCAACAATTTTGCAAGGTATTTTTCTATTTTACAGCTGATAAAAGATTCAAAAGAAATTGACTAACTTGCCAAATATCACATAGCTCACATGTAACAGAGCCAGGATATGAGTCAATAGTTCACTTTTAGGAAAACTAACCTGAAGGATATACTTAGCTTACTAAAAAGAGTCATAGGAGCATGTTTTTAAAAATATAAAGTCTTAACTATCAGTATACAAACACTGTAAACATACATAAAAATACAAAGAGGGTAGCATTTTGAAAGCATGCAGCCTGGATAACACGTCAGATGTGTAAGCAAAGTCTGCACTACGTGGCTGTGACAGAATGTCTCCACAGTAAAGCCTCGTGTACCCCATTATGATCTAGGTTATCTTTCCTGGACCCAAACCAAACTCCTTTTCTGGATTCTCCACTGAACTGCTAAGCCTGTTTGTGTCTGCCTAGCTTTTACCCTAATATTTTTCTTTTCAATATGTGTGTCCTCCAGATTCCCATCTACTATCTTCCTCCTTTTTATCTGAGGCAGACAGAGAACCTGTTGTTAACTTCCCACCTCTTTACTTTAGGGATTAGCCCACAATGAGTTAGTTAGCTTATCTATCCAGCCATAGAATAGGGTGCTATGCTCTGTTATCATTTTTTCCTAAGATGGAGAAGGAATAATCAAACTTCTGAGGAAACAGGGAAACAGAAAAAAAATGGTAAAAGTTCTTACACTTAGAGAACACGAGATAAGCACAACTGTATAAAAATGCTGGGTACACAGTGCTGCAACAAACAAGGTCCTACCCTCACAGAGCTCACAACTTAAAGACCTGTGCCTTAGCATTGTGGGTACTTGTGACACACTGCCTGCCTCCAAAGACTCACAATCTACCAATGACACTTCACATTTCAATAGCTCTTTAGAACTTTATAAAATCCTCTCTAAGCATCTTATTTAAGTTTCACTGCAACAACCTGAAATAGAAATAACTATCCTTCCCGTTATTAAAGAGAAAATAGATTAAGAACAACAACATGTTCTGCACATAGTGACACCGATAGTAAGAGGAGGAGCCAAGAATCAAGCCCAGGTCCTCTGGCTCCAATTCTACTTCACTAAGGGTCTCTGAGGAGGAGTCTGGTTTCTGTCAATTTAGACCCCAATTCATAACATGAAATGAATGCCCAATACCCCAACATCATATCATAGTTTCACACGGTCATGGCAAAGCAGTGGTCTTATGAGGAAAGCGGTCAGGAACCAAAGGGACACAAATTCTAAAGACTGAGGCACAGCAGCAGGCCTGAGCCTTTCCTACTCCCTTCTCCGCAGGCCAAACCCCGTTTACCACTCTCCGTTACAAGTCTCGCCACGCAGTTTGAATACGTAACTAAACTGTCCAACAACAGTGTTAAAGATCAAAAAGTATGACCATTATTATGGTCATAATAAGGAAGGTACAAGAGAGTAGTTGTGGGCTATCCAAACGTTAAATACTGTGAACCCAAGATCAGAGCCCATGAAGTGTCCCTGAACAAAAAAGGAGATAGTCTGGAAGGACCTACATAATACCCACACTTTTGCCACTCTAATACCTGCTGCTGTGAGGTTGTACTTGTGACTCATCTCAACTATCCATACCACTTCACTAAAGGTTTATTCTCAAAGACAGGGATCTATTCCACTTTCAGTCTGTATTGGGCTGTGGAGGCTATGATTCTGGCTGTCCAGCACGCTTTCCAAACTCACTTTTATGATTAAGAAAACAACAGCAATGACAAAACAAATAGACATCAATCCACCTTGTCTTTGTGAAAATTATTCCCCACTACATGTGGTACGGGTAGGGTTGTCAAACACAGAGCCCTCGATGTTTCCATTCCACTCCTTGAATGGGTACAAGACTGTTCGGATTAACTGTGATTCCTCTGGGGTGCTTTTCGATTTTATCTTTAACTTATTTAAATTTAAACTTAAAATTTTAATCTAATTTATCTTGTGTTTATTTTCACTTTAAATTTAACTTAAAATTAATTCAACAGTATCCAAAAGAAAGCAAAATTATATAAAACAATCCTTCATTTAAAAAATCCTCAACTGAAAAACTGCTAAGTAAAATAGTAAAATTTTTGTTAGTGATGAGAAGATAGTTTTCTATATATTTTATGATCAGTAACCCAAAATGCAGGTTCTTTCTTATAAGAACTATTAAGACCTTAAACATTAGAAAATTTGATAAAATCAATGACACAGTGATTTAGCAAATTTGTCATCACAAACCAATCAAGCCCTGTCAGAGCGGGTCCAGACACCTGTGCAAAATTACTAAGCCACTGAGTAGTAAATCAGGACTCAAACCTGGAAGTTTAGGCCTTCCAGGGTCTGGGCTCTTACCCATTACCCTATTCTGTTGGTTAGTTAATGAATGGATGATCAATCATCTCACAGTTTCACAAGATTTAGAGTTTCCTCAGGATGGTATTCGGTGTCCTACATGTCCTAGCTCCAATCTTATCTTCCCTATTCCCTAAACATGTGTCCCATACACTAAACACACCTGCAATGTCCCACCTTCACCCCAGCTCCCTCTACTGGGTATTTCCTCCTCTACACCTATGCCTCTCCAAATCCTATCTTCAAATCCCAGCCCAGGTCATTATATCCATAAAGTTTTCTCTAATCTCTTTGTCCTGTGATAATCCCTCTCTCATCTGAACTACTACAACACTTACATTCATCAAGTACAGCTGTGGGGTCTTTAAGGATAAGGGAGAAGAAGTTATGGCTGTTTATAAATTCTATCTAGCATCAAACAGTCTATATGGGCATTTAGCATACATCTGTTAAATTTAAGATACATTTATTATCAAAAAAAAACCCACTGCCTCTGATATAATCTTCCCATTTTTTTACCTAACTTTAATTCACAATTCCATATATGTATGTGTATATATAAATGCCAAACTGTGTAATACTTAAAATTGAGTAGTAGCTTTTACCAGATAATAATGCTGAAATTCTCAGTGTTGAAATAACCTAGGGAATTCCCTGGCAGTCCAGTGGTTAGGATTCTGCGCTTCCACAGGGGGGAATGGGTTCGATCCCTGGTCTGGGAACAAAGATCCCAGAAGCTGAGCAACTCGGACAGAAAAAAAAAAAGAAATAACCTAGTTTTTAAGGGAATTATCATCAGAGAAGCATTTCACTTTAGTACAATCAAAGGTCAGCGTATTAAAGATTCTATACAACAAGTATGTATACATATCCTGCAAGAGAAAGGACCCACGAACGACTTTAATACTAAACATATGTTGAAAACACTGCAGGTATCTAAATCCAAGAGGTTCATCAGTCACATGTCACCACAACAACCTTGGCAGGTTCTTCACAAACTCAGATACCATTCTTTAGGGATTAGGCTCCTTCTCCATCAACCCTAAAACAAAAGGACAGGGAGCAGATCTAAATAAAATGCAGAGGTTGCAGTCTCACAGATGCTGACTTACTGTCATCTCTAACAGACAGCCGCCAATTAACATACACGCTATTAGATTTATAAAAATGTAATGGCCTAATAGCCATGGAACAAAGCTAAATCTGCTAATGGCAGGGACCATGAGGGGAAGACCAACCAAAAAGTACTATAGAAATCTTTCCATTGAAACTTGCTTTAAAGAAAGAGGAAGAAAGGAAGAAAGGAAAGGAAGGAGGGAAATAAGTTCCAATATGCATACACAAATTGTACAATCTTCCTTTCATGGCAATGGCCCAAAAAATAAAAAATGAAATCTACTTGCAAAGAGTCCTTTGAAACAGCCGCTTGACTTCATGGTCAAGTTATGTGATCTGTAAGACTTGAAGATACTCAAGTCAGTGATAAACACCAAATCACATGACCCATTGATTAAATCACTTTTCCCATTGAGGAAAATGCACAGAAATATCTGTCTGGAGTTTATACTGGCTGTGCAAATGAATGTACTTAGTCATTACTCAACATCACCACTCAAAGCAAGCAACTGTTTCCCTTTGAATGCTCATCTTTTCTATTAGCACTAACAAAGTCACTGCCAAAAACACTAAATTAACACCGCCCACTACAGAAATAAACATTAATCTTAACCCATTAAAAAAATATGGGTTAAGCATCTTTTCAATTAAAATATTATTTTTACAGTGTTTATCTAGTGAGCAAAGGAAAACACATACATCTTAAATAGATAATCATATCACAAGTTTATACGAAAGACAAGAATATAGAAAACACTGCTCTAAAGTTATTTTCTACTTCTAGATGTCCTCCTAATATTTATTGCTAAATAAGGAGAACAAGTAAAAAATAGTACAGGCACTATTTTTCACAATGCATGATTTTCTCACTTGAAGATCAATTAAAACACACATGAGAAAAATTTCTCTTGTATAAATATTTTATAAAAAAGGAAAAACTATTTTTGACCCTAAAATGTATAAAGAGAGCTGATAAAGTATGGTTATCATCTCTTTGAAGATTACTGAGGCCCTTGAAGAAGTCCACAGAACAAACTCTGCAAAATTCCAATACAAAAAAGTTTTTACATGTTCATTGTAATTTCAGACTAATGTTATGAATCTTCTTAGAGTATATGCTCCTACCTGAGCTTTACAAGTGGCAATCCATGCTCGTATCAAGTAATCCTTAGTTCATGTTTATCTCAGAATAAGATGCAAAAGAAAATAATACTTAATGTCCCATTAAAAGATTTGCTTTCAGATTTTTTTTTTCTTCCTCCAGAGGGCAGTCAATATAAGCCTCCAGTAAAGGGAGTTTTTTTTAAGTTTTTTGGAAAGTGGTTTGGTGGAAACCATTTGGTCTTGTAGGAGAGGAACCCCTCCAAGTTCTCAGCTAGGTCGCCCAAACAAAAGATAGATTAACAAGAAAAAAGCATACAAATTTACTTAATATAAATTTTATGTGACACAGCAAACTTCATAAGGAAATAAAGACCAAAGAAATGGTTAAGTCTGAGCGTTTTTATACTAGGTTTGATGAAGAGTAGAGAGTCACGGAAAAATATGATAGGACAAAGAGGAGTATGAGCAGTAAACAGGGAAACTTAGCAAGGCCAGTTTGTTCAAATTCTTCTCAATGTCCATCCATCTAACCCTTTTCCTTTGGGCATAGGTACGGCATCACTCACATGAGGGTCTTATGGCATGCTTCAGGGTCAGAAAGTCCTGCACCTGCCATTTCTCAAATTCCTTCACCTTAAATTAGTCAGCATGCCAAGGTGCCATATTTTGGAGTAGCATGTCCTAAACCCTGTCATTCTCCATATGAAACTTCCCCAAGAAGTTTCATAGTCCAGAAACTGAGTTGGCAGAATGTCCCATAACCCGCTGAATCAACCTCAGTCCTGGAAATTGGTCAGTCCATTCAAACAGTTGTGTCTCATTTCAGGAGGTGGTGGTATAGGTAGGAGTATATGGTGTGAGTAATCAAGCATTTAATAAGGGGCATTTCTATGGAAACAAAAAAAACCCACAAAGGTTGATGGTTAGAACAAACATAAACTCAGTTTTTGAGTCCAGAAGGCAGTCAGTTAAGACTTCTAGATGTTGGGCTTAAAGCATCTTTAGGTGATACAGTGAGGACAGGCAGTAGCAATCTGATGGATTTTCCTGGTTTGCAGTTTAAAATGTCTCTGGTGAGGTCATCAGGTGTTCCATGAACTTTCTGAGTGGCCCACACAGCAACAGGCATGAAGGTTGCCCATATATGATCTGTTGTAGTGATTTCTCTGAAGTTTAAATCAAGTCAGCCAGCCTCAGCTTCCGGGCTTCAGGAAAGGACAGTTTTAGTTCTCAGTGATTCCAAGTCAGAAGGGTGGGAGAAAAACTGGAAATGTTAATTTAGAGAGTTGTAGCCAAATACTGGAGGAAACTAGAAGAATTCAGGATCCAGTCACATTAACAGGTAGATAAAACCTTAAAGACAATGAACAGGACTAGAACTTCAGACCCATAAGGGTGTGCTATAGCTTCCTACTGAAACATTATTTTTCTCTCTATAGTCACCCCCATTTCTAGCAAAGATAATAAATGACTAATTTGTTTGCAAAATAAGCCGTCTTGTTCAATTTGGCCTGATATTTACATAAGTGCAGCAAGAATAGTGATTGACCATATAGACCTTTTTTAAGTTTGCTTGGCCAGACCTTTAAATAAGGAATCTCAAATTAGACTTTTAAAAGCCTCTCAAGGCTGGGTACCCAAGCCAGAAACTTGCCACCAGACTTTGCCTTCAATACGTATAGACTTGGCTGAATGTCTCTCTTCTTGAGTTCCCAAAATATTTTAAGGTACTTGCGTCTCCCTGGAAGTGACCTTCCTCACTTACCTATAATGCTGAGTACCCTGTAAACTAGGTACCAGGCCAGGTTTTTTGGGGGTTTTGGGTTTTTTTCCAAGAGGGTTTATAAGCATTAGCTCCATAAAGACCACCTTAGTTCCTTAAATCTGTCTGGTCACATATAATTTTATATACCATTCTCCAATATAACATTCCAGTTAAAGCCTTGGTAATACAACCAGTGTTTTTATTATGTCCTATTACAAGGAAAACAGATTCTTATTGGACTTATGCAAATAACTATAATGCCATGAAAATAAAAATATTCAATAAGAGTTTCTGAATTCTGGAAGGATCAGGTAGGGAGAAAAGTAATCATTTCATCTTTGTTCACAAAGGTATACTTTACCAAATTTCTGTAACTTATAGATAGCTTAAAAGAGAAAAACAAAACATTAAAGAAGCAGCAATGTTTCAAACAAAAGTCATTAAAAAAATTACAATTATTCCCATCAATTCATTCAATCTCATGTAATTAATACTTGTTCTGTTTGATCTTGAGTTAGCAGTTTTATGAATCCATGAACTTCTTCATTACTTCAGAAAATTCTTACTCAGTCCATTGGCCTGGTCTCAAAGTTATTCAAGTGATGGCATCATGGAGCTGTCTCCCTTGTAGCTGACTGTAAACACTTTCAGGGAAGAATCAGGAGTGAAACACACCTGTCTGTGAATGACAAAAGACTTTGAAATGGCCATGGTTAAAGATCTGATGAGATGTCATTATAATGTAATTGACAAGGAAATTTGTTTATTTCAGTGACATACAATGTTTTAACACAACAACCAGAATTTTGACTGATAACATAATGCTGAACATCAAGTACTGACAATTCTATCAACTTCATACCATTTCTGAAATACTTATATTAATAACATGTCCCCATACAAATAAAACCTAAAGAAGATTTATCATCACTTTGACAACACTTCCCATGCAGTTTAATATATCAAATAAACCTAATTAGTTTAACATTTCTCTTTTACAAGGTGGGAGACAAATCTTTTGAGATTTTCTGAGGACCCTCTGGGAAACCCCAAAGTTAGTTTAAGTAAAAAAAAGACTTTATTTAGAATTTGATTTAGGGAAGTTTGTCAAAAATGTCAAAATGTTTGAGCAGTTGATTAAATAGGATCACAGATGATTATAAAACAATACTTAATTGTCTACTTAACCAAAGTGACAAAAAATCTTAAAGGCAGATTATAGAAGATTATACAGGTGTTTACAAACCCTTAGCTTGTTTAATCTTAAGTAATCAAAGATCTGGTAAAGACAACTGTGAAGTACAGGAAATCATTCTGATAAAACACAAAATTTGGTTCTGCAAACAGATTACTTGAAAGATAAGGAAAAACCTTTTTACAATTTCTTAATAAGAGAAACCAATAATCCAAGAAAACTTGTCATTCTAGTTACACACAGTATACTTTGGTATTAAGGCTCATCTTTTTTTTCTTTAACTTATAAATAAATCTATTCAATCTTAGAAGCTTGACCACACATACAATTCCTTTTCCTCAAACCGTTTACATCCCCCCCTTTTTTCTATATACACTCTGTTTTTGTCCCACACTTTTCCTCTTTCTCACTGTGGAACAGCCAGTTGTTCTATTTTAGGATAAAATTACTTTCTTTTTCCCTTAACAAAAACACATTCTTCATACTGTGTATACTTTTCCTTATCAGAAACACATCCTATTTTCCTTGTATACTTTGGATACAGAGGTTTTTTTTCTTTGTCCTCATTATTCCTAGTAGTTTCACTGACATAATTGGTAAGAATCCTTAATCTTTAGTAACCCTAATTTTCAGTGAAAACTAGAAAGCATGCAATTGTGAATGCCTACTACATACTAACATTCTGTCGTAGCTTCGCAAATTTATAAATACACCATTTCACAATTTCTAGAGGCATACGCTTCCTCTTAGTATAGCTTTTTGGTGTGGCACAGAACATGTTTGCTAACAGAGCCAAATATCTTTGGTCTCTACAAAATTTAGGAAGCCAAAAGAAGATAAGTTTTGTTCAGCAAATTAATGTTTCAGTATTTTATCTTATTTGGAAATGATCTAGATATTCAATGAATATCTATCATTCTAACATAACTTAGTATATTTCAAGTTACCAGAAAGATTTTGGAAATTATCTTTAAGTAGACATATTATAAAATATAATTATTGTTGAAAAGTTCGCTTATAAACTTTTATCCTACTTACATTAATTCACTTATTCTTAATAATTATGCCTGACTTACTCATGAAAATTTCATGAGACATTAAACAAAGCTAGCCATCATTTTAGGTTATTTTTCTTGTTGACAAATCAGGCAAGTATAAAAAATATCACAAATGCAAAGAATCTAAAAAGTTAAACATGATTCTCCCCACCTGGTTATTTTGTCTGTTTGTTTTTGTTTTTTCTTTTTTACTGTTGTGCTTGACATACATCAAGCAATTTATTTTTATTACACATTTTGTTCTTAGGTTGGACTTATAGTTTCATAATCTTAAATATCAGAGACAATATAAGCTTGTTTGACTAGTAAGCCTAGGTAGAAAAAAATATGGCATGTCTGCATTATATTTAATAATGACAACTCTGAAGGCATACCTGTTTTTATTTTACGAAGAATATTAAAACTAGCTTTATTTACCAAAGTTTAGCCCAGATAATGTGAACTTAAAAAAAGTTTGGGTTAATTTCTATATTCCTGAGAATTTTAGGAATACTAAATTTATATAAATGCTCATTTATCTCCAAGCCAATTTGAACAGAACTCCTTTAAGGGATTTTATAAATTAATTTGGTAATACCTTCCAGAGATAGAAAAACAGCACATATACATAACATGCATACACAGACATACACAGACATACAGATAAATGCAAACAAAGATTTTATAGCTTTCATTCTAAAATTCTAGCCATATGTCAGTAAAACACAGTAATACAAAATCACTGGATTTTATCCACTTTATTTATATCTTTATCTGAATTGTGTTTCTGTCAAATGGGACCAGTTGAGGTAACTTACTCAATATGAGGCTAATGCTTTCTACCAATATTTGTGGAGAAGACTTTTTAAATTTTCACTTTCCTTGATATACATACTCTTATGGAGGCTGTGAACTATATTTTAGGCAAGTGACTGAGGAGACATCTAGCAGCTGGATGTCTCTAAAGCTCTTCTGAGTACATAAAATATTCCATCCAATTAGCCTTCTTCCTTTTCAACCTCAGATAGCTATTTTGGGGGGACCCTGGGTCCCCTGAGAGCAGGAGCCTAAAGTTCACGTAACTGAGGTGCTGGAGTGGAAAAGGTGTGGCAGAGATGAAGAGGGTGGAAGAGACAGGGGCTTGAAGAGGGACCTATCCAAGGAGTCAAGGAAATTGAATGGAAGATCAAGGGTGGCAAAAGGAGAAAATGGGAGCATAAGCAATGGAAGAAAGAGGTCTAGAGGAGCCAGTTGGAGATCTTAAGTCTCCCAAAGAAGCCAATGAAGTTCCAAATTATCCTCAGCAAAATTATGCCAATCAGAAGTGAAGGAGACAGAGTTGTTGGAACATATAGTCAGCAAGAGTTCCAGAAGGGAGTTTTAGTCAATTTAGAAAAGTTCCCATGGGAGGAGCAGGACCAAAGAAGAACAGAGAGGACTTTAAAAAACAAACAAACAAACAAAAACTCCTATAAAGTGCTGAATATCAGCTTCCAATTATGCCAACTTCTGACCATAGAGCTCTTGGAAAAAATACATCCATTCAAATATCTTATCATCAGGTTTCAACACAAGGCAAACAGTAAATATTTGCAAGTTGTTTTTTTTTTTAAACCAAAGGTATGCCTATTTTAATTGACTCAAAACTATTAAGCTTTTTAGGACTTAAAACCAATGAGCCTTTTATGGCTCAATCATGGATACAAGAGGCTTCCCCAAAGAGGGTACAGAAGATATAGCCCTCCCAAGATCCAGAGCCACTCCCAAAGATAGCAGAAAGAAAGAAAGACTTAGACAACTCCCTACCCCACCCAAGATCCAGAGCCACTCCCAAAGATAGCAGAAAGAAAGAAAGACTTAGACAACTCCCTACCCCACCCGAGAACTGGCAGTGGTGGGTGGGACGTTAGCCACAAATGGGGTGCAACCCACATTTCTGTCCAGCCATATTCTAGGTGCCTCCAATCTGACAGGTCACCACCCACACATACAGGTTTAATAACCTGAATGCCCCAGCAGGCAGAAAGCCAAGTCAAGTTCTCAAGGACACACAGGAGACAAGGAAGAGAACAACAGCTGTCCCTGGGAGGGAAAGGATTAATAATCAATAGCTACCAGAAACCAAATTCACAAGAGTCAAACTTCAAAGAGCTAATTTTTACAACTGTTTTTCTCCTGCTAATCTGAATTTGGAAAAGAATGGACAAAAGAATTTTTACCTTCCTCTCTTGACTGAGCACTATAGACAGAGACCTGGAAGAACTGACTTTGGTAAGAATTCTGATATTTCATTGACTTTTGTCAGTTTTCCCAAGATCCCAAATGCAGCTTCCGGAGCGAGTGGGGTGTCCCAGCCATCCCTTCATGGTCACCAGAAACTGTAGGGGAGGAAAAATACCTCTACCCTTCTAAATTCTCAGCTGGGTCTCTGTAACAAAAGACAGATTAACAAAAGAAAAGCATACAAATTGATTTAATGTAAGTTTTATGTGACACAGGAGCCTTCATAAGGAAATAAAGACCAAAGAAATGGTTAAACCTGAGTCTTTTCATACCAAGTTTGATGAAGAGTAGAGTCACGGGAAAATATGATAGGACAAAAATGTGTATGAGCTAAGAGTAGTAAACTGGGGGAAACTTAGCAAGAACTGTTCATTCAGATTCCTCTGTCATTACTCTGTCTTAGGAGATAAGGATGCTCTTTTCCTCAGTGTACTGGGAGGACACCTCATACATTGAGGTGTCTTATGACCTGCTTAGGGGAAGGTCAGGACCTGTACCTGACATTTCTCAAATTCCTTCAGCTTAAAATATTCAATAGGTCAAGGTGCCATATTTGGGGGGTAACATGTCCTGAACGCCATCATTCTCCTTCAAACAGTTTATTTCTTATGCTCTCAATGAAAGAATTTTGCCAGTTACTAGGAAGGGGCACAGTAGACTAAAATAAATCAAAAATCCTCTCCCTACCTCCCAGGGCCATTGCAAAACACTCCAATCAAGCACAATGACAATATGAACTTCTATTTCTGGCAACCCAATGGGTGGAGATCACCTAAAAATGCTACATTAAATATTTTAAAATTCTTTTTAAAATGTATGGCAGAGCTAGCTATAAATAAAGTAAAAGGAATGCTCCCAGGGCAGGAATGATAAGAAAGCACAAATCTAGAGAGGTGAGTTAGTTCTGAAGCCAGCATGCCCTAGGGGCGTCTGCATAGTCCTGATGGTAAGAACTTGATTGGGGTGAGAATGGAAGCCATATGAAATACAGTAACAGGAGGCAAAACTAAGGGCCTATGCAAGGTAAAGAGCCAGAGCAGAGGCCCTCCCACACAAAGCCCCATGGGGTGGGGAAGCGGGGAGGCAGGGAGGGGGGATGGCTAAAAACCAATTCATTTTACAGGTGATACGCATGAAGGAATGGGCAAATGATCAGAAGGAAAAAAGAAATGATAAATGCATATAGGTAAATCTAAACACTGTCATTTTGTTATTTCTGGGGTTAAAAGATCAAGTCCTGGAACTATAACATCTAATAAAAATAGTTTATATCAGAAGGAGGTTGATCTTACTGTTCAGGAAGAGGGTAAAGATACTATTTACATTTAGACTTTGTCAAGTATACATATTAATATTTCTTAGGGTAACCACTAAAAGAAAAGAAATAAAACTGAAAACTTCCAACAAAGTTAAAGGGCAAAAATGGAATAAGAAGAAAATCCAAAAGAAGACAGAAAGCATAGGATATGAATTCAGGCCTTAGAGTAAGATATTCCTGGGTTCAAATCCCAGCTCTGCAAGTATTAGTTCTAACCACAGACAAGTCATCTGCTTTTTAAAATTCAGTTTCCTCATCTTCAAAAAAAAGAGATAATAACACAAAGTTTTTAACCTAGGAACGTGCAAACACAATAGTAGCACAGTGCCTGCCACAAAGATGCACAAATACCTTTCTCCTTTCCCTTCTTTTCATGACACTGAAGCACATTCACTAATAAGCAGGTCATTGTTTTAGGCTGAATGAGACATTTAATCATGAGTTCCACAACTATTACATAGAATTCAGTCATACTTGCCTCCTTGGCTTTCTATTATATTCCTTCCTTATTCAGGACTAAAAAGCTTCTAAATAAAATTATATTATGTGTAGTACCTCCAGCTTATTATTGCTCCCAAACTATGCTTAAACATATTTAGGTTTCCAGAAGAAAGATTAAGTTCGATCTGAAGCAAATGCCCCTTCCATAGCAAAATACAAAGGTTAACACTTCATATAAGATAAAGAAAACCCAGTGGCTGCTTTATTAAATAGTTACCTACTCTTCCTATCCACTACTTGCTAGGGGAAAAAAAAATGACTATTAATTATGTCACCTCAAAGATGTGTAACTCACTTTAGTTAATCACAATTTGTTGAAATTCAGAATGAGCATGTAAGCCCCAAATACAATAAAATAACATCTTGTTGTATGAAGATTATTTCATGGATTTAGATATTGTGCTCCCAGAATTAAAGTGTTCAGTAAAAGCTTAGTTAGTCAGATATTTCCCAATAACAGTGATATAAAGGTTGACTCTAAGGACAAAAAAATGTAAAAAACTTTTAATTCAACAGCCTATATATGGATTATCCATACCCCCACCCACCTTGTAAATTCTGCATGATCTATCTTAAACTCTGAGTGGATTTTTTTCTCTTCTGCACAGGATGCTTCCAGAATTTCCCCATCTGCACATTTACAGAATAAAAATTAATTTCTATATGTGTCTAAGATAAACTTCAAGTGGCAAATCTGCCCAAAAACTTATAATATAATCCAAAATAAAGTATAAATGCTTTAGCTGCTCATGTCTACCGAAACGAAGGATTGACTACCCTCAACTTTAAAGCACATATGTTAAATTGTCAGCAAGGTGACATGATCCTCTTAGCTGGAATAAAAATGGTAAAAGCTTTAAAAGTTTTGCAAGAAACCAACTGGCAAGAATCTAAAACTAAAGATGAAAGTTTTATGAGAATAGAAATGGAAAATCTATACACACAGACTCTAACAGGAAACTACATGGGCGAATTTTGAGTGGAAATCTTAATAATAGAGCTATATTATGTATAAAACAGAAAGCATCAGTTTGATGTACAGCAGAGCAGTTAAGGGCTATAGCCCTGAAGTCAGGTTGCTCCCATTCAAATCCCAGCTCTACTTACTGTGTAACTTAGGCAAGCTATTTAGCCTCCATATACCTCGGTTTCTGTATCTGTGAAGTTGTCATAATAATGGCCCTTAATAAGATTGCAATGAGGATTAAATTAGATAACAGATGTAAAGCACTTAGCACAATGATTGGCACACAGTAAATACTTAGTATTTATTAGCTACTCGTATGATTATTATCCTCTTTCTAAATTTTTTTTATAACACCACACTAGCAGAAGTGTCCAAAATCACCTTAAGTAGTTAAAGAAAGAAATTATGTTCTCACTCCCTGATGAAAGTAGATAATCCTAATGCCCATCATACAACATTCCACAAATATAATAACCTGGACGCCAACACCAAAGAACCACAAATTAAATCATTAAAAATTAGTAAGGCATATAGGTTACTACTAATCTACTCACTTGAGCCCAGAGATCTAATTACTAATAATTAGATTACAGTATTAAGGGACTAATGAAATTCTTCTATACTATATTGCTGCTGAAGTGATCTTGAGGCAGGGGATAAATGGACCCCAGGCTGGGCAGCTGGAGTTTGTCCCCTGTGGACAGATACTCCAAAACAGCAGGAGTAAGAGAAGAGCTGAGCTCTGCCCAGGTAACAGATAGAGACCACATATTTCTCATTCTCGAAGTCAAGGAGAACTTCCTGACTGTACATGCACAGAAAGGCTCCTTGGGTCAAAAAGGGAGTGATGTCAACCTACCCATAGGCCTCTTCGCTAGAATCCACCTTGGCTAAGAGATGCGTGCACACATGTGGGAGGACCCTGAGATAAACCAAATATGGACTCAGAACTAGACAAAGCAAGATGACTGGCCAGAGGAAACCTAGAAGAAATGCCCCATATAAGTGATTCAAACTACCATGAGGGTGGGACTCTCTCTGAGCCCGCCCGTGTGTGCCTATTCACACATACTCTTTTTCCTCCTAATAAACACTTTACTTGTTTCACTTCTTTCTGTCTTTGTGGGAATTCATTTCTACAAAGCTGAAGAAGGTCCAGGGCCTTGTCACTGGTCACTGGTCTAGTGGCTAGGATTCAGCGCTCTCACTGCTGCAGCCTGACTTCAATCTCTAGCCAGGAACCGAAACCCTGCTTCAAGCTGCTGCAGGCCAAGGCCACCCGAAATCAATCTTGAGGGGCAACCATGAAAAACCGTAACAATGTCAAAAAGAATCAAAAACCATCAACTATTCTGTAAACACAGCAATTCAATCTTCCCCCCATCCTCCAGCTTTAGCAGCTGGCAGGGAGAGCAATATATTCGAGATATTAGCTATTAAAAACACCTTAGGGGCTTCCCTGGTGGCGCAGTGGTTGAGAGTCTGCCTGCCGATGCAGGGGACACGGGTTCGTGCCCCGGTCCGGGAAGATCCCACATGCTGTGGAGCGGCTAGGCCCGTGAGCCATGGCCGCTGAGCCTGCGCGTCCGGAGCCTGTGCTCCGCAACGGGAGAGGCCACAACAGTGAGAGGCCTGCGTACAGCAAACAAAACAAAACAAAACAAAAAAACCACCTTAGTTCTCTCATGTCCCAATGAGTAAAAGGATCTACTGCAGATAATTCTAAAAGTTTGGTTTGCTTTTGACCTTGACAGCCTAAGAAAACCTAAGCAGTTCAGGGAAAGTAACACCTTTAACTAAAACCTCTCAGTTGGGGGTGAAAAGGAAAGACTCCCAAGAATGCCTGAATGCTTATACTATCCCCCAGGGAGAAACTATTTGAGACTGAGCTGTTAACTGGCAGCTACCACTGTCAGTATCACCTGAACAGGCTTCTAGCCCAGGAATCTAATAACTACTTACTAGCTAGCCACTAATTTACTCTTCATTTCAAAGCACCCTTTTTATCCAGGTTTAAAAAGAATGAAATTGTCTAAATGTTGTTTTGGGGTTTTTTTTTGCAGCAGATGGAAATGCGTTCATCATTAGTCTCCATTATTCTTTTCAGCTGGCAAAAACTTCTGGTTGTAAAGCAAAGAAATAAAAGATTTTGGGTGATTTTAATCAAAGTTTGCATTCTAACCCTGCCCTGCAGCATGCTGTAATATGAGGAACATTCCTGCCTCACATTCCCAAATAAATGAATTTTTATGTGAATACCCCCTACATTATCTGTCACCTCTTTTTTTGTTGTTGTTTCTATCCATGCGGCCAATATTAGGCATCTACTACTTTATGCTAGATGCTACATAGCACCATCCTTGAAAAAAAAATTCACCAATAATAAACTGACTGCATTAATAAAAGTTTGAAGTGGAATAAATGAATCATAAAACACTTTTAGGAGTACGCACATATACAAAACAAAAAAATTCTAGACTCAACATGCTGCTCACTCTCTAAAAAGCACTGTAGGTATAGGCACCAAAATATTTAAGGTACTTTTGAAATGCAGAGGAAAACAGTGTATAATCAAAAGCAGATGGGCTTTAAAATTAGTTCCACCATTTATAAGTAGGATAAACTTAGACAAATCATTTACTCTCTCTGAAGGTTCCTCATCTCTAAAAGGGAAATATAAATATTTACCTTATATAAGAGTTGTTGTGAGAACTGAATATAATGTATATTAAATGCCCAGTACAGTGCCTGGCATATAGTATATTATCAAGAGATAGAGACTAGTATTATTAGAGACATTTTCAACAACAGGACACATTTAGTAGTGACTCTCACTCCTTGATGGAAAAAATCCATTGTGTCAATAGAACTTATAACCATTCTGAAAAACAAAGTAAAATCGTAAGTTTCATAAAAAAACATGTAATTTAACAACATATAAATTAGGAGAATCTCTTTTAGCAGGTTGGGAGATAGGAACCTTCAACTAAGAGATGAGTTACATTTCACAAGAAGAGTATTTAAACAAACAAACAAAAAATACATAGTGAGATTATGGAGGGAAGACCTGGAGAAGGAAAAAAGTCAAGAAGTAGCTATACCTATTTGTCAAATTGAAAAGGTCCTGTCTCTTCCCCTTATTCTTTCTCCTCTTCTCAACTCCTCTAAGGAAGAAATATGTTCTCTTAGTAACAAGGCAAACAAGCAATCTCTATATATTAAACCACCTGCTAATTCTTTGAGTCAACAGGTTTTTTTGTTTAGTTTTACATATTTTTTCACTTTAAAAATACATATAACTTACATAATGTACCTTGGGATTAGGTCTATCAGTCATTCCACCCTTACTCTGAATTAACTTAATCAAATAATTATGGATTAGCTATCAGTTATGAGAGAAATGGATTTCATCTGGAGGAGAGATTAAGGGACAAAAGAGAGAAATGAGTGATTTTAATGCAAGGGGCACTTGTGAGATGAGAAAGCATCATTATCCAATGGAGGAAATAACAGCCGGGAAAGGAAGAGATTGCAGGAGAGTGCACCAAGTACCAGAGAACAAACACTAATGATCAACACACCACTTACTTGTTTTTTTGTTTTGTTTTGTTTTTATAATTAATTAATTAATTTTGGCTGCATTGGGTCTTTATTGCTGTGCATGGGCTTTCTCTAGTTGCAGTGAGAGGGGGCTACTCTTCATTGCGGTGCACGGGCTTCTCATTGCTGCGGCTTCTCTTGTTGCAGAGCACGGGCTCTAGGCGCACAGACTTCAGTAGTTGTGGCACGTGGGCTCAGTAGTTGTGGCACACGGGCTCAGTAGTTGTGGCTCATGGGCTCTAGAGTGCAGGTTCAGTAGTTGTGATGCACGGGCTTAGCTGCTCCGCAGCATGTGGGATCTTCCCAGACCAGGGCTCGAACCCGTGTCCCCTGCATTGGCAGGCGGATTCTTAACCACTGAGCCACCAGGGAAGTCCCTTGTTTTTTCTTAAAGACAGTAATTGCCAGTGTGTCTTACTGAAGACCAAATGCTACTATAGACTACCAATACTTAATCAACTGTAGGACTGTGAAACAGAATACCACATACTTTGAAACACTGGGGTCTGAAAATATGAAGTTGTCCTATCTTCTGATCAAACTATAGAAAAATCATTATCACTCAAAAAGTAATGTTTATTTAATTGCATCTTTGGAAAAAAATAAGGATCACCAGAAAGAAACATTCAAATTCACTTCTTACAGGCCTTTTCTGAACTCCTTTGCTTATGAATGTAGACATACACAAATTTCTCAATTTAAATTTAAAACCTAGCATACAGGGGCTTCCCTGGTGGCACAGTGGTTAAGAATCAGCCTGCTAATGCAGGGGACATGGGTTCGAGCCCTGATCCAGGAAGATCTCACATGTCGCAGAGCAACTAAGCCCATGTGCCACAACTACTGAACTTGCGCTCTAGAGCCCACGAGCCACAACTACTGAAGCCCGTGAGCCACAACTACTCAAGCCCATGTGCCTAGAGCCCATGTTCCACAACAAGAGAAGCCACCGCAATGAGAAGCCCATGCACCGCCATGAAGAGTAGCCCCGCTCGCCACAACTAGAGAAAGCCTGCGCACAGCAACGGAGAGTCAATGCAACCAAAACTAAATAAATAAAATTGGGGAAAAAAAACCCTAAAATACAAAATTGTGCAGAGAAGCCCTCTTTCAGCTTTAAGGTTTCAAGAAAGAACCTTCTTTAACAGATCTTCAAGCACTGCAAAGGCTCCTTAGAATGATAACTAAACACACTAAGTCAGTCTGAGTCAATTGCAAACTCTACCAGCCTTCTGAACACAAGTGAAAATGGTTTCCAGGTCTGGTTCAGAAATAGTCACACCAAAGTTGAGACAGATACTCTATGCTTCATATCTAGTAATCTCACTTTTGGATCCTGAGCCCATGGGACTTCCCTAGAGGTCCAGTGGTTAAGACTCTGTGCTTCCACTGCAGGGGACATGGGTTCGATCCTTGGTCAGAGAACTAAGATCCCTCATGCCACACAGCGTGGCCAAAAAAAACCAAGAACCCTGAGTCCATACACCGAAAAAAAATTGTCACTTGATTACCACTGAGTCTCCATTCTTAAGTGTTTTCGTATCTTAAGATACAATTATCATAGAAAACATCATTTTGTTTAACCAGTTATCTTTGGAGTTGACATCCATCAAATATTTTCTTTTCCTTAAACCTAAAGGGAATAACCCTCTGAAGAGGAAAGGGAGAAGTTACTTCAAAATCTTGTACTCTCCATTTTCCTTTCCAACCATATCTTCATAGTTAAATTCCAAAGTGTGTGTAGGGGGGGGAGGACAGGAGCAATAAAGTTAATTGGAGATACTGCTGTAGTAAAGTACATCCTTTCAGTTTGATGCAACGGAATTTTGCAGTTGAAATATGGCCCCCCAAAAGGTGCACAGTTTATTCAAAAAAGAGCTGGCTTGAGGATCATAGAGTTAGAGAAGCACTATACAGAGTCAGAGATATGCACCTGCCTGGAAGCAACAAGCAACAAACCTGAAGCAACAAGCATGCTGAAAATTTCCCTAGTGTCTCATTTCTGTCTTTTAATATAATTTTCTCCTTTGCTGGGGGGATAATAAAAAATAGTTGAGAGGGAAAAAAAGCGTGATAAAGAGCTGTGGAGGTGACGTAAAGAATAAGGGAAAGGGAAGTGGGAAAAAATGGATCTTATTCTAGTGATAGCTTCTATAAGACCCTCAGCCAACTGCCGTGATGTAATAATAATAAAATAAATCCTATTGCTTATTGAGTACTGTGTGCCAGGCATTATGTTAAGCACATTATATAAACTATCGCCTTTACTCCCTATGACAGCTCTGTACATTGGGTATTATTACACTTATTTTACAGGTAAGGAAGCCCAGATTACACCTGGAACCTGGCAACCTTCTAAAATGGATCCATTTACATCCGATAACATTTTCTCTATGCCTTACGTCCTTAAAATCCTCTCCTAGAGGATTTCCAAACTCTTGCCCTATACTGCTTACAGAGAGCACCTGAGTTTCAACAGCTACACGTTTCTCTATTAATAACCTCTCAACAAAGAAAGCTCTCTCAGTAACTTCTCTTGGTCCATGTGTCCCCTACTCTTAAGGTCCTTTGGAATATCCCCTGTGAATCATCCAATGGCTCACTTGTATTTACCAGCAAAATCTCTTCAAGCCCCAGGGGTATCCCATGTCACCTCTCTGCCCTCTCCCTCCCCACAGTGTCACTGAATGGCATGAATTTCACCTCTATTCTCTTAACTATTATTCATATTCACTCCCTTAAATAGAGACTCAAAATCCCTCTCTCTTCAGAAAACCTGCCCGTGATTAGCATCATTTAACTGTAATTATTCTTGTAGCAGAAAGGCCCTGGATTGGAAACCAGATCTGGCTTCTAATCTTGGTTCGTTTACTTGATATGATACCTGGGCAAATCACTCCACCTTTCTAGGACTAGTTTCTCAACCATAAACAAGGGGAATTAGACTAAATAAGCTCAAGACTAATTCCCAGATCTACAAGTTTTTTTAGGCAAAAAGATTACCAAAAGCCTTAACTTATAAAAATGGAAAAATTGTTATAAATTTTTTTAATTACTTAAGGCACCTTAGATTTTTAAAAATTAATACACAACATATTAAAACAAAAACAGAGAAAAACTTTTAAACTTCAAAGGGTGACAAGGTTGATTAAATTGTCCATTTTCCATTCTTTATTTGACACATGACTGAAAACCCAGGTAATCCCTTAAAAGACTACTAGGCTATGAATATACACACTCTCCTATTAACTAATCACTATGCAATATTTCAAATACCACATATTTGTTTAATATACAAAAAGCATTCTAAATACTACCTGTGATGATTAGTTTTACCTGTCAACTTGGCTAGGTTATAGTACCCAGTTACTTAATCAAACATTAATCTAGGTGTTGCTGTAAAGGTATTTTGTAGATATGGTTAATAACTACAGTAAGTTGACTTTAAGTAAAGGAGATTACCCTTGATAATGTGGGTGGGACACATCTAATCGGTTGAAGGGCTTAAGAGCAAAAACTGAAGTTTCCCAGAGAAGAAGGAATCTTGCCTCAAGACTGAAGCATCAACCTGACCTTAAGCCCGCCAGCCTGACCTACAAATTTTGGAATTGCCCCTCACAATGTCGTGAGCCAATTCATGAAAACAAATCTCTTTTAAAAAACACACACATATACAAATGATATTGGTTTTGTTTTTCTGGAGAACCCTGACTGATACATTAACATACTGAATACTCAGACTGGTATTTTGTTCTTTTTTAAGTGAGGATTAACAGATAGATGTCTGTTTCTTGTAACCTCTTTAAAATATTAAAGCATTTTAAATATGTAACCGGAATGTTATTTTTTAAGTTAGTATTTCCTACACAATGCCAACAAATTAGCGACGCTATTATCTCACTGTGCTCTTCTTTATTAAAATACACAGGGAGAAAAAAAAAAAGTGGTGTTTTCCACACTGAATTTTTAAACTCCAAAACTGATTTCAGAAGATTCTGAGATTCATTTTTTTTCTCATTTTCATGGCTTTCAAAGTGTTTCATAACTAGCCATTACTATAACATGACTATGAAGAAAGTCACTTATCAGCCCAATTTTAAAGATTAAGGAACCAGACAAAGAGAAGTAGTAGACTTTGCTCTACTTTATCGAGTGACATCTGCAAAACCAAGCTGGAAATTCTCCAACTCTAAGTTTTATTGTTGACCTATCGATTAGTTAGTCCTCCATGCTACACTGACATAGAAAAATATTCTAGAATCACAACATACACAGAAACTATTAAGGACATAAGAATGACATATTTAGTATTCAATAGTGTTCACATGCTGGTTCCATTCAAAAAGTATTACTGATACCAGGTACCTACAAACTTTTTCTGTAAAGGGTCAGTAGTATTTAGGCCTTGCAGGCCATAAGGTCTCTTTGGCAACTACTCAACTCTGCCATTGTAGCCCCAAAGCAGCCAATGACAGTACATAAATGAATGAGTATGGCTATATTCCAATAAAATTTTATTTACTAAAACAGACCAGCTTTGGCCTCTGGGCCATAGTTTGCTGACCTCTGACTCATGAAATCATGGAGCTGGAAAAGACCCTGGAGGTCATATGGTACACTCCCATTCAATGCCAAAACACCTCTATATCCAGTGCCAGTGACCATCTGGCTCAGAACAGTTTCATAAACAGACTGTTTTCCAAGCTAGACTGGTTATTCCTCAATGAGGGACTTCAAGGATGGGATATTTTCCCACAGTGTGGAACTAACCAGAGCACTGTGGGTCATTTAGCATTCCTGGTTCCTGAAGAGTAAATGCTACCTACACAAATATACACCTATCACTATGACAACCAAAACTTTCCCCACATATTCCCAAATCCCATAGGGTAGGGGTATTGGTACCCAATGGGTTAAGATATATTGAGCTATACTGAGGTGGGATATGTGGCAACTGTCCCATGCAGCCATTCCCCCTTCTACCTATGGCAGACATGACTAATCAATCAGATACTCTTTCCTTGTGAGGCTGGCCTTTGCCTCAGAATTTTTAACACAACACTCAAGACAACCATCTCCAATGAATCAGAATTGTGATGTTAAAACATATTTGCTATCCCTAATCTAAAAGGATAGTTCTACACACACTCTGAAAAGAAACTGGCTTCCTTTAAGTTTACAAAGCTGAAAAATAATATGGTTTAATTTTAAACCCTAAGGCATGTTTTGAAAGTTTGTGAAAATATTTCTTGGTTGTGACAATGACTGAGGACACTGAAGGCACTTGGTGTACTGAGGAATGACACATGTCCTGCAACACTAGGGACAGTACTGCACAACAGAGGATTATCCTACATCCCCCATGATGTTTTAATATCCCACTAGAAATAGATGTGGATGAAAAACTGTTTAAATTATCTAAGCCTAGACTGTAACTCAATTTAACACATAAACAGGAATTCTTTTTCACATTTTTAATAATCACTAAGTTCTCCCAAAATGTAACTGCTCTGAAAGTCAAAGTAAGACTGTACTTAACTTTTCTCTGAATTTTGCCAAGAGTTATTCACCATTTTGGAAAATCGTCTCAATGACAGCAATATAATTCAGTTATGTAAGTACAATTTATCTGAATAAGCCTGCATTTGTAATGATTTCCATCACAGTAATTCTAGACACAGGTACAAAAAGTTAACCGCTTGGTATGTGTAGAGCATATACATATTAAAAAGTATATTTAATGACTTTATTTTTATTTCTCCTTTATATTACAGTTAGAACATTATATTCATTTCTTTGCAGTCAGGTTTGCAAGTAGTTACAGTATATCTATGAATTCATTTCAGGATAGTAAAGGAGGGACTATAAAACATTTGTTATAAAAATAGAGTGTTGGCTCTGACAGGTTAAGAACCACTAATCTAAACTAATGAAGCCTTTTTGACCAAATTGCGTTAACACAGACACAAATCTTGCCCAAAATTTGGAAACAAATCTAATGTGCTTCAAGGGTTCAAACACAACTTTAACTGGCTATCTGAAGCCATTTTTACAGAAAAACACTAGATCTCTCAATATAGGTGCAGCTTCCATATCTCCTTTTCCCTTCTCTATAAAATATACAAGAAATGACTGTGAAAGCCAAGTGCTTAGGACCTCTAAGTCCTCCAGTACACTGGAGCTGTCGCTGTGATTACTTCTACCCAATTGTGAAGAGAACTGGCAGTGATTAACAGAGTCAATGAAAGAACCCAGTCATCACTGAAGCAACTGCCCTTGAGCAACAGACACAAAGCTCCTACTGAGAGTCCATTTTCCAAGAGGGCAGAAATGTTCAATATCTGCACTGTCTATATAAGAGACTACTAGTTTAAAACTTAAAGGTTTGACATTGACTAAAAGTGGAAATAATCTCCACATAAGTCTATCTATTTTATATATATATGTTATATACATACACACATATATTAATTGACTAAAGCCATTGGCAAACCTCGCTTCCAAGAATACTAATTATTGTTTCCCTCTGTAAGTCTTTTTTTAAAACCTTTTTATAGTTCATGGCAGTTTTTAAGTCTTTAGAGTGTCGATAAGAGTCCATATATAGTTCAAAGACTAACCTCCAAAGCAAAACCATAAACATAAGCAAGGTCAGGTCCCAGAAGCTTTCTTTAAATCAAGTTTTCAACTATTCTAGGTTAAGTGGTGACATTTAGTTTTAAGAGCTAAGAGAGACAGGTATATTGGAACATAATTCTAATGATTTATTTTTTCTATTCTTCAGAGACATGCATGTAAAAGTGAGTGGTAGGGAGCAAAAATAAATAAATAAATAAAATAAAGGCTTTGAAATGGCCTATAAGTAACTCTTGGGTCTCCCAGGGAATAAGGCAACCAGGTCCAGAGAACTAGCACTTGTCACACTTCTCTGCAGAAAACTTTGTATAAAATTATCCACAAATGATCTGCTTCTAAACCCTACAAGGCGCATTAGCTATTTAGCTATAATCAGCCCAAAGCCAGCCCCAACTCAACACAAGCTTTAAGGGATAAGTATTATAAATGAAGAAGACACAGCTGAAAAGGATGGCTAAGAAGCAAACAAGAATATTAAGAACAAAATACATCTCTACAGGCTAAAATGCTGGACTGCTGAAAAACAGGCAGGAAAACTTTAATACAGAGTAGGTGTAAGGTCATGTATTTCAATTTAAAAATCAGCCATACAAGTACAGGGACCAGACTAACAGAGAGTTCCTGCAAAAATCTGGGGAGCTTTGGCTTACCAAATGCTTACTGTAAGAGCAAGATATGTCTGCTTAAATATTAATGCAATTTTGGACTTCAATAATATTGAATATACAGTAATAGAAAGAGTATGGTGTCCACCTTACAGGAAGTAATAGTCCCACTATTTGCTGCCTTGATCAGACATCTAAAATAGTGCAGACAATTACAGAAGCCATATTTTCACAATACCGACAACCTAGAGCATCCATAAGACAATCAGGATAGTGAGAGATCGAGGTATTGGCATTATTTAACCTGAGGAAGAGATAATAAGAGACAGTTTTTTAAATATGTGACAAAATTTTAAATAGAAAAGAAAAAATAGATCTTCCATGTTTCTCTGGCTGATACAACTAAAACCAATGGATAAAAAAACCCGCAACAGGTAATTTGGATCTGTTATAAATAAAAGAATAACCTTATAACTTGAGCCACCCAACAACAAACCAAGGTTGTATAAAAAGGAAGTGAACACCTTGTTTCTCTATGTATTCAGGCAAGAAGAAGTGTTAAGAGGGTACCCAAATCAGGTAGAAGATTGGATTAAGAGACTGCTACAGGTTCACTCCAATTCTGCAATGATATCATTTTAAGGATGGAAGAAAAAGTACAAGTTAAGTCAACAAACACTTTATTTCCCTAATAGCAAGTTATGCTGGTAAAAGGGGAGAAGAATTGAGAGGGCCAAAGTGATTCTAGGGTACATTTAAAAATACATGGTACATAAGGAACTCAAAGTGAGATGCAGTGGAAAAGGGCACTGGATTTAGGGTTAGAAGACTAAGGTTGCATCCCAGTTCCAACCCAGCCTAGCTCTACAGGATGTAGGGCAAGTCACTGAACCCTTCTGTAGTTCAGGTTTTTCCACCTCAGAAATAGGGATACCACCTGTCTTGCCCTAAGGATCAGATGACTGTATAAGGAACACACTGACTAAATAATTTATACATAAATTATCATTGTTATTATTCTACATTGATCAGAGTCTTCTAAGCTCTGTTCACCAAACTTTAAAAAGGATATGAAACAAAATACTAGCAAACAGAATCCAACACATTAAAAGGATCATACACCATGATCAAGTGGGATTAATCCCAGGGATCCAAGGATTCTTCAACATATGCAAATCAATCAATGTGATACACCATATTAACAAATTGAAGAATAAAAACCATATGATCATCTCAATAGATGCAGAAAAAGCTTTTGACAAAATTCAGTACTCATTTATGATAAAAACTCTCCAGAAAGCAGGCAGAGAGGGAACCTACCTCAACATAATAAAGGCCATATACAACAAACCTAGAGCATGCATCATTCTCAATGGTGAAAAACAGAAAGCATTTCCTCTAAGATCAGGAACAAGCCAAAGATGTCCACTCTCACCACTATTATTCTACACAGTTTTGAAAGTCCTAGCCACGGCAATCAGAGAAGAAAAAGAAATAAAAGGAATACAAATTGGAAAAGAAGAAGTAAAACTGTCACTATTTGCAGATGACATGATACTATACATAGATAATCCTAAAGACGCCACCAGAAAACTACTAGAGCTAATCAATGAATTTGGTAAAGTTGCAGGATACAAAATTAATGCACAGAAATCTCTGGCATTCCTATACACTAACAACAAAAGATCAGAAAGAGGAATTAAAGAAACAATCCCATTCACCATTGCAACAAAAAGAATAAAATACCTAGGAATAAACCTACCTAAGGAGGTAAAAGACCTGTACTCAGACAACTATAAGACACTGATGAAAGAAATCAAAGATGAGGGCTTCCCTGGTGATGCAGTGGTTGAGAGGCTGCCTGCCAATGCAGGGGACATGGGTTCGTGCCCTGGTCCGGGAATATCCCACATGCTGCGGAACGGCTGGGCCCGTGAGTCATGGCCGCTGAGCCTGCACGTCTGGAACCTGTGCTCCGCAATGGGAGAGGCCGCAACAGTGCAACAGTGAGAGGCCTGTGTACCGCAAAAAAAAAAAAAAGAAATCAAAGATGAAACAAACGGATGGAGAGATATATCATGTTCTTGGATTGGAAGACTCAATCTTGTGAAAATGACTATACTACCCAAAGCAATCTACAGATTCAATGCAATCCCTACCAAATTACCAATGGCATTTTTTACAGATCTAGAACAAAAAAATCTTAAAATTTGTATGGAGACACAAAAGACCCTGAATAGCCAAAGCAATCTTGAGGGAAAAAAATGGAGCTGGAGGAATCAGACTCCGTGACTTCAGACTATACTACAAAGCTACAGTAATCAAGACAACATGGTACTGGCACAAAAACAGAAATATAGATCAATGGAAGAGGATAGAAAGCCCAGAGATAAACCTACGCACCTACGGTCAACTAATCTATGACAAAGGAGGCAAGGATATATAATGGAGAAAAGACAGCCTCTTCAATAAGTGGTGCTGGGAAAACTGGACAGCTACATGTAAACGAATGAAATTAGAACACTCCCTAACACCATACACAAAAATAAACTCAAAATGGAATAAAGACCTAAATGTAACACTGGACACTATAAAACTCTTAGAGGAAAACATAGGAAGAACACTCTTTGACATAAATCACAGCAAGATCTTTTTTGACCCACCTTCTAGAGTAATGGAAAGAAAAACAAAAATAAACTAATGTGACCTCATGAAACTTAAAAGAAAGTTTAACAACTTTCTATAAACTATAAACAAGATGAAAAGACAACTCTCAGAATGGGAGAAAATATTTGCAAACGAATCAATGGACAAAAGATTAATCTCCAAAATATATAAACAGCTCATGCAGCTCAATATAAAAAAAAAAACAATCAAAAAATGGGCAGAAGACCTAAATAGACATTTCTCCAAAGAAGATGTACAGATGGCCAAGAAGCACACGAAAAGCTGCTCGACATCACTAATTATTACAGAAATGCAAATCAAAACTACAACGAGGCATCACCTCACACCGGTCAGAATGGGCATCATCAGAAAATCTACAAACAACAAATGCTGGAGAGGATGTGGAGAAAAGGGAACCCTCTTGCACTGCTGGTGGGAATGTAAATTGATACAGCCACTATGGAGAACAATACGCAGTTTCCTTAAAAAACTAAAAATAGAATTACCATATGACCCAACAATCCCACTACTGGGCATATACCCAGAGAAAACCGTAATTCAAAAAGACACATGCACTCCAGTGTTCATTGCGGCACTACTGACAATAGCCAGGTCGTGGAAGCAACCTAAATGTCCACAGACAGATGAATGGATAAAGATGATGTGGTACATATATACATTGGAATATTACTCTACCACAAAAAGGAACTAAATTGAGTCATTTGCAGAGATGTGTATGGACCTAGAGACTGTCATACAGAGGGAAGTAAGTCAGAAGAGAAAAACAAATGTCATATATTAACACATATATGTGGAATCTAGAAAAATGGTACAGATGAACCAGTTTGCAAGGCAGAAATAGAGACACAGCTGTAGAGAACAAACGTATGGACACCAAGGGGGGAAAGTGGTGGTGGCGGGGGGATGAATTGGGAGATTGGGATTGACATATACACACTAATTTGTATAAAACAGATAACTAATAAGAACCTGCTGTATAAAAAAATAATAATAAATTAAATTTAAAAGAAAAAGGATATGAAAAACCTAGAATCCTAATAGATCAAGATAAAGCCTTGTAACTTGACTAAAGAGATAGAAAGCATGTTTTAGGTAGAAACCCTCATGAGAAAAAGTCTTACCCAAGGAAAGGTAAAAGGTATTTATTATAGAATAGGTTGTGTGTTCTTAAAAAGGATGTTGTTCAGTTGTTTTCTACAGGAAGAAGAAACAAGATTCAGAATGAGAAGAGGTGGATTTAAATGAATGCAAGGGAGATTTCAGTTAGGTCTAGGGAATAACATTTTACATGCTTGTTTTCATCAAATGAAAATGTATAAGCCACAAAGCAACAAAAAGACAAAGGAATCCTACCTGTCAAGATGATAAGACCCTGGAAGAGGCTATGGACATTTAGAATTCAAAACCTACCTGTCCTGGATTGGTCAACATTTACTAGCCTTAAGGGAGTCAAATCACATTGTCTCCCGAGGTCCTTTCCAGCACTAGAACTCAGAGAATTAGAACCAATAAATAACTGTTTATTAGGAAAAGAAATAAAGTTAGCAGTTGAACTTGGGGGTATATTTTATATGAGCTTTCTACTTTAATCAAAAATGCTCTTATTAGTCATGTACCACAATGTTCACTGCAGCTCTATTTATAATAGCCAGGACATGGAAGCAACCTACCTAAGTGTCCATCGACAAATGAATGGATAAAGAAGATGTGGCACATATATACAATGGAATATTACCCAGCCATAAAAAGAAACGAAATTGAGTTATTTGTAGTGAGGTGGATGGACCTAGAATCTGTCATACAGAGTGAAGTCAGAAAGAGAAAAACAAATACCATATGCTAACACATATATATGGAATCTAAAAAAAAAAAAAGGTTCTGAAGAACCCAGGGGCAGGACAGGAATAAAGACACATATGTAGAGAATGGACTTGAGGACACAGGGAGGGGGAAGGGTAAGCTGGGACGAAGTGAGAGAGTGGCGTGGACATATATACATTACCAAACGTAAAATAGATAGCTAGTGGGAAGCAGCCGCATAGCACAGGGAGATCAGCTAGTGCTGATATATACATATATCCCCATATCTCCCACCTAGAGGGGTGGGAAAGGGAGGGTGGGAGGGAGATGCAAGAGGGAGGAGATATGGGGATATATGTATATGTATAGCTGATTCACTTTGTTATAAAGCAGAAACTAACACACCATTGTAAAGCAATTATACTCCAATAAAGATGTTAAAAAAAAAAAGAAGTGCTCTTATTCTTAAGTGATAAAGCAAATGAGATAAAATGTTAAAAATAGGTGAATCTGAATAAAGGGTATACAGGTGGTTCCCTGTACTATCTTGATTTTTGCAACTTTATTCAATTACTGTGAAATAGTCATCATTTAGGTTTAAAATATTAGGAGTTGAATGATACTTCTTATCTTACTAGTGCTTATGGGGAAGTCTAGAACTTGATTATGTATCACTTCCTAGGGCCTGCCCTCCCTCCTCTGCTGTAATTAAGACACCTTCACGCATATACAGTGGTTGGTTTTCTCACATATACAATGTTCTCATCCATCTCCATGCCTTCATCCTCTCAATTTTGAAAATAAACTTCAGTATTTGTTTTTTATTCACATTTCAACCTTTCCCTCAAACCTCTCCAAGACTCCTAATAACCGTACAAACTTTGACTTCCCAGCCTCTGCCAGGTCATTCTCAAGGAGGTGGGAGAGGTGGGAGGGATTTCTTTCCCAGCCAGCTGCAGGCAAAGAGGGAGCACATTGTCTGTAGGGTATTTTAAAACAATAATAAAAGCAACTAAAAGTCTTTCTGCCTTTTATCATCACCAGGCACTGGCAATTAGAAACAACCTTAGTGTTGAGACACTCCTTCAAACCATTGCAGACAGCTCCAAACATCACCCCTTAATATGTCACCAGTAATGGTCAGCCTTCCCAACCTCTGCCAAAATCTTTTATCCAATAGTTTTTCTTTTCCTCAGGATCTCAAATTAAAAACAAAACAAAAACTAATAATAACAACAACAAAGACTAAAGGTAATCAGTGTATTTTCTACAGTATTGGTAATTGTGAGGTATATCATTATCACTTTAATAGAAAAGCTCATATATAATTTAATGTGATGCCTCACTCAAAACAAAACTAAGTAGAGTCCATTTATATAATCCAGATCAATTATGATTTAGTATTAAAACTATATTTCAAACGACAATAATGTAAACAAATGGTTCACAGCCATCACTTAATGCCTGGAGGCTGGAAAATTTGCCAAGACTTATGGGATCAGACTCAGCAGAACAGACAAGGCTCTACTAACATAACTGCAGTCCTTTATGGCTGCTCTAATCGCCCTGCATCACACTTTGAGGGCCAGGTCATCCTAGACACTATGAGAAAAAAGGTCTAACTCAGCGAAAGGAAAAGGACAAAAAGAGATACTAAAAGAAGGGATCGACTATGTCTCGGCCAATCTTGTTGAGGGCCATCTTGCATCAAAGGCAATGCAGCAGCTGGATGGTAAATCAGCAGATCGACAGCACTCTGCTTGGTATCTCCCTGTCCAGCTGTATTCCTCAGCTGTAACAAATCCTCCCGATTCTATCAAAAGGCAGGGAATGCCTTTCTCACTAGGGTATGCAGATAACTGAAAATGGACTAGATAACAATAAAATTGATAATCAGAGAGTACAGAACCAGAAACTCAATATAGCAAGTTACTTCACATATTACAAATGGGTTATTAAAGAAAACAAAATGTGCTAGTATGTGTATATGAAGACACTTTTGACTACAGCTGTTTTAATCGTTCTTCCAATACACAGATACATATTTCACTGCAGCAGAAATAAAAAGAAATAGTAAATCCATAAGAATAACTAGTAATTTGCTGCACCCTGATAAAAAAAACGCCACCCTTGGTTAAACTGTTAAATACATCTAAATCCTACAGAATAAACAGAATTTATCTAGAGAAGGTTAAGAAATGTACTCAACAATTAGAACAAATAACAAAAATTCCAAAGATTATCCAGAAGACAAGGCAATCAAATTTCAAACATACTACTCAGATATATAATTAGAAACTTGCCACAGAATGCAGGGCTCTTGTGTTTCAACATGATCACATCCTCTCCTATGAACTAACATCTAATGGCCTACAGGCTTTCTCCCAAAACCAAGAGAAAAGGGGGAAGAACACATTTTTAAATCAAGATTATATAGAAAAATCAGATCAACCTTTCAGAAAAACAGTATTGTCTACTTTAAAGAAATAAGATTAAGACATATAGAAATCTACATAGCAGTTAATTGAATAACTTTAAAGGTCAGTGTCATCTTTTCACTTTCTAATTTGAAAAACTATTCAATTTGCTCACTTCCATGTTCCAGCATTGTTTATGTTTAGGCGATGCTTTCCACTTTTAAGTATCAGCTGTGCCCCTAAACATAAGGAAATGATCTATCTTACTCAAGCATAAATTCTCAAGGCCATCAAGAGTTTATAAGCTATAGTTAATAATACTATGTTGTATATTTTAAATTTGTTAAGACAGTAGATCTTAAGTGTTCTCACCACAAAAAGAAAAAGAGAGAAATTAGTAACTATGTGAAGTGATGGTTTGTTAATTAGCTTGATTGTGGTAATCATTTCACAATATATGTGTATATCAAATCATCATGTTGTACACCTTAAATATATGCAATTTTGATTTGTCAATTATGTCTCATTAAAGCTAGGGGAAAAAAGTTTACAAGCTAGCAAGACACCAAGCCATCAATAAACATAAACTGTTCTAGTTTACTTGAATTAGAGCAAGACAGACCACCAAATCAGATCTAAAAGATACCTGTACCAATACAGTAGTTTTAAAAATAAAAAATGTTAACACTTGAAATATGAAACACTTGAAACAAGCAAAAGATTCAACTATCAGATATCACCGTCCACCAATGACAATGTTAGGGCTCTCCCTAGGTACCTCACCCCATTTGTGACAAAAATACAAATTTGCCATCTATCTAAAGCTAAAACAGTCTTTGTAATTATGCAGAAGTGAGATATTATATGATGTAGATTAGGAAGTACATATTAATTGCAAGTCAATAAAACATGAATAAAATGTAGACAATAACTAAAATTAATAATAACCTCTGGTAATGATAAAGGTGAGCCCACATAGTACACGATGGCCAATGAGGAAAACTAAATATGCTAATGTGTATATAACAACAGAACTTGGGTTATCAATATTTTTTAACAATCTACCAATGGCAAATATATACGTTTTCTTTGTAGCAGAAATAAAAAGTAACAGTAAATCCAATTACTAGCAATTCCGGACAGGAATTGCTAGTAATTGGCTGCACCCTAATCTAAAATTGCCTTTACTGGTTAAACTCAAAACCTAAATACAACAGGATAACTTTTAGTAAAACTCTATTAGAAAGTTAGGCAGAAAAACAATGAATAGTAACTGCAAACGTGACGGCACTGGCTTTCCATGTAATTATCACTGTAATTCCAAACGCATTTACAAGTTCATTCCACGACAAAGGAAATAACCTAAACTCCGCAAGGTAGAGAAGATTCCAAAAGGAAAACTTTGGTTTGCTGGTATGAAGACAACTTTAAAGCACTATCTGTTTCACAAAGAAATGCAGCATAAGTTGGACCTGGGTGAGGAAGAGTTCAAGTTTTCCCTGGGAATGTAAATTCTTCCCCGAAATCCACACAGGTTAAAATAAATAAATGAATAAATAAAAGGCACATCAAAAAGCCAGCATTAATTGCAAAGGAGGCAATACGAGTTCAGCATCCCGTAGGTGGCTGGTCATCTTTCTGATCCGTTAGGTCAAGACGTCCTTCTCATCTACGACCCTCAGAGAAGGACTGCCTCCCTCCTCTCCAACCTCCCCTGGAAGTCAACCTTCGCCAACTCGTGCCACCCTCACAGACAATCTGCCAAGTGCCGGGACACTCCCCCAAGTGGGACTGCTCTCCTCCGAGATGCCTCCTGCACAGTGTCACCCGCCACACTCCTCCCCTTCTCAGGGCCTCTTCGGCCTCAGGGTCCCCGGTGCCTCCCTCCTCAGCCCCTCACGGCTGCCCTCAGGGCTGCCCCCGTCCCCCGACCCCCAATCCTGGTCCCCTCCCTCAAACCTGGGGTCCCGGTTCTCCCTCTGCCCGCGCGAGGTGTCCCGACTCTCCCGTCCCTACCCGGTCTCCCCCGTCCCGCGGCGCGGGGCGGCGGCGGGGCGGAGAGGCATCCACTGAGGAGACAAGTGCCTGGGACTCTCCGGCTCCGATCAGGACCCGGAGCCGGGCTTCCGCCTCGCGCCGGAAGGCATTCGCGAGCGGGACCGGAAGTCCCGCCCCGCGAGCTCTGCCTGCCGAGGCAGCGGGGTCTCACTAGATCGCAGAAAGGATTCGTGGAGGAGAGAGGGGTTTGCCGGCAGTCGGCCGGGAGCAGAAGGGCTTACCCTGAAGGGCCGAGGCGCCAAAAATCTTTCTCCCTGCTGCTTCTATTTCCAGCGGATCAGCCAACCGACCTGCAGTCGGTTGATCAAGGGTCTCCTGTGTTCACGCACCTGGAGGAGCAAGATGACTCAGACACTGACCCCTGCCCTCACAATCTAGTTGAAAGTTGACAAAAATATAAACAGAGGTTAATCACACCGCAAGGCAGTATTGCTTCATTCCTTAATCCAAATTTTTATCACCTGCTATATATCACTCATTAAACAAGTAGGCTGTAAACAGACGAAAGCCCCTATCTTATGGAGCGAGGGAGGCACTAAGGGCAATGAACCAGGCAGAGAATAAATCAAACAACTACCTGTTCCTCAGGAAGCTTAAGGTAGTACAGGGACAGATATATGGGCAAACAAGTGCAATGAAACCATCGAGCATCAGAGGAGCTATGGCCGTGCTGCAGGCAGTCGCGTGGTGCAGGGAGCTGGGCAGACCCAAGACTCTAAAGATAATGGCTCCTCCGTTGAGACCGAAATGAATGATGAATAAGAGTTAAAGGTCAGACAAGGTGGGGAAGGGCATGCAGAGGAGAAGGATGCCAGAGAGAGCTTGGCTGAATCAGGGAGCTGGAGGAGGGTACAGTTAATTTAGCAAGGTCTGCGGTCAGAGAGGCAGGAGGAAGCATAAGGAAAGGAGGCAAGCCCAGATCAGGAAGACTGTTGTGTATTATGCTAAGAGATTTGGACTTTAGACTCCATGTAACAGGGAATCAGTGCGTATCTCTAGGGGAACAGACAAAATACTGAGTTATGGGGTTGACTAGGATGATTGACCTAGTCATCAAAGAAAAATAAGAACTTGAAAAATCACGGAGAGAACATTTTACCAGTGAGGGTGCTTTCTCAAACTGTCATACCCAGATGTTAAAAACAATGGATGATTACAACTCTATAAAGGCAGGACCACCAGGGCTCAGACCCCTGGGGTTGCCCATTGGGCAAATCACCCCAACCAACTGAGTTGCCAGCTGAAGCCTTAGGGAACCATGGAATCAATGGGCCAAGGAGGAAGAAAGTTCTTTACCAGCTACAGTAATGAGAGCCGTTGCCTCTATTTCCTTGCTTGCTACTACTGTTTAATAAATACCCTCTTGCACACTGAGCCCATTTTTCCTTTTTAAAAAGAAATGGGGGCTTCCCTGGTGGCACAGTGGTTGAGAGTCCACCTGCCGATGCAGGGGACACGGGTTCGTGACCCGGTCCGGGAAGATCCCACATGCCGCGGAGCGGCTGGGCCCGTGAGCCATGGCCGCTGAGCCTGCGCGTCCGGAGCCTGTACTCCGCAAAGGGAGAGGCCACAACAGTGAGAGGCCCGCATACCGCCAAAGAAAAGAAAAGAAAAGAAAAGAAATGGCATATTAGTTTTTTCCAATTCTTTTCCTTTTGCCAGCAACAAACTATATTGCAATATATGGAGATAGGATTATGGTAAAATAAAAGGAAGACTGGACATCATGTAGAAAGTCTGTACTTAGAAGGCACAGTATCACCTGTGGATGGAGTAGAAAGACACAGCTTTGAGCATTCTCCCTCTGGGAAGGTTAGCAGTCCATTTGTGGTGGTACGTGAAATAACTGAATCATATAGTAGAGAGGTGTGTCTTTGAAAGAAAGGCAAGAAGAGAGTATGTATGTGTGGTGTGATGTATGTGGGGTTTGTGTGGGTGAGGGTGTGTGTGTGTGTGTGTGTGTGTGTGTGTGTGTGTGTGTGCTGGGCCACCAAGAAATAAAATATAATAGACACTCCATGAGATGTTTCCCTGTAGCTCACCACCATTCCTCTTTTTGTAGGAATGGCCCCAATACATAGGCCAATCCCTTAAAGGGCCATATATTCATGCACAAGTGATCATGTTCTAGGGTTTGCCCAGGATTTAGGGGCATCCCAGGACGCTGAACTTTTGGTGCTTAAACTGGAATAGTCCTGGGAAAACTGGTCGCACTATCATGTCCCCTGTAAACAGATTAATCCAGATACGAACACATCCTAAACTAGGGCATTTAGACTCTTCCCTCAGGGAATTTTAAACACTGCATAGGGAAACACAGGAGATGGCCATAAGAGCTGAGTCACATAAATGGCAGTGCCCTAAAGAAAAGATCTATTAACACCCATTACGAAGGACCCAGGACCTGCCCTGTTTTCTTTGATTACAGGAGATTTCCCTGTGTACTTCCAAAACTTTTTTTTTTTTTGCCTGACTAGCCAAAGATTTCTGCTACTTGCAACCAAAGTAATCTTGCTTAAGATAATCTGCTCCCAGAGCCCCTGAGCCAAATGATCCGTACTCATTGCCACAGCAAACTGAAGTGGATGTAGACACAACCCAAACAGGCTAAGTTGGTCTCTCATGCATGGATTTTAGAGTTGACATACAGTGCTCCAATTGGTCTCTCTTTCATGTTGAAATAGAAATGCCACGTAAGCCTAGGATTGAGTTAGGCATGAGCAAGGTATCCCATGCAGGTAGAGAAAAAACAGCTAGGGGAACTAGAGGGAAGAGGAGAGGGAAAGGATAAGGAAGAGATAAAGAAGCAGAAAGAGAAGACAGAATTATCTCAGAGAGGGTCACCTTAGTTCCCATCTTTCCAGTTTTTTATTCCAATCCCTCATGTGGTCCAGCTAAACTTTCTGTCCTTAAATTCTATGAAAATTCTATGTCCTTCAAGTAAATTTCCCATTTGACTTGGGTGAGTGTTAGTAGGTTTCTATTCCTAGCAATGAAACACCAAGACATCAATTCACAAGACGCAAGGTTGCCTGCGCATTCTCTTTTCTGCATCACTCTCTTCTCACCAGAACTTTGGAGTCAGCTTCTCTCTCCAGGCCAATGGCAGGAGGAAGATTTTCACACCTCCACTGTTACCTGGTCCCTACAGGAAAACTGTCAGAGTTACCATGGGGTTGATGGATGAGGCAAATCATACCATCAATATACAAATACGGTGGGAGATTTTAGAAACTAGTATTTCAAATTCTTCATCCTACAGAGGCAGGAGCTAAAGTCCAGCTAGACATAGTGGTTTCTCTAAGGTCTAATAGTTCAATGGTCCCAGAGATAGGACTAGTTCAAAATCTTCTCTCTCCCAGTACAGTTACCTGATTATCTGGTGTGGATAGAGGCTGATACCCCCAAGAGGCTATTGTGAAATCCTTAAAATTGTACTACTACCCAGCTTCCTCCCCACCTCCCTCCTGGCCTTTGGAGTTTACCCATATCTATATAATGATATCAGCCTGACTGCAGAACCATGACAACTATTCAGGAGACACTTGTGAGTAACAGTGGGTAATAGACAGGTTCCTGTGAACCAGGAGAGAACATTTTTAAGGAAAAATTTCCTACTTATTTTTTCAGTACTCACTGACTGGTTCAGACAGATAGATGGGTTAATTAACAGAGCTAATAAGGTTAGATGTCTAAAAAGTTTACTTACACATTCTACATTTGCTTTATTTCATACATGAGTGTTTTTCTTATCTTTATTTATTCTTTTGACCACCAACATAAACAACAACATCAGTAGCCATTACATCTAAAACTACATCCTCTTCCCTTTACACTAATGCAGTAGTTTAGTCATTTGTGGAAAAATAAACTAGTCTATAATTGGAGGTAATCACAACAGCATGTTCCCTGGGGTATAAATAGTCTGGTGTAAAATTATATTAGTAAAAGATTATGAATCAGTGAGAATTAAGGTCATCCAGGGCTCTCCAGTTAATAATTCCCATCTCTACTGCAGGGTACCAAAAGCAAGGTATTTTCTATGAAGATCTCAATCTTCTGTGATCCAAAAACATCGCTTAGGCTAAAGTGAAACATGACTCTTATTACATTGAGGGTGGTGTTTTCTTCCTAAAGAGGGAGCTGCCCCAGGAATGTTTCAATTCAATTGAAATATTTAAAATCATGACTTTTGATATTTTGGTCTAAATTTTTTATTGTGGTAAAATATATAAAACATAAAATGTCCCATTTTAGCCACTTTTAAGTGCACACTTCTGCGTCATTAAGTGCGTTCAAAATGTTGAATAATCATCACCCCCATTCATCTCCAGAACTTTTGCCTCTTCCCAAAAGGAAACTCTGTACCCATTAAACAATAACTCCCCATTCCTTCTTAAGTCTAATTTTGGTCAATTTTATAGGTTTGTGTATCCCATTAAAATATTTTCAACACTGATTCATACCCTCTTGAGGTAAACATATTTATAAATAGAAATAAAATAGTGTCTTATTCACCTCTTTTCCCTTGTGGAATTTAAATGAAACGTGATTTCCACAGGGACACATTGTATAATGATCAGATATTTCTACCTCTTTAAAACCCACACCAATGGGAATTCCATGTGTAAAAGAGAAACGCACCAGGGAAACTTGACATGATACTCATTAACAGAAAGCTTGGGTGGGTGTGTTTGGAAGGAGTTTTATACAGTTAATGATCTTAAACTCCAATCCTTGTTTTTCTTTCTGCAAAAGCAATGGGCATTCCGCAGATCTGACTGGGGCACAAACCACACTTTGTTTTCTTCCCAAAAAAATCACAACTAAGCAGGAATGCTCCTGCCAGAGAAAGCTTCACCTGCTAAATTCCAACAGGACTAGGAAAACAAGCCTTTCCTCTTCAATAATGATTTCACTCCCCAGTTTGGTAACTGAAATAGGCACACATTTCCTCTCCTAACTTGAAAATCTCACCACTAGGTAGACTGAATTTTCAGCTCTGAGCTTCAATGATACAAACTATTTCCAAAGAAGAAATTAGCTACAGGCTGGGAAGATTGAGGCAAAACTTTCCCTGTGAAAACAATTGTTATGTCTTAAAGAGGAATATGCCTTCTCTACAAAAGAATCCTGATTAATTAGTAAGAAGTCACTTCCTTTATTTTTAACATTCTCTTAAAAACTTTAAAAATCAAACAATACTGTACAGGTTGGATATATCTGCCTTGAGTAGACATGACAGAATCATAGAGGGTTATTTCTGAGTCCTCTGGTCTTTCATCCTGAGACAGACCTTCTCCACTGCAAATACTTACTGCCCAAGAAACTACCCTGAACATAGTGTTGTCAGATAAAATACAGGACACCCACTTAAATTTGAGTTTCAGATTTTTCCGTATAAATATGTCCCCAAATATTGTATGGGGCATACTTCTAATAAGAAATTATTTATTGCTTATCTGAAATTCAAATTTAACTGAGTATTCTGTATTTTTATTTGCTAAATCTGGTAACCCTATGGCACACAAGCAAGATTCATTAAATATTTCTAAAGGAAAGATTTCTTAAATACATCAAAGCTTTTCTCCCACCAAAGTATGAATAGAACATTGGACTGTTGATGTACTACATGACAACTATTCACCTTTGTATCCTTCTTAATATTTTACAATAAAAAAAGAGAAGCAAGGCCAAAGATCTGTGATGGATATTGTTAAAAATTAAATGGAAAGTATGTAAGACTGAATCAGAGAAACTGATCTGATCTCCCTGTGGTTATAAGGTAATAACTCATGGATTGGTTGTTATTTAGTATGTTAGTCTAGGAGTTTACCTGAGCACAGAGTGGACACGTGCTATTGAACCAGACTAGTCTTTTCACTGTAGTTACTTTTAAAGTACTTTTCTTTAGGGTGGGTTTGGTTGTTTATTTGTTTGGTTTTTGAGTTATGTTCTATATTTTTTATTCTTTTTTTTCTTTTGGCAATCAAGTAGAAATTTGGTATTAGAGGAGTATAGCCCAAAGAATGCTGGAGAAATTTATGTGGCACTTTTGGAAAGTGGAACAGTGAGACTCCATTAACAAATAGATATGGACTCTGCTGACCTCTCTGCCTCCACATTCGCTCCAACAGAGACAAACTGCATATAGTTTCTGAGACATCGCTGCTGCCCTGGCCCAAGGAACCTGCCTACATCTATCATCTAAGATGCCAGGCCTTGAGGCTTCAATGTGGGGGTACTTGCCCACGTCCTCTCCCCACCCAGGTCTTGCTCTATCCCCTGAACACAAAAGAGAACTGCTGAAAACCATCTTGCAAATACAGTTCGTCAAACACCATCTTCATCTTCTTCCTGCAACTCCTCTTTCCACATGGAAGAGAAATCAACATATCTAATTCACCATACCTGTCCTTATTAGTCTTTTTAAATCAGTCTTATTAGCCTTTGGTCCCACACAACTTTCTTACTCTTCCTCAACTAAGCATACATCCATTCGTTTGTTCATTCAACAAATATCCAGAGATCCACTGGTAAACAGAAGAGACAACAATTCCTACCCTTGTGGAGCTTGCATTCTCATGGGAAGGTGGCAGGGTTGGGGGGGGTGGTTGGGGAGAAGGAAATCAACAATAAAGCAATAAATAAATGTTAAATTTATTACAATTTAACGTATTAATTTAACACGATGATAAATGTTTAATGTAATCTAACATGCTTATTTAACATGGTGATAAATACCTTAGGAAAAAAACAGGGCCCAATAAAAAGGTGGGGATTGCAATTACAATCATCAAGAAGTGACATTGGGGCAGAGGCTTGAAAAAAGCAAAAAAAAGGCATGTCTGGGGAAAAGTATACAGAGACAGAAAGAATAGCCAGGGCAAAGGCCCTGAGGCCAGAGCACGGAAATAAAATTCTGGAAATCCAACTCTCAAGCCTGCAACATGCTCCAACATGCTCAATTCCAGCTTAGGCTCACCCTGGACTCCCTGCTAGAATGACTGATTTGTTTGCATTTCTGTCACCACGTGGCAGCCCCACAGACATTTCTCCTTTGGCGGTTGCTCTCTGTTAGGTTTTGCCAGTGGGGGCATTAAAGGGAGATTGGAAGCCCAGAGGCAGGAAAGGGACTTACTCCTTCCTGTCTACTTCCTGTTTCCTGTCAGCATCATTTATGATGGCCCTTCACCTTGGAAATGGCTGTTACGACAAGTTACCACCTTTAAGCCGACTCCCAAAGCCAGCCTCATCAGACCCCTCACAGTATCTGCTACAGAAATGCAGCCTCACCTCTGAGTGCAGCCTTCACTTCTGTAGACTCTGCTTCTCTCTTTGTTTCCACAGCCCTAAAGTCATGAGCTGCTTCCTGCAGCTACTGTCTCCCTATGACTTCAATGCCCCCTTTTCCCTTTCCAGCAGTCCATCACCCATTTAATGAATTCACAATACTAAATTCTCTCTGTTAAGATAACTTGCATGGTTTCTTTTTCCTGACTGGAACTTGACTGATAAGGGAGCTGGAATGTAACTTTCCGGAAGTCACAAACCATGTTTTTATTCACCTCTGACTCCAAGCACTTAGCACAAAACCTAGCATATAACAGTGCTCAATCAAAGTTTGTTGAAAGAATAACAAACAAATATCATATCCACTCACTGACAAAGTAAATTGAGACCAATGCCTGGACACGTGACACCCAAACCCAGCTATCCCCTTAAGTATTCAGAAAATTGCCTTGGTCTGTCTTGCCAAAGTAGACCATCTGCAGGGTGGCGATGTGAGCAGAAACACCCACCTCCCACTCCCATCCCCTACGCAGAGGGAGTTTGTGCAGAATGAAGAGGGCATGGGCGGAGAATGCAGTCAGGAACAATCAGTCCTTAGGCTACCGCTAGCCCAGGGAGATTTTGAAACAAGAAGAGAGTGTTTGGGTTAAAATTATTTACCAAAAGCATTAGTGTTTGGTCTACTGCCCACCAAAACCCTGCCAAAACCCTAGCCACTTTCTGACAGGAATTCATAGCAAGACACTGAACAGCTTATTTTAGTTTGGTCCTAAAATATAAAAGAACATCTCTCTAGGAATACTTGTGCACTGAGGAAATACCATGCCACGTTTTAAATGCTAGACTATGTTCCTGCAAGGAAATTTAGTTGTAAGAAAAATGAAGCAAATGATACCTGAAAGTAAAACAAAGTTGCCCAGGGCCTTGCACATAGCAAGCATGTAATACATAGTTGTTAAATTCTTCTAATGAGACTCTTCATCAAGGTTGTAATCTAGGATGAAATCATCCTAGAGAACTCAGAGTGCTTTAGATCCCATAACTAGCATGTGAGAGAGAATTTGGCACAGAATCCTTTTGATGTACTTTTCCATCCCAGCCACTGTCTCAGTATAAACTCTCTTTTTTGATTTATTATAATAGCCTCCAGACTGGACTTCTTGCCACTAACCCTGGACCACAGTCCACGTTGCTCTCAGTTATTTTTCCGAAGCTCCCTTACTTAGTTCAAATTTCAGCTTTGTCATATCCTAGCTGTGTGGCCTTAGGTAACTTGATTAATCTCTCTGTTCTTGGTTTCATCAGCTTAAAATGGGGATAATAACAGTACCTACCTCATAGGATTGGTATAAGGTCTAAATAAGTTAACGAATCTGAAAAGACAATGCCTAGCACATTGAAACTGCAATATAGGTGATAGAGACTATTACCACACTTGAAAACATAGTTGGCTTCCTGTTGCTTATGGGATAAAATTCAGTTCATAAGCAGATATGGGTTTTCCTACTCAGAACATCCAGCTCTCTTTCCAGATTCATCCTCCACCTTCCTCCTCTCTACTTTCCCCTGTAATTACCTGTCTCTTCATCCCCTCTGACAAAACCTTCTTTCCTGCTAGAAGGTTCCATGAGATGAACCTCTAACCACCACTATTACCACTACCACCGCCACTCTTTCCAATCTTTTCTTTTGAATGTTTTTGCGTGTGTTTTCCTCTGTACCTGGAATGTCCTCCTTCTGCCTCTTCTTCAACTGACACACACCCACTCAACCTTCAAGACCATCCCAGATGTCACGCTCTGAAGCTTCCCAATGCCCTCCAAGAAGAGGTAATGATTCCTGTCACTAAAGGGCTTCATATCTCTGAAGACTTAAGGACCACACTATATGCCATCTCACACATCTGCATATGTGTCTCTCCTCACAGGAATTCAGACTTCCTGGGGGCAGGAAATATACCAAAAAGGATGAAAATCTTTTTCACAGCAGTGCCGTAACACAGTGATTGACATAGTATGTGTTCAATAAATGATGAATAAATGAACAAATAAGTGCGACAATGAAATACAACTCAAAACAGGCAGAAGGAGTTGCCCATTACTTGAAGCCTTCAAGTAGAAGCTGAGTGACCATCTGCCACATTACTTTAATGAGAAGTGGGTGAGAGTTTGAACCAGATAACCTAACTTCTGAGCCTAAGATTCTAAGAGGAATCCAGAGAAAAGTTTGTGTGTGTATGTGTGAATATATTTTGCTTGATGTAAACGAACTCAAACTGGACTCTAATATTAGCATTTCATCTTGTCACTCAATTCTTAAACTAAAAAGAAATGTGTATATATGTACAATATACCAAAAATTGGTTTTCTTTTTTTTCTTCTTCTTTTTAGCTGTGCTGTGCAGCTTCTGGGATCCTAGTTCCCTGACCAGGGATTGAACCCAAGCCCTTGGCAATGAAATCGCAGAGTCCCAACCACTGGACCACCAGGGAATTCCCACGGTTTTCAAGCTAACAAATTTTGCAAAAGTTCACAGAAGGAAGAGTTCAACTTTACTTGTATTACACACAAGGGATCATTCTTCCAACTGGAAGATCTGAAAAATGCAAATTTAATCCCTTCCTATTACTAAAGAAAGTCAAATACAGAGAGAGAAGAATGATAAAATGGTAGGTGAAGAACGTAGGTGCTACAAGGAGAGAGTTAAGGAACTGCCAGTGGGACTACAAGAAAAAATAGACACTCAACAGTAAGGTGTACAGTGAGTGACTCTAGATGACTCAGAAAAGCTAGCTGTCAAACAGTTCCAAATCTAAAATTAATGAGTTTATTTAAATAATACATAAAATGAGAAAAGCCAAGCAGTAAAAACACTAGCAGTTTTGCCTTGATATACAGTATACATAGTTTGAAAAATACCTCTTTTCATTTAAGAAGTTACTCCCTTTTTCATAGCGGAGGACTTTCCATACAAGTGTGACACAAATCATTTTGTAAAACGCAGACGTTAAAGAATAAGCCTGAAAACACAATCACTCATAGTGACTTTAACAAAACAAGTGAATGTTTAAAATATTAAAAGCATTCAGCCATGATGTGAAATGTAGCTTTTTTTTTTTAATTAACAAAAATAATAGACTGTTTTGGCCACATCAGCTTGACACACTTAAAATATTAGGTTACCCAGTTAACTCAGTTTTCACTTTTCTCTTCCTGTTTATTCATAGACTAAAGAGAAAGATAAACTTCCCCGCTTTTTTTCTTTTCAAGGTCCCAAAGAGATCTCAATTTACAGAGGTAGATAACATTCTTTCTATACCTCAGAAACCATCAGTTTCTCTGAAAACTGGACTTGCTTCAGGATTCTCCCAGAACTCCAGGCCTTCACATGTCCTTCAAAACATCAAGAACAATCCACTGAACCTTCTTTAAGAGTTCATCCTTAGCGGCTCAAATGAATTTATTACAGCCAGTCATAACTTTTTCTTGAAATATACCCATTTAATTTAATTGAATTTTTGAATTATATGAAAATAAAATAGAATTTTTTTTCAATGAAAGTCTTTCAACAGGAGTGCCCAAATAAAAAGTATAATATTATTCCAAATTTTAAAGCAGTAATTTTCCTACAATTTTCAAGCGGAGGAAAAGTTCCTGTCTTACAGTTCATGTGGCCTCCAGCCAGCAGATCTAATTGTAGGCTGGGAAGGGTGTAACCCTGTAAACTAAATGAGAGTCAGCCACCTTTGGCTAAAGTTCACTCTAATCTCAAATATCCTATCCCATTATCCATGTAAGTATACTTAGACTTGTCAGATCACTTGAGGAAATTTTTATTTCAAAAATATGATCACTGAACGCTTGACATTTAGGCCACTAATAATTTTAATGTTGCTGGAACAAGAATTCTGAGAGAGATGGATTCCTTAGGCTCAATTATGAAACATACTTGTCAGCCCTCCCATTTTTCCTCCCTGTTTCCAGCCCTTGTTACTGTATTCACTCATAATTGAGGTGTTAGCTGAAGAAGTCTTAAACAGTGATCCTCCCAGGGATATTTTTATTTCCCTGAAAAAATATTTCTTTTTAAAAAATGACTTCAGGAAATAAATAAACGAAGCTGTAACAGCGGGCTCATACAGTTTACCAGAATAGCGCTACAGTCCCAGGCCTTTCCATCCTTCCCAGCAGGAGGTGTGAAGTTCCATACTGCAGTATCCCTCTGCCAAACTCCCTTTTCCCTCTGTCCTCTCCTCCCTCCCCCGCCCCCAAGTTCCCGCAGCTGTTCCAGTGTCACCATGTATCTTAAGCTCCTACCTGAGACTGGATGCCTAAAAAAAAGATGTGGAACTTTGAAGAACGATGGCCTCTGTCCAGATCATAAATCCAAAAGACCTGAAATGATCAATCTATACGACGAGCCCCTTATCCCATTCCTGGTTAAGGTCTAAGCTTGTGAATTCCGCCAGGCCATCTCCCCCTCATCCATGTTTGCTGAAGTGTTTACCTGCCCACGGTCCACAGCAGGCATTTTCTCTTTCTCCAAAGGGCTTGGGTGGAGAGTCTTGACCCGAATAATTTGTGTGAGCCTGACCAAAAAAAAAAAAAAAATTGATTCTGGCAAATTGAGCTCAGAGTATTTAAAATATACAAATTCTGTTTTGGAGGGCCAGTGGCTCTGCTCCTGGTCAGCTATTTCCAGTTTAATGCTGCAGGACCAGTGGCTGTGCGGTTGCCACCCCTTCAGCTGTCTCTGTAGGAGCATCCTTTGCTTTGGGGCTGCTTGTTATTGTTTTTTCTGGACCTCACCAGAGGCCAGTGATTCTCAACCTCATTTCAGTCACGGCCCCTTCCGAGAACATGATGAAAAATGTACACCTCTTCCCACAAGACAAAGCGTTAGTGCGCACGCGTGTACGCACACACAATTTAATATACAATTTGTGTGTGCTCATGGACAGTCCTGTGGTTTGGGTCTTATTTTCAGAAACTTTATATAGACAAAGTTGACCCAATATATTAGAGACAAAGAATACCCTGCATTTATGAAGTCTTTGAAATGTATGATTCAACACAGCTGTTTATTAGGGGGGCAAGTTTTGTGAGATTAGTCTTCAGAAACCCACTCCGTCTGAGCCAACCCAAGATGTCTGCTCACCTTAGCCTATTTTCAAGGTTTACGGAGTGAAAGATTCAGGTCTCACTTATTTTAGATACAGGAACGCCAACCAGTCTACAGACTTTTGCCTAAGGCTCCATTTCTATTACCAAAACATAGTTTGAATTCGTCCTTTCTTTTGAAAAATTTCCTGAATAGCTTATTCTTCCTTCTGCAAGCCCATACTCTCCCCCTGCATCACACTTTTTTTTAGAGGTGAGGAAGAAGGAAACATGATCAGGATAAGAATATCAAATCGTATTTGTTAAATATCTGTGGTGTCACCAGTCACGAGTTTCAGAGTGCGATTATGTAATGACCCAGGTTGTTGAAGGATAATTGAGTTACAATTATTCTCATGTAGAACAAATCTTGATATGTGAAGAACTTAATGGTGCCATGATAATTACTGAAGATTATAATTACTTTTGGATTACGATTGTCCATTAAGTTGACAATGACAGTTTAAGTGCAGTTTGGCACATTATGGAGACATTTTTACATTTATATTATTGAAATATAAGTATAAGGAATGTAGTATTTTTTTTTTTTAGGAATGTAGTACTTTAAAAAGCACTTTCAAAGCCTTCTTGATAGCATTATAAACCCCCAAACCAGTATTTTAGTTTCTTTGAGCCTGAAAATTCCTGAGTAAAAGGAGAGTAGGTGGAAAAGGAGAACAATAAGTAGGGAGAAATGTTCCAACTTAAAAAAAAATGGTATTTTTGTTATGCAACATTTCTGAGCATGCATAGTCTTCCTAAAGAACATGAAAAGGGACCCAACCTTGAGCAATGTATTTGAGGGCTCAGTATGTAGCCAGCCTGAGTACAATGGAGCATACAGCTGTGGAACATAAATGGAACCAGATGAAGGGCTGCAGTCCTATCCATCACATCAGCCTCATCAGAGCATTGGAGGCAGGATGAGTGAGTAGGCTGATGCCTTACGGAATGAGGGATCCAGGATTCTGTTTAAAGGAGGGAGGCTCTGGCAGTGATCTGGTTAGGTTAGCGCTAGAGGACTTTTCCTGAAGCTGTTTCCAAAGCAAGCCTGTGGGGGTTTTTTGTTTTGTGTTGGTTTTGGTTTTTATAGCTATAAAAAGTGCTGGTCCTAGATTGTACTTATTTGGAGTAGCTGGGGGAAGGCTGATGGCGCTCTGGTGTGACGGTCCTCTAAATCTCTCTCTGGAGCTTCTCCTACACAAGCTTTCCTGCTTCTCCCACCCTCCCCATTCTTCTCTCAGAAATAACTTGCTAGCCACCCTCCTTCCACCCCTTGCCTGAGCCAGGCAAGGCTTCCCGTTGATCTTTATTCCCCAACCCCTCTCTGCCCCCTGTCTTACAATGAGCCTCATTTCACTGCTAGCATCACCTCTGCCTTCAAGTCTGGATACTCTGCTTCTGAGTGCTTAACCTTAGTGGAGGCTCATTTGTCATTCTTGCATCAGGGAACTTTAAGGCTGTTCATTAAAACCCTTTAATGAGTACAATTTATCTCAGAGAGGTTTTAGTGACTGTCCCCCATTATAATAAAAGTGACTAACATTTATTGATCAATTTCAATTAATGTATTGTTCCAAGGACTTTGCATGCATCTGCTCAGTTAATCCTCGCAATAACTAGAGATTCACTTTGCCTATTCTTGAACTTTGTAATAATGGAATAATACAGTCTGTACTCTTTTAGTAGCTTCTTTCACTCAACATTACATCTGTGAGATTCATCTAAATGGTTGGGAGTAACTTTAGTTCATTCCTTTTCATTGTAGTATAGAATTTCATTGAGTTAATGAGAACAAGATTCCCTAGCTTAGTTTTATATGAAGATTATTGTGTTCACAGCACAACAGAGCAAAACAGATAGCTTTTTTTCCTATTTAATTCCAGGATTACTCATGCTTGAGTTTCTGAAGTTCTTTAGGGATATTTTAATTACACTTTTGTTAAGGATTAGCTAAAAGATAGAAAAGAAGAAGAAAACATTTAGGGTTAAGATTACTTGTTTTTGATTGAGACTAAGTGAGGGAATTCTGAAGCTCTTCTCTGGACTCCCTGCAGTCTTTTAAGGTGGAGGTTAGATCTTAAGAAATTTTGGCAAAAGAGGTAGAAGAAAAGGTCCTCAGAAGCAGAGGTCATAATTTTAGAGGCTAGGAGAAAAGAAAGAGTTCAACTTCTAGGTAAGAGTTCTCATTCTCCAGAAGCTAAACTTCCAAGGTAACTTCAATATCAACTGTTGTTTAGATCTTAGAGATCATACTCACAGAGTAGCGTGCCGAAGATCAGTTCTGAATTTGTATTTTTTTTTTTTTTTTTTTTTTTTTTTGCGGCACGCAGGCCTCTCAGTGTTGTGGCCTCTCCCGTTGCGGAGCACAGGCTCCAGACGCGCAGGCTCAGCGGCCATGGCTCACGGGCCCAGCCGCTCCGCGGCATGTGGGATCTTCCCAGACCGGGGCACGAACCTGTGTCCCCTGCATCGGCAGGTGGACTCTCAACCACTGCGCCACCAGGGTAGCCCCTGAGTTTGTATGTTTAATCCAAACTTTAACTAGATTTGGATAAACTGACAATTCAAGACTTAGAAATTTGCATAGTCAGCTTTATCCAAAGTAGGCTTGCTTTGGAAACAGCTTCAGCTGAATCATTCCCTTTAAATCTTTAAATCTTACTACTTTGACCATGATGACATGGCTTTGAAGAACTTGGCCAAATATTTTCTTCACCAATATCATCAGGAGAGGGAACACACTGAGAAACTGATGAAGCTGCAGAACCAACAAGGTGGCTGAATCTTCCTTCAGCAGATCAAGAGAACAGAAAAGAAGCTGTAGGTTTGTTTTTATTTTTGTTTTTTACAGAAAAAGAACAAACAATATATCTTCATTAAAATGTCAAGCAAAAATGTATCATTCTCTCTATTCTAGCAGAATTCCCCTCTTGTTCAAATTAAATAAGTATTTATTGAGCATCTACTGTGTGCAAGTCACAGCAATAAGTCCCATAAGGAATATAAAAATAAGTGAGAGACATTTCCTTCTATCAGGGCACTTATAATTGGGAAGAATAGATAAGTCAAATGACAGATTCATAAATAAATCTTTGGAAGATGAAGACTATCGGAAAGATACCCCCCAAATAGTAAAGAAGCCAAAAGGAAAGGCAAATCAAATCAAGTTCAGAACAGAGGAAGGACTTTGTGGAAGTGTTGATAATGGCATTGGCCTTCAAGGATGAGTAGAATTTTGATAGCAGAGATAGGATGGAAAGGAGAGTGTACCAAGTGAAAAAAAATATCAAGGGCAAAGCCATGGAGACTGGATAAAATTGGACGTATTAGGAGAGCAATAAATAATATAACAAAGAATAATGCACCACTGGGCTTATGAAAGTGAAATTAGTTAACTACTTCCTCCTTGTAGTCCCGTATACAGGCCAGTAATCTTTTTCCAAAAATATTTTGTATTTACTTATATTAGTTTGCTAGCACTGTCGTAATAAAATATCACAGACGGGATGGCTTAAACAACAAAAATTTATTTTCTCATAGTTTTGGAGACTAGAAATCCAAGATCAAGGCGTCAGCAGGTTTGGCTTCTCCCAAAGTCTCTCCTCTTGACTTGCTGATGGCTGCCTTCTTGCTATGTCTTCACATGACCTTTTCTCTGTGTGGGCACCTCCCTGGTGTCACTCCCTCTTCTTATAAGTACACCAGTCATAATGGATTAGGGCCACACATATGACCTCATTTATCCTTAATCACCTCTCTAAAGGCCCTATCTTTAAATACAGTCACGTTTTAAGGCACAGAGGGTTAGGGTTTCATCATAGGAGTCGGGGGCAGGGGGAGGCGGTGGGTTGGGCACAGTTCAGTCCTTAACACTTATTTAATAACCTTCTTCTGCTTAGCCTGAGAAAAGGGGTCTGGTTTTGTTCATCTCTCTACTCCACGTGCCTTAACCCAATGCTGACACATAAATATTTTTTCACCCACTTTTTGTTAATTTAGGGGTAGAGTGCAGATTATATAGGCTGAAGTCAGACGATGGAGAAGAGTTTTAGACGCTAAAGAGAGGTTTAAATAGTTTAGAATAAAGAATGAAGGTCGGAGCTATACAATGAAGCACTCTTCAAGGAAATCACTCTGTCAACAGTAGAGGATTTGTTGTAGGTAAGAGGAAAAGGAGAGTGGAAAGTCAATTAGGAGTCTTTCACTGTGGCCCAGGCAAGGGGGACCGAAGATTTGAATGCTAGGGGCTTTGGGGAAGGAGATGAGGGGAAAACCTCTTTCAAAGCTTGGACGTGACAATCAATTTGAAGCGGGAGGGGAAAAAAGGAGAAAAGTGAAGTTTTTGAGCTTGATGACAGAAAAGCATAGTTCCATTCAAGTCAAGAGGTGGTACTCAAGCTGAATACAGTGAGTTTGAGTTGCAGGTGAGCTACGTGGATGCTACTGTGGGAGAGTTTCAATGCAGGAACTAGAAAGACATGTGCATTTGTTTAGTTCGTTTCCCAACAGAAAGTTGGAAATGTGGGTCTGTTGTCTGAGAAAGAGATAGCAGAGTAAGCTGCATGATGGATACAACTTTCTTTAATTTTTGTTTCTGCAGCTCCTGGTTCAATGTCTGGCCTACATCTAATGCTCAATACGTATTTGTTGAATGACTGAAATGGGGATTGAGGAGTGATCTACCTTGCAGGCATTGCAGTCAGACAAATCATTGTTAAAACCAACGGCATGAACGGAGGAAAAAGAAGTAAAGTCTAAGGACATTTAATCTCCCTCACTTGAGTTTGAATTATCACACTGTAAATTATGGGAAACACAATGGGTTATTCTCAAAATCACATAGAGAAAAGCAATCTCAGTACCTCTACCAAAAGGCATTTTGTAGCCCGGGGGAAAAGGTTAGTAATACGTTATCTTAACAAATAGCAACACCTAGTGACCAGTTCCAAAAACAACATGAGGACTTTTCAATGAGTTTCTTCGTGAGGATTTTTGCAGCACTTTCCCATGTGGGGAAGGAAAGTTACAGTAATTGACCAGCTCTGCTGGTGGTAGTGACAATAATAACTAATATTTGTATGGTACTTAATAATTTGCAAAACACTCTCCTATACGTTATCTCATTTGGTAATTGAGATAGATATTGTTGAATAAAAATTGAGGCTGATGTAGAGAAGAGGATTGGGGTCTGGGCTGCTTGGCATGGCTGAATACCCTCTGCTCTTTGTCACAGAAATGGTGCATGATAAGAAGTGGCAGATAGGAGAAAGGGGATGACTCAGAGCAATCCCTCACCACTATTGGAATAAATAGCTCCATGGAGAGCCAAACAGCTACATACACACACGCACACACACACACACACACACACACAAGTGCAGGGCCACCATGTGCTTGCATACTCACAGGCACACACATACACATATGCACACACACACACACACACATACACACATACACATTTTTTTCCCTTTAATCTCAGGTGGAAACTGAATCCAGTTTTTCAAGCCCTCTGTTGATTTCCACTTGAATTCCCCTCAGCAATCTTTCTAAACCTTTTCAACCCTAAAGCCCTGAACTCCAGAGCCAGGCTGCTCTGGGGTTTGAATGGCAATTCCAGCACTTCCTTGTTGCATGAACTTGTTTGCTTAATCTCTCTGTGTCTCAGTTTCACCATCTATACATTGGGAATAATCACAGAACATACCTCGAAGTCTAGTTGTGGGGTTTAAATGAGTTAATGTATCTCAAGCCCTTAAACATGCCTATCTTATAATAAGTGTTAGCTTCTATTTTTTTATCACTAGTTTGTAATTATTTATTTACATTTTCTTTCTCTTCTCCTGGCCTGGTTTCCTCGAGTGTAGAGTTTTGTTTGTCTCTGAAACCCTAACACGTATGGATGTAGTAGGTCAAGGTAAGCAGTTAGTCTCTGGGATTTCAGAGGAGTAGCAGGATATCTGAACAGTTTTGTAGAACATGATGATATTGAAGGAAATCAAAATATATCACCTCAAAATATGCCACTTTGCCATGAGGATTATTTTGAACTGAAGGCAGTCAAGAAGAAGAAGATACTAGAAAAATTCCTTGCTGTTCCCCTATTTGACTAAAGGCAGGACATAAATTTTCAAAGGTGTCTCTCCTCCCTCTCTATCAGAAAAGACAAAAGGAAATCATGGGGGGCAACTTCAGACTCAGTCTGGAGATGGCACTAGCGAAATCTACATAACAAACGTTACCCACTATACTTATCTACCGTTAGTTTCCTCCCATATATTTACCTTCCCACAATTTCCTTTTTTGGAAGTCTAAAACCATTTTCCTTTGTCCTGTCACTTCTCTACAACTTTATTGTTCTTTGTTAAAGATACCATATAAGCCTGAATTCGAAGCCACCTCTTTGAGTTACTCTTCCCTTAGTTTCTCCCACATATATGTGAGATCTACATGTTGATATTAATAAACTTTTGTTTTTCTCTTGCTAACCTGTGTTTATTACAGAGCCCCAGCCAAGAACCTAAGATAGGTAAAGGAAAAAAGTTTCCTCCCTGACAATACTTAAGGCAGATTATATTAGGCGATCCAGCCAGGCTCTCTAGTCTAGGGTTCTGATCTGTCCCCAACTTTTGAGTTTGGGCAGTCTTGGGTGGGCTGAAAAGTCAGGAGAAGAAACAGGAAACTGGAAAGGGATCCATTTACTAGAACAAAGGATAAAGAGGGAAACAGGATTCAGGAGTCAGGAATAGGGCAGAAAAACTTGATGTCAGAATTGGAGCAAACCCAACACTGGATTATCCCTGTATCTTTCCTGGACAGATTCAATGGTCTCCTAAGTCTCTCCTGGTGTTAATTCATTCTCGCACAGCCACCATAGTTAGCTTTCTAAAAGTCTGATTATGCCACTTGCTTGCTCAAAAACGTTCAGTAGCTGCTGTGGCTGCCACCGTCTCATCTTCAAACCACCCTTCTATCCTCAGCTTTGTGCTGCTGGGACTGGGACTCTGCAAACAGCTTCTCTGCTCGCCAGATGGCGCCAAGTTAGGCTCCGCCAAGAGAGGGCGCTAGAGGGAGACTGAACCGCTGAAGAAGAAAAGGGATTTCTCCTTTCTGCTTCCTGTTTCTGTCAGTGTCACCACAGCAACCCTTCTTCACCAGCACCAGCAGTTCCCTTGGTTCCTTTCATTCCAGTATCACCACTTGATATCAGTTTGCAGTTTTTTCCAACACGAAGAACCAGCCTCATTGTGACCCCTTTAGAGACACCAGCACCAGCTGGTCACTGCCCCCTTCTCAGATGTCCAGGGCCCAGGGCCACAGGGCCCTTCCTCTGAGCTCAGAGACACCAACCCTCAGTGGTCTGAGTTTTAATTCTGCAGGGTCCTCTTCCAAATTTCTAAGTGTGTTTTTGTTGTTGTTTTGTTGTTGTTTTAATTTTGGTAAAATACACATAACATAGAATTTACCATCTTAACCATTTTTAAGTGTACAGTTCCACAGTGTTAAGAACATTCAAATTATTGGTGCAACCGATCTCCAGAACTCTTTTCATCTTGCAAAAGTAAAATTCTATACCCGTTAAACAATTACTCCCCATATATCCCTCTCCCCAGCCCCTGGCATCCACCATTCTACTTTGTTTCTATGAATTTGACTACTCTTAGGTCCCTGATATAGGTGGAATCATACGGTATTTATTCTTTTGTGACTGGCTTATTGCACTGAGCATAATATCCTTAAGGTTCATGCATGCTGAAGCATGTGTCAGAATTTCCTTTCTTTTTAGGACTGAATAATATTCCATTGTATGGATGTAGCACATGTTGTTTATCCATTCATGCATCGATGGACACTTAGTTTCCTTCCACATTTTGGCTATTGGGAATAGTGCTGCTATGAACATGGGTGTACAAGTATCTCTTTGGGACCTTGCTTTCAATTTCTTTGAGGCATATACCCAGAAGTAGAATTGCTGAATCATATGGTAATTCTCTTTTCAATTATTTAAGGAACAACACACTGTCCCAAACTTCCAAGTTTCAGTAACTCCAAACTCTGCTCCCTTTGTGTTACTTTAGTTCTTTTTTCGTTCCCCAATACCTACTTAATAATTCTTTGTATTAAGTCGTTGCTCTTAAAGGAACTGTTGTGGTTAATTTTTGTTGGAGATTAATTTTGAGGGAGGTAAGCTTTACAACTTAATCTTTAGTTATGGAATATTCAGATTGGCTGGTCACAGTGTCCTGACTGGATTCTGACAGTTACGCCCACCACTACAGGGCAAATGAAAGGCAAATTCCTCAGATTTCTCTGCCCCGAGCTACTCTCACTTAAGCCTAGACCAGCTTCCAGCCGTGTTCTCCATTCACGCTACCTTCCTTTCAAATGGGGCTGTTTATCATTTGCCCCAAAAGTCTTCAGGTCACTCACCTTATTTCCTCCTCTTAACATAGTATCAGCAGAATAGATGGCTGGGTACACCTTTTAGGTGTTGGATGCTATGGTGGGCGCTTTCATGCACATCATTTCATTTTTTACTCACAACCACTTTGCATCATCATTTTCCTAGGTTTACTGATAAAGAAATTAAAGCTTAGAGAGGTTAAGTGATTTGCCTAAGTTCGCACAGCTAATTGGTCACAGAGCCAAGATTCCAGCAGCCTCAATGTCTTTTCCAGCCTTATTTACCTGTCAAAATCCTACCTCTTTTTCAATGCTCAGGATAAATTCCACTCAGCCCATTAAGCCTTGGCCAGTCCTCCCTGTAGATTAGTTTCTTCCTCTTTCTGTTGCCAAGAGCGTTGCGTCTGAAACTTCTTTGGAGTTGTTAGCACGTCACTTGGCTTATGTGAAGTTTTCTCTTTACTATATTTTTATCTCCTGAGGGCAGGTACCATGATTTGTTCATCTTTGTAGTTCACCCCCAGCACCAAGCATCGTGCCTGTACTTCGTAGATACCCATAAATGCCTTGAACATCTGGGAAATGCTTAGGGAGCTTTGCCTCACTAGGATTCACTTCTTTGGAAAATGGCTAGTTGGTTAGCCTGTGTCTTAGTCCCTTCAGGCTGCTACAACAGAATACCATAGACTGGGTGGCTTATGAAGAGTAGAAGTCTATTTTTCAAGCTTCTGGAGGCTGGGGAGCCCAAGATCAAACGTGCCAGCAGACGTGGTTTCCGATGACGGCTTCCTGGTTCATAGGTGGCCATATTTTTGCTGTGTCCTTACGTGGCAGAAGGGTCTAGGGAGCTCTGTGGAGTCGTCTTTATATAAGGGCACTAGTTCGGTTCATGAGGGCTCCACTCTCATGACCTAATCACCACCCAAAGTTCCCATACCTAATACTATCACCCTAGAAGTTTGGTTTCAACCCTTGAATTTCTGGGCAATAGGTCGGGGATCACAAATATTCCATCTGTGACACCCAGTGACCCAGTGTTTGACTCCTGGGGCCTTGTAGAAGTTCATGTCAGTACAGATACTCTTTTTACAGTGTTGCAAGCATGTGCTGCCTGCTAAGCTAACTGGAGGATCTCACATCTGGAATCATCTCCCTAGGTTGGGTGGCCACAGCCCAAGGTTTGGTGGCCTTGAAGTGGGAGGCTTAAGGCAAATAATAGTGTTTGATTCATTGCTTTTCTGTGGTTTCTGTGTTTCTTGGGATTCACTTGACAAGCCAAATGTTCTTACATGTTCTGAGATGCCAAGATATACTGTAATGACCCTGATTTATTTTACCTTCTTATGTGCAGCTATGGAACACTTTGAAGAGATGTGAGCAAGTGCTTACATACTACTTCAGGGGCATCCAGAATAAGGCAGTGATGAATATCAAAGCATCATACTCTGGCCTGTGAAATTTTACCCTTTGTGCACTCACCTGAGAATCCCATACATGCATAAATTGGAAAATAACACGACACTGCCTTGCTTAAAACCCACCAAAGGCTTTCTCCCCTTTGTACTTAGAATAAAATCCAAGCTCCTTCCCATGGGCCATAGACCCTGCATGGTGCGGCCTCTATCTTCATGCCCCAAATCACTGGACACTACTCTGTGTGTTGCTAATATGCATCCCAGTTTTCCCAGGACTGTCCTGGCATAATTGTTAATAACACATACTTTCATGATCAAAAATGTCCCTATTTGGACAAAATTATATAGTCACCTTACCACCTGCTCCCTAGCTCCAGCCATACTTGCCTTCTTTTCATGTCCTACTGTTTGCCACTTCAGGGCCTCTGCAATGCTGTTCCCTCTGGCTGAAAAGATCTCCCACTCCTCATTTTTCTAGGTAATGATCACAGTGTTGTCAGATTCTTTACACCTTGTTTTCATCAGGTGACGATTCTGATGAAGATGGAGTTAGGGAGTGTTCTAATTTCATTCTTTACATGTAGCAGTCCAGTTTTCCCAGCACCACTTATTGAAGAGACTGTCTTTTCTCCATTGTATATCCTTGCCTCCTTTGTCATAGATTAGTTGACCACAGGGGCATGGGTTTATCTCTGGGCTTTCTATCCTGCTCCATTGATCTATATTTCTGTTTTTGTGCTAGTACCATATTGTCTTGATTACTGTAGCTTTGTAGTATAGTTGGAAGTCAAGGAGTCTGATTCCTCCAGCTCCGTTTTTTCCCTCAAGACTGCTTTGGCTATTCAGGGTCTTTTGTGTTTCCATAAAAATTGTGAAATTTTTTGTTCTAGTTCTGTAAAAAATGCCATTGGTAATTTGATAGGGATTGCATTGAATCTGTAGATTGCTTTGGGTAGTGTAGTCATTTTCACACTATTGATTCTTCCAATCCAAGAACATGGTATGTCTCTCCATCTGTTTGTGTCATCTTTGATTTCTTTCATCAGTGTCTTATAGTTTTCTGAGTACAGGTCTTTTACCTCCTTAGGTAGGTTTATTTCTAGGTATTTAATTTTTTTTGTTGCAATTGTAAATGGGAGTATTTCATTAATTTCTCTTTCAGATTTTTCATCCTTAGTGTATAGGAATGCAAGAGATTTCTGTGCATTAATTTTGTATTCTGCAACTTTACCAAATTCATTGATTAGCTCTAGTAGTTTTCTGGTGGCATCTTTAGGATTCTCTATGTATAGTATCATGTCATCTGCAAAGAGTGACTGTTTTACTTCTTCTTCTCCAACTTGCACTCCTTTTTTCTTCTCTGATTGCCATGGCTAGGACTTCTAAAACTATCGTGTATAATAGTGGCAAGAGTGGACATCCTTGTTTTGTTCCTGATCTTAGAGGAAATGCTTTCAGTTTTTCACCATTGAGAATGATGTTTGCTGTTGGTTTGTCATATATGGCCTTTAGTATGTTGAGGTAGGTTTCCTCTATGCCCGCTTTCTGGAGAGTTTTTATCATAAATGGGTGTTGAATTTTGTCAAAAGCTTTTTCTGCATCTATTGAGATGATCATATGGTTTTTATTCTTCAATTTGTTAATATGGTGTATCACATTGATTGATTTGCATATACTGAAGAATCCTTGCATCCCTGGGATAAATCCCACTTGATCATGGTGTATGATCCTTTTAACGTGTTGCTGAATTCTGTTTGCTAGTATTTTATTGAGGATTTTTATATCTATATTCATCAGTGATATTGGTCTCTAATTTACTTTATTGGTAGTATCTTTGGTTTTGGTATTAGGGTGATGGTGGCCTCATAGAATGAGTTTGGGAGTGTTCCTTCCTCTGCAATTTTTTGGAAGAGTTTGAAAAGGATGGGTGTTAGCTCTTCTCTAAATGTTTGATGGAATTCACCTGTGAAGCCATCTGGTCCTGGACTTTTGTTTGTTGGAAGATTTTTAATCACAGTTTTAATTTCATTACTTATGATTGGTCTCTTCATATTTTCTATTTCTTCCTGGTTCAGTTTTCAGGTTATACCTTTCTAATAATTTGTCCATTTCTTCCAGGTTGTCCATTTTACTGGCATAGAGTTTCTTGTAGTAGTCTCTTAGGATGTTTTGTATTTCTGCGGTGTCTGTTGTAACTTCTCCTTTTTCGTTTCTAATTTTATTGATTTGAGTCCTCTCCCTCTTTTTCTTGATGAGTCTGGCTAATGGTTTATCAATTTTGTTTATCTTCTCAAAGAACCAGCTTTTAGTTTTATTGATCTTTGCTATTGTTTTCTTTATTTCTATTTCATTTATTTCAGCTCTGATCTTTATGATTTCTTTCCTTCTGCTAACTTTGGGTTTTGTTTGTTCTTCTTTCTCTAGTTCCTTTAGGTGTAAGGTTAGATTGTTTATTTGAGATTTTTCTGCTTTCTTCAGGTAGGCTTGTATTGCTATAAACTTCCCTCTTAGAACTGCTTTTGCTGCATCCCATAGGTTTTGGATCGTCATGTTTTCGTTGTCATTTATCTGTACGTATTTTTTATTTCCTCTTTGATTTCTTCACTGATCTCTTGGTTATTTAGTGACATATTGTTTAGCCTCCATGTGTTTGTGTTCTTTATGTTTTCTTTCCCTGTAATTGATTACTAATCTCATAGAGTTGTGGTCAGAAAAGATGCTTGATATGATTTCAATTTTCTTAAATTTACTGAGGCATGATTTGTGACCCAAGATGTGATCTATCCTGGAGAATGTTTCATGTGCTCTTGAGAAGACAGTGTAATCTGCTGATTTTGGATGGAATGTCTTATAAATATCAATTAAATCTATCTGGTCTATTGCGTCATTTTAAGCTTGTGTTTCCTTATTAATTTTCTGTCTGGATGATCTGTCCATTGGTGTAAGTGAGGTGTTAAAGTCCCCCACTATTATTGTGTTACTGTCAATTTCCTCTTTTATAGCTGTTAGCAGTTGCCTTATGTATTGAGATGCTTCTATGTTGAGTGCATATATATTTATAATTGTTTTATCTTCTTCTTGGATTGATCCCTTGATCATTACGTAGTGTCTTTCCTTGTCTCTTGTAACATTTTTTATTTTAAAGTCTATTTTATCTGATATGAGTATTGCTACTCCAGCTTTCTTTTGATTTCCATTTGCATGAAATATCATTTTCCATCCGCTCACTTTCAGTCTGTATGTGTCCCTAAGTCTGAAGTGGGTCTCTTGTAAACAGAACATATATGGATCTTGTTTTTGTATCCATTCAGTGAGCCTGTGTCTTTTGGTTGGAGCATTTCATCCATTCACGTTTAAGGTAATTATCGATATGTATTTTCCTATGACCATTTTCTTAATTGTTATGGGTTCCTTTTTGTAGGTCCTTTTCTTCTCTTGTGTTTCCCACTCAGAGAAGTTGCTTTAGCATTTGTTGTAGAGCTGGTTTGGTGGTGTTGAATTCTCTTAGTTTTGCTTGTCTGTAAAACTTTTGATTTCTCTGTCAAATCTGAATGAGATCCTTGCCTGATAGAGAAACCTTTGTTGTACCTACAACCCTTTCATCACTTTAAATATATCGTGCCACTCCCTTCTGGCTTGTAGAGTTTCTGCTGAGAAATCAGGGGTTAAACTTATGGGAGTTCCCTTGTATGTTATTTGTCGTTTTTCTCTTGTTGCTTTTAATAATTTTTCTTTGTCTTTAATTTTTGTCAATTTGATTACTATTTGTCTTGGCATGTTTTTCCTTGGGTTTCTCCTGCCTGGGACTCTCTGTGCTTCCTGGACTTGGGTGGCTATTTCCTTTCCCATATTAGGGAAGTTTTCGACCATAATCGCTTCAAATATTTTCTCAGGTCCTTTCTCTCTCTCTTTTCCTTCTGGGACCCCTATAATGTGAACGTTGTTGCATTTAATGTCGTCACAGAGGTCTCTTCAGCTGTCTTCATTTCTTTTCATTCTTTTTTCTTTATTCTGTTCCGTGGCAGTGAATTCCACCATTCTGTCTTTCAGGTCACTTATCTGTTCTTCTGCCTCAGTTATTCTCCTATTGATTCCTTCTAGTGTATTTTTCATTTCAGTTATTGTATTGTTCATCTCTGTTTGTTCTTTAATTCTTCTAGGTGTTTGTCCTTTAATTTTTCTAAGTCTTTGTTACACATTTCTTGCATCTTCTCGATCTTTGCCTCCATTCTTTTTCCAAGGTCCTGGATCATCTTCACTATCATTATTCTGAATTCTTTTTCTGGAAGGTTTCCTATCTCCACTTCATTTAGTTGTTTTTCTGGGGTTTTATCTTGTTCTTTCATCTGATACATAGCCCTCTCTGCCTTTTCATCTTGTCTATCTTTCTGTGAATGTGGTTTTTGTTCCACAGGCTGCAGGACTGTAGTTCTTCTTGCTTCTGCTGTCTGCCCTCTGGTGGATGAGGCTATCTAAGAGGTTTGTATAATTTTCTTGATGGGAGGGACGGGTGGTGGGTAGAGCTGGTTGTTGCTCTGGTGGGCAGAGCTCAGTAAAACTTTAATCTGCTTGTCTGCTGATGGGTGGGGCTGGGTTCCCTCCCTGTTGGTTGTTTGGCCTGAGGCGACTCAGCACTGGTGCCTACCCAGCTCTTTGGTGGGGCTAATGGCGGACTCTGGGAGGACTCACACCAAGGAGTACTTCCCAGAACTTCTGCTACCAGTGTCCTTGTCCTCACGGTGAGCCACAGCTGCCCCCCACCTCTTCAGGAGACCATCCAACACTAGCAGGTAGGTCTGGTTCAGTCTCCTATGGGGTCACTGCTCCTTCCCCTACGTCCTGATGCTCACACTACTTTGTGTGTGTGCTCCAAGAGTCGAGTCTCTGTTTCTCTCAGTCCTGTCGAAGCCCTGCAATCAAATCCCGCTAGCTTTCAAAGTCTGTTTCTCTAGTAATTCCTTCTCCCGTTGCTGGACCCCCAGGTTGGGAAGTCTGACGTGGGGCTGAGAACCTTCCCTCCAGTGGGTGGACTTCTGTGGTATAAGTGTTCTCCCGTTTGTGAGTCACCCACCCAACAGTTATGGGATTTGATTTTATTGTGATTGTGCCCCTCCTACCACCTCATTGTGGCTTCTCCTTTGTCTTTGGATGTGGGGTATCTTTTTTGGTGTGTTCCAGTGTCTTCCTGTCGATGATTGTTCAGCAGTTAGTTGTGATTCTGGTGCGCTCACAAGATGGAGTGAGCGCACGTCCTTCTACTCCACCATTTTGAACCAATCACCCAGGGATTCATGTTTTTTAGCAAGTCTCCTTGGGTGACTGATGCACATTAAGATCTGGAAAGCAACGGTGTCAGCCATTTCTCACCCAGTTTTCTAGGACTACTATTCAGCCTTTTGTGTGTACCAGATTTGCTTCCCTATCTAGAGCATGGCTCCCTGAGGATAAGGATCCCATCATATAATACTTACTATCCATTGAGCACCTAGCATGAAATAGGGTGTGAAGGAATGCATAAACCACAGGGCATAATTCCTCGATAAGGAGAGTTCAAGCAACATGTAATAAACCCACTTAATAAACATTGCTTGATATGGAGGTTCCTCAGAAAACTAAAAATAGAATTACCATATGATCCATCAATCCCACTCCTGGGCATGTATCCAGACAAAAGTATTATTCAAAAGATACTTGCACCCCTATGTTCATAGCAGCGCTATTCATAGTTGCCAAGACACAGCAACATCCTAAATGTTCACTGAGAGATGAATGGATAAAGAAGATGTGGTACACATATAAAATGGAATACTACACAGCCACAAAAAAGAATGAAATAATGCCATTTGCAGCAACATGGATGCAACTAGAGATTGTCATACTAAGTGAAGTAAGTCAGAAAGAGAAGGACAAAAATCATATGATATCACTTATATGTGGAATCTAAAATATGACATGAATGAACTCATCTATGAAACAGAAACAGAATCATGGACATAGAGAACAGACTGGTGGTTGCCAAGAGGGAGGGGGTTGGGGGAGGGATGGAGTGGAAGGTTGGGGTTAGCAGACGTAAGCTATTATATATAGAATGGATCAACAACAAGGTCCTACTGTATAGCGCAGAGGACTAAGCTCAATATCCTATGATAAACCATAACGGAAAAGAATTTTTTTTTAAAGAATGTATATATATGTATAACTGAGTCACTTTGCTGTGCAGGAGAAATTAACACATTGTATGTCAACTATACTTCAATTGAAGCAATATTAAAACTGAAAAAAAAATACTGCTTGAGACTTACTATGGCTGGCCCTGCGATAACGATGGAGGAGACAGCTCTGCCCACATGGTGCTTACTGATGGGCAGGCACAGACAAATAAATGGGCAATGATAGCTGAGTACCGTGGTTCAGAAAGGAGACGCCAGGAGCTCTGGGAGCATAGAGGAGGAACAGCTTACTCAGACGCAGGAAGCCAGGGGTTCTTGGAGGAGACTGGGGGTGAAATGGGAGAAATCGCCATCTGGGCAGAAGAAACTCATTGCAGTGGCCTAGATGTCAGAGGGGAGTTCATTTTTTAGGGGCGGATGGAGAGTAGGCGATGGAAGGAGAGGCGACGGGAGAGATAAACAGAAGCCCATTCATGAAGGGCCTTGTATGCCATAGTAGGGGCAGGGAAGAGGGGGTGGGCTTGGCCTCAGCATTAGGTGTAAACATCCCCCAAACACATCAGACCTTTCACCTCGGGGCTTGTTTGGAAAGAAAATCCCACACCTCAAAGCTCCCTGGTTCATCATTGTAAAGTTAGAGGAGAACATTGCCCTCTCAAGAGGCCTTCCTGACCAGTAACAGCTCCTCCCCATTATGTCACTCACGGTCCTTCCATCCTTTGACTCTGATGGGGGTTGGGGTGTTGACTAATAATGTATAGTCCTGGCTATGGGGCTTGGTCCTTGCGTGGGGTAAGGAAGCTCTGCTGTGGATTTACGTGAACTGCTTGTTCTGAGAATTGTCAGGGCTGAGGAATAGAATCTCGGCACAGGATCAAGAATACCAGGTGCCAGGACAACTGGAAAAATTTAGATTGGGCTGTGTACTAGGAGGTATTACTGATTCAGTGTTAAATATTATGCTTATATAGGAGAGTATAATTTTTTTTTAGGAGACAGTTGTTGAAGTGTTTAGGGGTAAATTGTCATGATGTCTGCAACTTAGTATATATTTATATCTTTGTATATGTATGTCTATATATCTATATCTGTATCAAATATATCTAGCTAGCTAGTTATAGGAGAAAGTAAATACATGGCAAAATGTTAACAATTAGCGAACCAAGATAGATGAAGGCTATAGAGATGCTCATTGTGCTATTCTTTCAATTTTTCTGTAGGTTTAATATATTTTGGAATTAAAAGTTGGGAGACGAAGAAAACAAAAACTATTGGGTTTCTGGCTTACCATGCTTCCTCTGAGATTTTGGCAGTTTGAGACCTTCCACTCACTTTACTGATGGCCTATTCATTTCTGCATCTTGGAGCTTCCAGAGGACACAAGGTCTTGAAAATCTGTTTTGAAGTTATAGAAGTACCATTCTTCTAATCAAAAGACACATACCAAAAGATTAGGAAATTGTTCTGCCCACTCTGCAAGATTCTGTTGCTTTCCTGTGTTGGAAAATGATTTATACAAACAAGCTGGTCAGCAGTATATTTGAAAATACCACACACAGGAATCGTATCATGCTTTATGTTTTACGTTTCTTGGGATTTTGGTTTTCAACTACCCACTGAATTCTCATTTTAGGCACTCGTGATGTATGCTGCCTTAAATAATTCATAACACAATTCTGTCATCTGTTACAACCATATTCCTCACTCCAGAGATTTACAAAATGTGTTTTCGGATAATTGCATGTGGGTTTAAGAAATACAGCAAGGGTTCTTTTGAGAGAAGAGGAAGAAGGTGGTTTATAACTAGTGATGTAATAAATGACATTAGGATGGGTGTACTTAGTGAAGAAAAGCTATATGCTTGAACAAACAGTTTACTCTGAGCTTCAACAACTGGCACGTGATATGCACCATTCAGGAAAGTGATTATTTAGGGAAACTCAGTTGGATCAGAAATCTTTCAGTCTACTTATTCTTTACCATCTATTTGTTCTGAGAGTATCTTTGAAAATATCCCTAAAGAAATATACCAGATAATCCCACCTTTCAACAAGATTTTATTACACACAATTCACTCTGTTTTTTATTGAGATATAGTTGATTTACAATATTATATTCGTTTCAGATGTATAAAATCTTGATTCAAAATTTTTATAGATTATACTCCACTTAAAGTTATTATAAAATATTGGCTATATGCCCTATGCTGTACAATATATTCTTGTAACTTATTTGTTTTATACATAGTAGTTTGTACCTCTTAATCCCGACCCCTATTTTGCCCCTCCCCCCTTCCCCTACACACTGGTAACCACTAGTTTTTTCTCTATGTCTCTGAGTCTGTTTCTGTTTTGTTATATACATTCCTTTTTTTAGCTTTTAGATTCCACATATAAGTAATAACATACAGTATTTGTCTTTCTTTGTCTGACTTATTTCACTAAGCATGGTACCCTCCAGATCCATCCATGTTGTTGCAAATAGCAAAATTTCATTTTTTATGACTGAATAGTATTGCATTATATGTATATACCCCATCTTCTTTATCCATTCATGGGTTGATGGACACTTAGGTTGGCTTCCATATCTTGGCTATCATAAATAATGCAGCTATGAACATTAGGGTGCATGTATCTTTACAAATTAGGGTTTTCCCTTTCTTTGGATATATACCCAGGAGTGGACATGCTGGATGATATGGTAGTTCTATTTTTAGTTTTTTGAGGAACATTCATACTGTTTTCCATAGTGGCTGCACCAATTTACATTCCCACCAACAGTGTATAAGTGTTCTCTTTTCTCTACATCTTCACCAATATTTGTTATTTGTGGTATTTTTGATGATAGCCATTCTGACAGGTGTGACATGATATCTCATTGTGGTTTTGATTTATATTTCTCTGATGTTTAGTGATGTTGAACATTTTTTCATGTACCTGTTGGCCATCTGTAGGCCTTCTTTGGAAAAATATCTATTCAGGTCTTCTGCCCATTTTTAAATTGGGTTCTTTGTTTTTTGGATGTTGAGTTGTATGTGTTGTTTATATTTTTTAGCTATTAACCACTTATTGGTCATATCATATGCAAATACCTTGTCCCATTCAGTAGGCTGTCTTTTCATTTTGTCAGTGGTTTCCTTTGCTGTGCAAAAGCTTTTCAGTTTAATTAGGCCTCAATTGTTTATTTTTGCTTATGTTTCCTTTGCTTCGGGAGACAAATTCAAAAAAAATATTGTTATGATTTATGTCAAAGGGTGTTCGCCATGGATTTTCTTCTAGGATTTTTATGGTTTCTGGTCTTACACTTAGGTCTTTAATCCATTTTGTTTATTTTTGTGTATAGTATGAGAAAATATTCTAATTTCATTCTTTTACATGTAGCTGTCCAGGTTGTCCCAGCACCAATTATTGAAGAGACTATCTTTTCCCCATTGTATATTCTTGCCTCCTTTGTTGTAGCTTATTGACCGTAAGTGCATTGGTTTATTTCTAGGCTCTCTATTCTCTTCCATTGATCTATATGTCTGTTTTTGTGCTGATACCATATTGTTTTGATGACTATTGCTTTGTAGTATAGTCTGAAGTCAGGGAGCATGACTCCTCCAGTTTTGTTCTTCTTTCTCAATATTGTTTTGGCTATTCAGGGTGTTTTGTGTTTCCATACAAATTTTAGAATTATTTGTTCTAGTTCTGTGAAAAATGCCATTGGAATTTTGATAGGAGTTGCACTGAATCTGTAGATTGCCTTGGATAGAATGGTCATTTTAACAATATTAATTCTTCCAAGAACACAGTATATCTTTCCAACTACTTTTGTCATCTTCAATTTCATTCATCAGTGCCTTGTAGCTTTCTGAGTACAGGTCTTTTACCTCCTTAGAGTTATCCCTAGGTATTTTATTCTTTTTGATGCAATGGTAAATGGAATTGTCTTCTTAATTTCTCTTTTGTTAGTTCATTGTTAGTATAGAAATTCAACAGATTTCTGTATAGTAATATTTTACCCTGCAACTTTACCAAATTCATTGATGAGCTCTAGTAGTTTTTCTGTGGTGTCTTTAGGATTTTCTGTGTAGAGTAACATGTCATCTGCAAACCGTGACAGTTTTACTTCTTCCTTTCCAATTTGGATTTCTTTTATTTCTTTTTCTTGTCCAATTGCTGTGGCTAGGACTTCCAAAAATGTTGAATAAAAGTTGTAAGAATGGGCATCCTTTTCTCATTCCTAATCTTAGAGGAAATGCTTTGAGCTTTTCACCATTAAGTATGATCTTAGCTGTGGGTTTATCATACATAGCATTTATATTGTTGAGTTATGTTCTCTCTATACCCACTTTGAGTTTTTTTTTTTATCAAAAGTGGATGTCAAATTTTGTCAAAAACTTTTTCTGAATCTCTTGAGATGTTCATATAATTTTTATTCTTCAATTTGTTAATGTGGTGTATCACACTGATTGATTTGCTGATATTGAACCATCACTGCATCCCTGGAATAAATCCCACTTGATCATGGTGCATGATCCTTTTAACTTATTGTTGAATTCAGTTTGGTAATATTTTGTTAAGGATTTTTACATCTATATTCATCAGTGACACTGGCCTGTAATTTTCTTTTTGTGTGATATCTTTGTCTGGTTTTGGTAGCAGGGTGATGCTGGCCTCATAAAATAAATTCAGAAGTGTTCCTTCCTCTGAAATGTTTTGGAATGGTTTGAGAATGATAGGTGTTAACTCTTCTCTAAATGTTTGGTAGAATTCACCTGTGAAGCCATCTGGTCCTGGACTTTTGTTTGCTGGGAGTTTTAAAATTACTGATTAAATTTCATTACTGGTAATTGGTCTGTTCATATTTTCTATTTCTTCCTGGCTCAGTCTTGGAAGAGTATAACTTCCTAGGAATTTTTCCATTTCTTCTAGGTTGTCCATTTTATTGGTGTATAATTGTTGGTAGTAATCTCTTATGATCCTTTGTATTTCTATGGTGTTAGTTATAATTTTGCCTTCATTTCTGATTTTATTGATTTGGGCCCCCTTTTTTTGACAAGTTTGGCTAAATAAATGAGTTTATATATCTTTTCAAAGAATCTTGGTTTCGTTGATCTTTTCTATTGTTTCTTTAGCCTCTGTTTCATTTATTTCTGCTCTGATCTTTATGATTTATTTCCTTCTAACTTTGGGTTATGTTTGTTCTTCTTTTTCTAGTTCCATTAGGTGTAAAGTTACGTTGTGTAATTGAGATTTTTCTTATTTCCTGAGGTAGGCTTGTATCTCTATAAACTTCCTTCTTAGAATGGCTTTTGCTACATCCCGTAAGTTTTGGATTGTTGTGTTTTTGTTTTCATTTGTCTCCAGGTATTTTTTAATTTCTTCTTTAATTTCTTCCAGAGATCCATTGGTTGTTTTGTAGCATACTGTTTAGCCTCCCCATGTTTGTGCTTTTTGCTGTTCTTTTCTTGTAGTTGATTTTTATTCTTACACAAAATTCACTCTTGCTTTGTCCATTGGATGGAAACCATTGTACATTTCAGAGCAATGAACTAGATCAGTGTTCTTCAAACTTTTTAAGCTTGACCCACAGAAAGAAACACATCTTTCACTGAGATCCAGTATATACACATATCTATAAAACTAAAACAAAAATTTCATGAGACTACCTATCTTTATTACCTGCTCTCTGATATTTTCTTTTTTACTCCACTTCATTTCTTTCTAAAAAATTGATGTTTAAGACTCATTTAATCAATTTCACAATTTATTGAGTCCTGACCCTGATACTGAGGAACTCTGAAATAGATAACTACCTTTTCAGATGCATCTTTCTCATGGAGAAATAAAACACTGAAATGGTAAGGAATAGAACACTTGTACATTGTTTGCTCCACAGACTTTTGGAAAATGGATTATAGTGTGATAGTGTGATAATTCAACAGTGAAAACTCCTAGCACTGTGCATTCTGCCTGCACATAGTAGGCTCTTAACAAAAGCCAGCTTATCAATCAGTGTCTGCAGTGACAGCATTTCCTTCATTATGCTCAAAGCCCAGAATCCTGAGAGTCTGCTTTTCCTTCAGATTGTGTCTCTTAGTCTCTCCTCTGAGTTATCATTTTTATACCATAGGTGGCAGTTTTGTTCTAGTTTTATTTTTTTCTCTTCATGCATCAAGAATCATGTAAACTAAGATTTAAAATATTAAAAAAAGATATGTTGGCTTATAAACCAAGAGACAAAGTTTTCTCTTGCTTTGATCACGCAATAGGAAATGCCAAGTTAGTCACGATATTCTATGAATTTTGGGAGTCTCTTATTCTGCTGTTTCTTGGAAGTAGCTCACCTTTCTTTAAATCCACTTTTTTTTTTCATCCTTTTACACACTACATTATTATTCACTCTCTAATGTATAACCGCCCAGTCAAAGATTTTCATCTTTGTTTCTGCTATGGCCCATGGAAGGTTTTTTCCCCATCAGTTCTGGAACACATGTCCAGATGTTCACCTCAGGAATCAGTCTGTGGCAGCTTCCACTGAAATGGTGTGTAATATTTTTGTAGCTTGAGTTCCTAGGCAAAGACAAACATTATAACACACTTTTTAAGTGGACTGGGGTGAGAGGTATGGAGTCACACTAACCACTGGAAATGGGATTCACAGGTAGATCTGTATGTTGCTTTTTCCTTTCGATAATGTGGACCATTTTCAGTTTCTCCCTGCAGAAATACCAACTCAGAGCAATATTTTTTTCAGCCGTTTTGGGAACTAAGAAAGACAGTATTTGAAGAAAGCTCTCAACTCTACATAATATTTAAAGTCAGCTCACTAGATGTCACTACTGGATAATTTCCGAGTGGTTATATTTCAAAAATATGTGGCAAAAAGGAAAATAAATAGCTCCTGATGATAAAGAATTGATTTACAGTAGGACATTCAGGGAAGCTGTCAAAACTTTCATTCCATCTTTAAACAAGGTAGAAAATAGTCCCCACCTGGATGCTATAAGCATGAACAGAGCAGCATAACTTTCCAGAGCCTGAGTGGGAGGGAAAGGGACAGGAAGCAGACATCAACATAGCTATATAAGTAATGTCTTTGTGTTTGCATTTTAAAGTGATAGAGGAGAAAGGAGGAGGGGTGAAGGAACAGTGGATGGGGAAAGAGAAACGAAAACAAGAAGGGGAAATTGAAGAATTTACTTCCACTTAGAAGTCAGGGAATATAAATAAGCCACCAAAAACCTAGAGCTGGTTAAACTTCTCACACAAATTCTCCTCTTTTCATCTCCAGCCTTAAGCACTGCCTTTCACATGGAATTAGGCATCCTGAGCTGAAAGAGATACCACAACATCATCACGCTTCACCTCCTTTGACTTGCCTGTTCCCACGCTCCTGGCGGGAGCCATCACACCATCACCTCTATCACTCTGTCTAGTTATTTTCTCAGCGTGGTAACTACTAAGCAAGGAGGGGCCCCAGAGGAGAAAGCCGTTGTGATGGATGCTTTCTATTTGGGGACCCCTTTGGTGGACAGAGAATTTCATTCCTTGTGGTGGAAGGAACCTGGGGTTCCTATAAAACTTATCTGGGGAGCTTTTAAAGACACAGATATCTGGGTCCCCACTCCAGACCTCTTGAAATCAGAATTCCAAGGGTGTGCCCCTGATATATGGATTTTTTTAAACTCCCACAGGGGATTCTCCTGTGCGGTAGGAATATGCTCCTAGGATTAAGAACCACTGCCTCACAGGAGTCCAGGGGCTCGATCCTATACCAGGACTCTAGGGAGATGCACGATTTCCAGAAGAGAGTGCCAAACAGCTGTCACTCCCACTCTTTAAGAACATCATGTATCCTTTCCACCTCCCAAATTTTATTATGAAATACAGTCAAGTTGAAAGAATATTATAAGTGAATACCCTGATATCCACTGGCTAGATTGTACCATTAATATTTTACTAGACTTGCTTTATTTCTATCCACCTATTCACCCCTCTATCGATCCATTAATCCATCTTACTTCTGATGCATTTGAAAGTAAAGTGCAGACATCAGCACACTTCCCTCTAAATACTTCAGCATGCAGATCATTACCTCGAGTTCAATATTGGTTTATTCCATCTAGGGTAATACAAATCTTAATTAGGTATTGTGTAATCCAATGACTCCACCTGTGTACATGATCTAACCCACTATCAAGGTACAGAACATTACCATGACACCCCCCCTCCGGGTTCCTCATGCCCCTTCCCAATCAATCCCCTCTCCTACTTCCCAGAGGCAACCACCATTCTAATTTTTTTCCACCATAGATCAGTTTTGCCTGTTCTAGATTTTTATAATAATGGAATCACATAGTATGTGATTTTTGTAATAAAATTATTTTAAAATAAATAAAAATAATAAAAAACAAATAAAAATAATAAAAAATTATTATATAAAAATATTTTATATAATAATATTATAAAATAAATTTTATAATAATGGAATCACATAGAATGTACTCTTTGTTTAAGGCTTGCTGCACTCAGCACAATATTTTTGAGATTAAATTTTGTTGTGTATATCAGCAGTTCATCCCTTTTGATCGCTGGGTTGTATTCCATTTTATGAATATCCCAGTTTGATTTTCCATTTTTCTATTGTTGTAACATTATGTATTCTTGAATAAGTAAATATTAATATTTGTATCAGACTGTGTTTAGGAGGGAGATTGCTACCCTATCCTGGGGTCTTTCTTGTAAATATACCATGTATGGTTACCTTCCACCAGAATTTTGTCTTAGAGTATTGATGGGGAGTGATATGTGGAACACAAAATCTAGAGGCAATTGAAAGTATGGAGGAGATGAAATACTTTCAATAGTCCTTTGAGTTTGTTTTTAAAGAAAACTTCTCTTCCCTGTGCATCCTATTCTAATGATTCTATCATTGCTGTAACCACATTTTATTATAATTAACTTTTTATGTATTTGCCTCTCCAATTAACTAGAAGCTCCTTGAAGGCAGAGACTGTCTCTTTGGTGTCCCCAGCACACAGCCCAGAATCTGACACATAGTAGGTATTTAGTAAATGTTTCATGAATGAATAAATGAGTGAAAAAAAGCATTCACTGAATGACTCCTTGCCCAAGCTTTAGCCTCAATACTTCTCTACATAATATATGTAATATTTTTCTTATATCTGCTTATCTGTAGCTGTGGAATATTTCAAATGTTGTTTCAATCATGCATGCTTTTATTTCTAACCATACTCTAAAAACTAAAGGCAAGGGCAGGGATGTGTCTTCCGTATCCTTCAACAAAGAGATGGGATGGAACTCTGAAAAACAGAGTTGATATTACCTAAATGCTGGTTGAATGAAAGATCATATTTTTTTGTTTGTTTCTTAAAGATCATATTTGGAATGATAAGCTTTAAGTCCCAGAAGATGCTGAGATCACAGAATCCCACTTCCTAATTCTTCAAAAAGACCAGGAGCATCCAGAGGACAGGGAGTGTCTTTTGTATTGTTGTATGTCCAGGACCCACTACATGGCCTGTCAGTAGTTTTCACTCAATAAATATTCAGTAGAAGGAAAGAAGGAAGGACGGGCGGATGGGAGGTGGGGGCCAGGAAGCAGGTAACTGAAGCTAGAGTTGTAAAATGATTTTGCCAAAACTTGCATCAGAACCCAGGTCCCTTCTTTCCTAGACCAGCCCTGTTTCCACTAGTTGGTTCACGTTTTAAACGTTACTAGTGTTGTCGAAAATGCCATCTACTTTCCTGTTACCGATGGCAATTTAACTATGAGCGCAGTTGCTTTGCTTCACGGCAGCTGTCTCCTCCACGGACCTGAAATGCCAGTGCCCCAGCTGTCTTGATTGAGAGCCCTGGTTGCAAGAAAACAAGACAAAATGCTTTGCTGCCTTAATTCTAGTGGGAATTTAATTTAATTAGCATCTGATTTACACAGCGCACTTCTGACAGCTGTGTTTGTGGAGTATCCGTGAAAGCAAGAAATTACCATCCATTGAAATCATCATCAAAGCTTATTTATCTTCCTACTGCATCTTTCCAGCCTTCAGCTTTGGGGACTTCTGTGTGTTTATCGCACACTTTTACAGTAAATAATACTCTAGTAAGTGCGCGAGGATTTGCAGCGTGTTGAGTATAGGCTTGTTTCAGAGCCTTAATAGGATGAATCTGAAAATGAGGCTTTGGAGGTTTGATCAAAGGACAGGTGTTTTTTTAATGTTGAGTTCTAAGGATCATTAAGGATCTCAAAGGAGAGAATCTTACCACCTGGGCCAAAGGAGCAATCACAGCGCGGTATTCGGGGCTTGCGCAGTGCGCTCTGCTCATAGCTGCTTGGGAAGGACGTGGGAGACCGTTGATGGGCTGCCCTCTGGAGCCTCCCCTCAAGCACCTGGAGCTGTCCTGCGGGGAACAAAGGGACTGGTTGCAGGATCTTACCCCTGCTTATATTCCATGGTGCCTGGTACACAATAAATAGTTGTTGAATGAGTGAGCAAATGAATGGGATCAGGTATAATGGAACTGGAGGCAGAGCTTTAAAAAAAGCTTTGAAAAATGATTAGCATGAGTTTACAAATCACTATAATACCGGTAGGGGACTTATTAGATAAAGGAGGTTCTAACCACATATGGAGAAGGGAGAGTGCATGGCTAAATGAGGGCTCAGGGGAAGTTTCAAAGAAGAGGTGGCGATAGAACTGTCTTGAATCATACTAATATTTTATGGGAGACAAATGTTTTGATAACAAGAGAAGAGAGGTGGGAATCCCAAGAGAGAAAATTATATTAACAGAGTCGAAAAGGCATGAAATAAGATGTCTTTAAGGAGGAGTGAACTTGGCTCGTAGAGATAGGAAATGTAGGGTAATTTAGGGCTAGAGCATGAATGACCTTGAAGAATTTCAATTTTTATTCTGTAACAACTGTGGGACCTTTGAAGATTTCTGAGAAGGTGAGTAACCTGATTAGATTCATGGTGTAGAAGAAAGATCTCTGGCTTCGTGGTAAAGAATAGCCAAGCAGAGAGAAGGAGATTTTTCATGCCCTCATAAGTTAGAGAGATTTTCAGTGTTTCTACCAGTGAAGCAACAATCAAGAAACAGGTCTATGAGTAAAGCCTGGGGGCATGGTTACTGACTTGGAAATGAGTTTCAGAGATAACACCAAGGATGATTATCAGGATTTAGCAATGGATAGACTGACAGCTGAGAGTCAAGGTTGCCTGTTAAGTACTGAAGTTTCCAGCTGGGCTGACAGTGAGAATGGTGTTGCCATTAGAAAGAGAAAAAAGTCTAAAGAAGATACTGGTAAATATGAAACATGTTTCCCACTTTAGCATGTCATTAATGTACCTGACACAGGCCCATTTTCTTCATACCATTCCAGCTTGATACAATAAGACAAAGTGAGAGAGTGGCATGGACATATACACACTACCAAATGTAAAATAAATAGCTAGTGGGAAGCAGCCGCACAGCACAGGGAGATCAGCTGGTGCTTTGTGACCACCTAGAGGGGTGGGATAGGGAGGGTGGGAGGGAGACGCAAGAGGGAGGAGATATGGGGATCTATGTATACATACAGCTGATTCACTTTGTTATACAACGGAAACTAACAGAACATTGTATAGCCATTATACTCCAGTGAAGATGTTAAAAAAAAAAGAATATTAGAATTAAAAGACACTTTACAGATTATCTAGTTTAGTGTTTCTCAAAGTAAGTTCCTCAGATTGCTACTGATTGAAAGGCTCCATGCACCTGTGATTTTATAAGCAAATCCCTTGGGAAATATTGTATACTATACCTGCCTTTTGGCGCTTCACAATGCACAGTAACATATTAAACACCTTGACAAGGCACCTTCTGCAGGAGAGAACGTTCCTTCATTTTCTTAAATTAAGTTTCTCAGACCTTTCTTAAATATAAAATTTATTAATATTCAGAAGAACGTTTTTTTCCCCCAAACCTAACTTAGTCCAAACTCCTCACTTCATAGATTAGAAAACCAGGCCCAGAGATGTTAGGGAAGCATTGACTGAAACCGCCCACCTCGGCCAGGCCCAATGATGATCACTCACATGAGTTGTCTCGCAACAAGAGGTCCCCATAAGGAACACAGTGCTGCCGCTGAAAACTAACGGGGAGAATTAGGGAGGGGCCAAAAGGAGGGAGGAGACGCCAGCCCATAATATGTCCTACCAACCTCCCAGAATCCTCGCTGGAATCCATCTTGGCTGAGAGATGCGCCTTGGCTGAGAGATGCATGCGCAACCAGGAAGAACCCTGAGTCAGACCAAATATGGGTTTCTAATTCATATGCAGGTGATTTGTGTATCTTTCCTAAACTAGAATCAGCCAGAGGGTTTAAGACTCCATATGTCGGGTGGCTCAGTGGTTGAGAGTCCGCCTGCTGATGCAGGGGACACGGGTTCGTGCCCCGGTCCGGAAAGATCCCACATGCCGCGGAGCGGCTGGGCCCGTGAGTCGTGGCCGCTGAGCCTGCGCGTCCGGAGCCTGTGCTCCGCAGCGGGAGAGGCCACAACAGTGAGAGGCCCGCGTACCGCAAAAAAAAAAAAAAAAAAAAAAGACTCCATATGTCTAATCCTGCCCTCTTCTCTCAGATCTCCTCCCACCTCAGGCAGGAGGCTCCTTCACACCCCCAAGGAGTGGTATGATTCTGCATGCAACTCCAGCATATGGGTTTTTTTCCCCACACTAAGCAATTCTCTGACACCAGCTGGTTGTCCTACAATTCAACTCACTTGTGACACTGTCCACCTGGAGATGGCGTCGGATCCCACAGCTTAAGGGCTTTAGTCCTACAAGATTGCCCACCCGTTTCTGCTGCTTGTTCTCTGTGCTTCTAACTGGCTATAGGTGGGAGGTTCCAATGACCCCCTTCTTGGGTTCCATTAATTTGCTAGAGCGGCTCACAGAACCCAGAGAAACATTTTTACTTACTAGATTACTGGTTTATTATAAAAGTCTGTAACTCAGGAACAGCCAGATGGACGAGATGCACAGGTTAAGCTATGGGGATGGGCGTGTAGCTTGCATGCTCTCTGAGCTTGTCACTCTCCCCGTATCTCCACGTGTTCACAATGGCGCAGCCCTCTGAACCCTGTAGTTCAGGAGTTTTTAGGGAGGCTGCAGTACATAGGCAAGATTGATTAAATCATTGGGCATTGGTGATTGAACTGTCCCCTCCCTGGGAGTCTCAGGTGCGGTATGGAAGCAAAGGGTATGTGGTGGGGCTGAAAGTTCCAATCCTCTAATCACATGACTGGTCCTTCTGGTAACCAGGCCCCATACTTAGGTGGGTCCAAAAGCCACCTTGTTAATATAACACAAGGCGCCTTTATCCCTCTCATCACAGGAAATTCCAAGGGTTTTAGGATCTCTGTGCCAGAAATGGGGACAAAGACAAAATATATATTTCTTATTATAAATTGCAATATCACAGGGGGTGGAGAGCTTAACTTCCCTTTCTACCTTCCCTTCCTATCTTTCTAGGGAAAGATAAAAGTTGCTGAGTGCTTGGGAACCAGTTGAGAGGAAACCTCTCCATTTTACTCTGACTCAGAATGGAGTTCCTAATCCATCCTTTTGTGAAACCATGACTGTTCCTTTCAAAGTTAAGAATATCCCCTCATCCATCTCCTTGGGCTCATTGCTCTCTGGACAAATCCTCTTTCATTGTTGTTACTGTCTCCCTCCTTCACATGGAGTCTGATCCCAGCAGGCAAGGACCTGCACATTGACAGCTTTCTGAGAGCAGCTCCTGGGAGCACATTCTTGGCCAGGTCCCTCAGCTTAGCTGCCCTTGGTATAGAATTGTACCATCTATCTCAACAAGATCCCACTTTCCTGAGGGCAGAAACTGGGGTCATATTTCTGTTTTCCACACCATGACACATCTCAGTAGATAGCAGCTAAATTGAACCATCCATGGCTGCATATAAATGTGTGTGTCTGGAGGTGTTAAATATACAATATTCCCTTTTCCATAGAGTCATAACTCTAGCAGGAACTAAAGCAGAGGAGAGCATAGGAATAACCTTTAGTATACATTCTCACTGTACAGTTTTC